>NC_136424.1:69805000-70302500 GCF_052625555.1 Lactuca saligna | reverse complement strand
TATGAAAATGTGTATTTGGATTTTGTATTACACTTTGTATTTGGATTTTAAATGATGTATTTTTAATTTGGATTTTATGTGATAATTTTTATTTTTATAATTATTTTATCCAGCACAAGGGACAACATAAGGATAATATGACCATTTTTATCATTAAGCACAATAAGTCAGATAAATAATCAAACAACATAAACTCAGTTAGATATGGACTCAGTCAACATTTCTAATAAAGTCAGCTTTTAACTGAGTCAGCTCTAACCCAATCATCAACTATCAAACGACCCCTAACTGGGACTGGTTATGAAAATACATGCCATTTATCGATTCTTTATATTTGACTTAATCGGTTCCGGTTCCAAACAGGTTCGGTGCCATCCAGGGGTGGATGCATAATTTCATAGTACGGGTGGCATGACATTAGGGATGTCAAAAAGTCCCGTGGGGCCCCCGATCCCGAATGGGGATTATTTGTTTAAAAAATCGGGGACGGGGGCGGGGGCGGGAGCAATGTTAACCCCCGTTTTAGTTTCGGGGGCGGGGGTGGGGGTGGGTAGTCCTGTACCGAACCCCCAATGGGGACCCCATTAATATATTATTTGTATTAATATATATTATTTATAAAAATATAATAAATAATAGCAATGATTTTGAACTTCCAAATTTCAATTAAATATCATGTTTTTAAGTTTATAGTATAACGTTTTTAAGATGTTATAATATTTTTATTTTAAATATATAAACTTATGCTATCAATAACTATTTTTATCTAAAATGGTTTCTTTTAACTCCAAAAATAACTTCTTTTAGCTTAAACAACACCTTCATTCTCCCAAAACCCAAACGGGGGCGGGGGCGGGGGTAATCCTGGGATTTGGGGGCGGGGGCGGGGATGGGGAGGCTAGAGATTTCGGGGGCGGGGGTGGGGGAACAGGAAAATTTCGGGGGTGGGGGCGGGGGATGCAATCCCCGCCCCGTTTGCCCCCGTTGACATCCCTACATAACATGCGGTGGCACGTGAAATTTCAGTAGTGACACAATAGCAAAAAAAATTAAAATTAAAAATTTTGCACTGCGTACGGAAAAATCAGATGCTGTCGGTGCCACTACAAGCACCATAGTAAAACCGCCAGTGGTGCCACCGGTTCCAGATAAATTATTAGGACCGATAACTTGAAGAGCCAAAATCACTTCTTAAGTGAAGAATTCTGAAATTGGTCCTTTGATTTTGATGAAATTGGTCAAGAAATTTGAAATTTTTGTGAATAACATTTGAAGAATAGTTGGCTTATCATGTTTTTGATATGAAATCGGGCTTTAGAATCATCAATTTGGTGTTTGTTGATCTTTGAGTTTTAAAATGTAGCTGAGTGCCTAGTTCCTTGTGGAACTTCTTCCAGAACCTAAATGTAAACCGAACACCTTGTCAGAGACTACTGACACTGGCACCCCATGTCTAGCCACCACCTCTCGCACATAAATATCCGCCAACTTCTCAGCGGATATACTCTCAGAAATTGGAATGAAGTGGACACTCTTTGTCAGTCTGTCCACAATCACCCATATGGCATCCACGCCCTTCGCCGTACTCGGTAACTTCGTGATGAAGTCCCTAGCAATGTTTTAAAACCCGGGTTGACCCGACCGGTTCAACCGGTTGGACCGTGACTCGGGGTAGAATGCGGGTCAATTGAGACCGGTTTTTTGTAAAAATATGAACCGGATCGAACCGTCCGGGTTTCCCCTAAACCGCGGTTCAACCGCTTATGTCGAACCGGTTAAAACCGGATTGACCCGTTTTAATAGGGTTTGGATAGTTGGAAACATGTAGCAAACGCCAAAACAACAAGCTGTTTGCGGTTTCTTCAATGTTTTTCAATATTTTTAAATATTTAAACTTTATAGACATTAAATTATTGGTTTTATATGTTTATGCATTATGCATGAAAGTAAAAATATATAAAAATAGAAAAAGACCATAAACCGGATTGACCCGTGAACCGGTTATCATACCGGGTCAACCAAAAACTCGGGTTTTAAAACATTGGTCCCTAGTGATCTCTTCCCATTTCCACTTGGGAATGGGTAGCGGTTGTACCTTGCCACGAGGACGCTGATGCTCGGCCTTGACCTTCCTACAGGTCAAGCACCGCTCCACAAACCAGGTGATCTTCCGCTTCATGCAGGGCCATCAATAACTCAGTCTAAAGTGTCTATAAATTTTTGTAGCCCATGGATATACAAAGAACATGGACTTGTGTGCCTCCTCTAATATCCTCTGTTTCACCCCTCGAGTCACCAGGACCCACACTCGGCCACACTGTGTCAAAAGACCACGTCTATCCTTAACAAACAAAGGATACTATCCCTGAATCTGCTCTAGCTTCCAATTCTCTCTCTTCACTCCCTCGACCTGGGCCTCCTTGATCATGTCTAACAATGGAGATCACTGTCATCCTCATACAAATGTTCCCAATCGGGGACCCCACCGTCTTGTGGCTTGATATGGGCATATTTAGTTATAAAATTCATGCATGATCTTAATACTTTATGTTGATTTTATCTCATTTAATGAACAAAAGGTGCTTAATTAGTTTAGAATTTCATTTTTCAGCAATAATGACATGCTCGGATGGAAAACGAAGCAAAACTAGCGATTGGAAGCTTGGATCTTGAAGAAGGATGTTGCTAGACAGTTTGACCCCTCGTCAGTGGTTTCACCATATCTCATGAACCGTAACTCCGATTGATGAGATTCAAAATGTTCTGAAAAGTAGACACTATTTTGGACGACTTTCATGTTTTGAGAAAATGCTGATTCGAAACGTACTCGGCGAGTAGGGTCAATTACTCGGCGAGTTGTATCGAACTTTCGCGATTCTGGACGCGCTGACCTGCCGCACACGGGTTTTAAGTGACGGACTCGCTGAGTAGGTCACTGGACTCGCCGAGTAGCCTCTGTTTTGTGAAAATCTATATAAAGGGACTTTTAGATCGATATCATAGCATGGAGAGAAACCCTAGGAGGCTGAGAAACGATTGGAAACCCTACATTCAATTGTGAAGAGAATCAAGACAATTTTGGTTTATTCTTAGTAACTTTTTGATTTGAATCATGTTTACATACTTTGATTTCATTTTTAAGTTTATGTTTACTGCAATCATGAGCTAAAAACTTATTCTTCTGTTAGGGTAGAAAATTTTGTGAACATGGATTGATTATTTGAGTAGGATTAATTTTGATTGGTAATTATGTTTTGTTAAGCTTGTTAAAGAACCTTATGTGTTGACAATAACTATTCTTCTATTAATAAATTAGTAATTAAGTTGTATGAACATCTCTTAGTTATTAATTTCATATGATTTATTGTGACCACATAGTTGTATGTCTAGGAATAACGAACGTGAAACTAGAATTAACTAGAAGATAGGTAAGTTAATGTGTAAGGTTGTTGGATGAACATCGACAAGAGGTTAATTGAAGGGCCAATTTAGTTAACCACTACAAGTCTTACTCAACCCGAATCAATAATCTAGAAAATTCGTTAATTTAGACAACTGACCACTGCTTGAGTTAATTTGTTTCCTAAGGATTAGTAATAGCAAACGTGAAACTAATCATCTTAGTCGGTAGCCAATAAAGAATTAATCCGATACATTGAAATCATCCATGGGAACAAATAAGTCGAACCTAATCAAAAGTCCTCTTTATTATTGAATTTAGTTGATTTTTATTTGCTTAGCTCTTAGTTTCTTAGTTTAAGTTTTAGTTAATTGTTTAAGTTTCTAGTCTTGCAAAACTAGAGAAAACCCCTTTCTATTACTTGTTTTATTTAGATAATATTAGCATCTATTTAATTGTTTACTATTCCCTGTGTTCGATACCCTATTTACCTGAACTAAACTACTAATCGATAGGTACACTGCCTTTCGTGTGTTTGTCTTTGTGTTTAAGTTAGTAGGATTAAAACTAGTTGGTTTTACACACATCAAGTTTTTGGCGCTGTTGCCGGGGAACGGTTCTAAATATTTAATTTTATATGCTAATTCTTATCATTTTTTTTTTGATTAATTTTTTTTATATAGTTTAATTTTTATTTATTATGTATTTTTCAAATCTCAATGCTTTTGATGCTTTTCTTGAGGAAGTAGTGCAGGTAAATAAGCAAAAAGATGAGGACTATGAATCAGATGATGATTTGAAAAAAATTGATAGATGGTTAGATAACATCTTGTCTAACGGTCAAGAACAATTTGAGTCACAAGAGCTAAAGTTGCTAGATGAAGAATTTAATCCAGAAAAAGATTTGGAGGAGCTGGAAAGGTTGCTGAGAGAAGGGTCAGACGAAGAACAAGAACAAGCTGAATTGCAGGAACCAAGCTGTGGTTTGTGTTTCGAAGCATGGGGTGACGATTCCAACTTTGGAGAAAGTTCTAAATCACGATCCATTTGTGATTAGTATCCAACCGGTTCCAACCCTTGCCAATATTCTTGGGTTTTATCAATTCAAGCTCGTTTGGCCAATTTTTGAAGCAAAGAGTCGAATTTCACAAATTGGTCCAAAGAAAATATTTAATGCAATGGATGAATGGGCATCAAATTGATTAGAAGTTTATTAAGTTGAGAGTCCAGCTAAAGACTCGCACAAAAAGAAGCGCTTGCGGGAGGCAACCCATCATTAGAGTTTTCTTTTCTTTTTCTTTCTAAACTTCTAGTGTTTAAGGATAATTTAGGATTTTTTTATTTTAATATTTTTTTTATTACTTGGTTTTTGTTTTTGATCTTTTCAGTTTGAGTGTAAGGATGCATGTGAGGGTCTAGAGTCAAGGCTGACGAAGCGAGAAATCGAGTCTAGGCGAGAGAGGAAACGAAGTTTTGAGTCAAGCTATGAGTCCAATTGATAGAAGGGTTATAGAGTTTTTATTACCTAAAGAAAAATAAGGGAAATTATTAGTTTATATAACCCCCATACACCAGAAACGACTTGGGCAGAATAAAAGTTTTGTTACACAGTGGTCTACTCGCCGAGTGCATCTTATGGACTCGTCGAGTCCATGTGAAAATTCACGATTCTTCTGCTATTTACGCTTCAACTCGGAGAGTCTACATACTTACTCAACGAGTCACTCATTCTTCTTACTTTTGAGCTGAAGATTTGATGACAGTTGATATGGGCATTGGTTCTATTCTTTGAAGATCATTTTCCGAGCATTTCCAAGAGTTTTTCCCTTTTGTTTGGAGGTTTTATAAAGACTGTACCACACGAGATTTTGACACCCAAGACATGGATGAGCTGTTCCCATATCTAAAGTAAATTGAAGATGGAGCTGAAGAGAATAGATATCAACCTCACCACTACTATCCCAGGGGAGTTTGTTCCAATTCTCTCCTTATTTTTATTGTTCTTTATCATGCATGATATGCAATGGGGACATTGCATAAATTAATTGTGGGGTAGGGGTTGGTTGGTTACACTAGTTAAATTTTAAAGTTTTGCATAAAATTTGCTAGGATTAATTTAGAAAATTTTAGTAAAGCAATTAGTAATCTATGCTAGTATTATATTTGATGATTGCATGAAGACCCAAATGTTTAGTTGAGCCTATATACGTTCTAGTGCATTTGTGGCTTCCTTATTCTAGTGAAATCATGAGACAAAAATACAACCTCGCTTAGTTTGAGGGATGCAATATGTTTAGCATCGTGTACCAGAAATGTATCCAGGAAAATTATTATCGTTAACCAATAAAGGTTGAAGTTGAGTGCCCCTGCTTAAGCACGTAGGGTTTTGAGTGAAAAAGGTGAGGTACATGTAATAAAAAAAAAGAGAGAGAATTACAAGAAAAAGTTTGAAGAATTTTCGGAGCATCAAAGTTAAGTATGAAATTAGAAGATCGAAAATTCCGAAGAAATTAAAAAAGTTGAAGATACCAAAAATCAAACAACAAGGTGGTGAATTCAAAGAAATTAAAGATCAAATGTCAAAGAAGTGAAGAATTCCAAAGAGCTCCAATGTGGTATCATAAATTGTAATTGTTTAGATTATGTATGCTTGGGTTGCTCAACCAAAAATACCTTGAGGTTAAGAGGTTTTCTGAGGATGGATTCGGAGGGATGCATAAAATGAGCATTTTTCGGAAAAAGTGAGCGAATGTTTATGAGGATTGTGAGTATTTGGAGTATGGGGGGTTCTTTAGGAAAATCTTTAGACACAAATGCATGCGTTGCGGTCTTGGCATAATGGCTGGGTTCGATTGGGATTGTTTTATATGATTCTAATGTGTTAAAATTCAGTTTTGCTTGGGGGCAAGCAAAAGTCAAGTGTGGGGTATTTTGATATGGACATATTTAGTTATAATATTCATGCATGATCTTAATACGTTATGTTGATTTTATCTCATTTAATGAACAAAAGGTGCTTAATTAGTTTAGAATTTCATTTTTCAGCAATAATGACATGCTCGGATGGAAAAGGAAGCAGAACTAGCGATTTGAAGCTTGGATCTTGGATTTTAAAGAAAGAAGGATGTTGCTAGACAGTTTGACCCTCGTCAGTGTTTTCGCCATATCTCATGAACCGTAACTCCGATTGACGAGATTCAAAATGTTCTGAAAATTAGACACAATTTCGGACGACTTTTGTGTTTTGAGAAAATGTTGATTCGAAACGTACTCGGCGAGTAGGGTCGATTACTCGGCGAGTTGTATTGAACTTTCGCGATTCTGGACGCGCTGACCTGCCGCACACGGGTTTTAAGTGACGGACTCGCTGAGTAGGTCATTGGACTCGCTGAGTAGCCTCTGTTTTGTGAAAATCTATATAAAGGGACTTTCAAATCGATATCATAGCATGGAGAGAAACCCTAGGAGGCTGAGAAACAATTGGAAGTGCTGCTAGGTCGTGAGGAACTGAAGAATCAACCCTACATTCAATTGTGAAGAGAATCAAGACAATTTTGGTTTATTCTTAGTAACTTTTTTATTTGTATCATGTTTACATACTTTGATTTCGTTTTTGAGTTTATGTTTGCTGCAATCATGAGCTAAAAACTTATTCTTCTGTTAGGGTAGACAATTTTGTGAACATGGATTGATTATTTGAGTAGGATTAATTTTGATTGGTAATTATGTTTTGTTAAGCTTGTTAAAGAACCTTATGTGTTGACAATAACTATTCTTCTATTAATAAATTAGTAATTAAGTTGTATGAACATCTCTTAGTTATTAATTTCATATGATTTATTGTGACCACATAGTTGTATGTCTAGGAATAACGAACGTGAAACTAGAATTAACTAGAAGATAGGTAAGTTAATGTGTAAGGTTGTTGGATGAACATCGACAAGAGGTTAATTAAAGGGCCAATTTAGTTAACCACTACAAGTCTTACTCAACCCGAATCAATAATCTAGGAAATTCGTTAATTTAGACAACTGGCCACTGCTTGAGTTAATTTGTTTCCTAAGGATTAGTAATAGCAAACGTGAAACTAATCATCTTAGTCGGTAGCCAATGAAGAATTAATCCGATACATTGAAATCATCCATGGGAACAAATGAGTCGAACCTAAACAGAAGTCCTCTTTATTATTGAATTTAGTTGATTTTTATTTGCATAGCTCTTAGTTTCTTAGTTTAAGTTTTAGTTAATTGTTTAAGTTTCTAGTCTTGCAAAACTAGAGAAAACACCCTTTCTATTACTTGTTTTATTTAGATAATATTAGCATCTATTTTAATTGTTTACCGTTCCCTGTGTTCGATACCCTACTTACCTGAACTAAACTGCTAATCGATAGGTATACTGCCTTTCGTGTGTTTGTCTTTGTGTTTAAGTTAGTAGGATTAAAACTAGTTGGTTTTACACACATCATGGATCAAGGCATTGGCCACTACGTTGGCCTTCCCTGGATGGTATAGGATCTCACAATCATAATCCTTCAGCACATCCAACCACCTCCTTTGTCGTATGTTGAGGTTCTGCTGATCCATCAAATACTTCAAACTCTTGTGATAAGTATAAATGGTTCACCACACTCCATACAAGTAGTGTCTCTAAATATTGAGGGCAAACACCACTGCCCCCAATTCTAGGTCGTGAGTAGGGTACTTTGCCTCATGAGTCTTCATCTGCCTCGAGGCGTAAGCTATCACGTGCCCCCTCTGCATCAGCACCACACCTAACCCTAAAATCGATGCGTCACAGTATACCACCAAATCATCTAACCCCTTGAGTAGTACTAAAATCGGAGCCTCGAATAACCTCCATCTCAGAGTCTCAAAGGCCAACTGTTGATATGTGCCCCACCGAAATGTCACAATCTTCTTGGTCAAGCAGGTTAATGGCACAACACTCTTGGAGAAATCCTGAATAAATCTCTGATAATATCCTGCTAAACCCAAGAAGTTATGAATATCTAATGCTTTCTTCAGTACTTCCCGCCGCATTACAGACTCAACCTTGGTTGGATCAACAAAAATGCCCTCCTTATTGATGAATTGCCCCAGAAACTATACCTCTGGCAGCCAGAAATCACACTTTGAGAACTTTGCATAAAGCTTCTCCACCCTTAGGGTCTCCAATACCTCCCTCAAATGCTGCTCATGCAGTTCCTTGGTCTTAGAAAAGACCATGATATCATCAATAAAACGATCACCGAACGATCCAGCATCGGTCTACACACCATGTTTATGAGATCCATGAACGTTGTTGGGGCATTGGTGAGGCCAAACGACATCACCACAAACTCATAATGTCCATACCGAGTCCTGAAACCCATCTTCAGTATATCCTCATCTGATGGTACCCTGACTGAAGATCAATCTTGGAAAACCAAGACACACCATGCAGCTGATCGAACAAACCATCGATCCTTGTCAATGGATGACGGTTCTTCACCGTTAGTTTGTTTAGCTCTCAGTAATCAATGCACATCATGTGTGATCCATCCTTCTTTTTCATGAACATGATCGGTGCTCCCCGCGGGGAACTGCTCGGACGTATGAACCCTCGGTCTAGCAGCTCTTGAAGCTATGTCGATAACTCATGCATCTCGAGCGGTGCCAACCGGTATGGTACCTTCACTATCTGAGCAGCACCCGACACCAAATCAATTCGGAACTCCACCTGCCTCTCCGGAGTTACTCTTGGTAACTCTTCAGGGAAAACCTCCCTAAATTCCTGTACAACCGACACACTGCCCACATTCGTTGTGGTCTCAACCCTCGTATCTGAGATATAAACCAGAAATCCCCTACATCCCTGCTGCAGAAATCTCCTAGCCTTTGCAGCCGAACAGAGAGTTGTCCCTTACGAGGCTCTCTCACCATGTATAACCGACACACTGCCCACATTCGTTGTGGTCTCAACCCTCGTATCTGAGATATAAACCAGAAATCCCCTACATCCCTGCTGTAGAAATCTCCTAGCCTTCGCATCCGAACAGAGAGTTAGCCCTTACGAGGCTCTCTCACCATGTATAACCAGTTCTCCCCCACTGGGGTTCGAACCCTAACCAACTGGTGCTCGCAATCAATCATGGCCCCATTGGCCCCCAACCAATCCATCCCGAGAATCACCTTCAACCATCGCAACGGTATCAGAACTAGATTCACACAAAACCTCTCGCCCAAAACATTCAGGACGCACCCTTGCAGCACTCACAGTGCGGTCATCTGTTATCTCTACCTCGAGTCGAGAATCCAAAGTTCCCGGCGTGTCCCAGAACTTCTTGCTAAGTGCAAGGGACATAAATGATCGGGTGGCACCCGAATTAAACAAGACATGAGCAGACATACCATTGACCAAAAAGGTCCCTATATAAGCATAAAGTACTCATAATTCATACAAATAATAAGAGCATAGAATAATAGACACGTGCCAGCCACAACGTCTGACACTACCTGAGCCTCCTTGGTACTCAACTGAAATGCGCGACTCTTCATCGTCGGGGCATCCTCCTTAGTAGGCCGGCCATCAGTGATCCTCAATGTTGTAGGTGTAGGCACCGCCACTACTCCCCCCTCCTTGTAACCTCGTATAGTCGGCCTTTTTATGGACAGTCTGGTTGCAGTGGAAACATACCAAGCCCTTCTTGGGGCAATCCCATATCAAATGGCCCTGCTGACCACAAGAGTAGCATCCCGATATCCCTGCTATTTGACAAGCCCTACTGTGCGATTTTCTACACCTGGGACACCATCCCCGACCCTGCTGGCCCCTGCTGGAAGTATCTGAGGTCTTAGGCTTCTTAGCCTGACCCACCACTGCCTGTGCCTACTCCGACTTTCGCTTGGTGTGGAAGTCTAACTCTATCTCCCGTTCCCGGACCTTCTCCACCATCTCGTTCAGGGTTTTGCACCTATAAAGCTCACAAACTCCTGAATATCATCCCTCAGGATGGAATGACATCTCTTCCTCCATACATTGTCATCGGTAGCATACTATGGAATCAACAATGCTTGCTCACGAAACTTGGTTGTGATCTCCGCCACAGTCTTGGTGGTTTGTTGGAGTTCCTGGAACTCCCTCACCATGCTCTGTACCTCAACATCTGGTGCAACCTCCAAATTAAAATCATCAAAGATACTCGGCCCATATCGTCTCAGCCACACTGGCTGCTCCCACCTAGTTAGTTACCTCGCACCACCAATCTCGGGCCCTGTCTCTCAGCATGCAAGAAGCAAATCCCACCTTTGCCGCATCCGGGAAAGAACTCGTGCGCTGGAATTTCTCAATATCTTCCACCCTACATTGGCTAACAATGGGGTCCCTAACCCTGACAAATTCCGGCTCCCCCACGCCTTGAACTCCCGGAATGAAGGAGTTTGGGCCCTAACCTGGCCTGCAACAATCTCGGCTCTGAATGCCCTGAGCCTTTCCTCCATAATCTCCATCATACCCTCCTTGACCATCCCAAAGATGACTTGGGTAGCATCAAGGATGCCCCTAGTAACCTCGGCTGCAATAAGCTCGCATAGCCTCTCATTGATGACATCGGTAGTGTCGCTTGATCCATCCCCAGATCCAGATCCCGATTCTAATCCTCATGCTCCAAATCTTGTCACCACCATGCTGAACTGAAATGTCATAAATTATAACGATTAGGATACTCATAAAAGGGATCTTCCCACACTGGTACTCCTTGGAGTCATCGGATCTAACACTGGTTCGGGTACAGGTCCTATGCTTTCAGTAGTATGGGTCCAATACTACCTTCCACACCTACCTATACCTTTCCTAATGCTCCACTTAACAACCTCAATTTGTCCCAAATAAATCACATTTCACAGACTACCACACCCCTCAAATCCTAGGTTGTCATAAGATTTTCTCTACCCATACCAATCATATATGGTTGCCTTTATGCATGCAAATTATACACAGAAAAGGATCAAATAGACTTTCAAATAAAAGATTCTACCCTAGGTCCACAACCAAACAAGTAACAGGAAATAAGGCCAAATCAATCATTGGGGAACTACTTACTTGGCTAGGTTGATCACGCGCGTTGCACTCTCATCTTTTCCTTTCTTTAAAATATTTTTCATTTTATGTTTGAAAACGATTTTACCATTTCCTTAGTTTGAGTACCGACACACCCAAGAGTGTGCCTGAATCCCTCAAACCAAGGCTCTGGTACCAACTTGTAACGACCCGATTTTTCAAAGGAAAATTTTCATTTTTGATTCTCCAAACACATTTCCATAAACTACAAAATCCCATAAATAATTGTTTTCAAACTCATGTCAATTACAACTTTTATTTAAAATATCAGAGTGTCCCATGAAACGCCTGTGTGAGAGTGCATGCCACACCATCACACCTTGCCCTTTCCCTTGGGATCCGATGTACCTGAAACCAATCCACAACATGTAAGTTAATGCTTAGTGAGTTCCCCAAAGTATACCGCACACACAATCCACGTAACACATATCATATTGGCTATAAAAGCTACATATACCACATAAGCCATGCATACATAAACCTGTAAGGATGTCGTGGGCTCCCCCCAAGGTCTTACACCATCATGCCATGGGCTACCCCACATGGTCTTTTCCTGGGAATGCCATGGGCTACCCCACATGGTCTTACATCCAACTGCCACGGGCTCTCCTCGGGGTCTTTCATGCAATAACATACATAATCAATTTAGCATATCATATCTCAGAAGTGTCTAACATACTACATACACATACATAGGATGCTGTGGGCTCCCCCAGGGTCTTATACCATCGTGCCATGGTCTACCCCACATGGACTTTACCTGGGAATGCCATGGGCTACCCCACGTGGTCTTATATCCAACTGCCATGGGCTCCCCTGGGTCTTCCATGCAATATCATACAATCACTAGCATACCACTTAGCACAAAGCTAACTATCATACCACACATCTCTACAAACGCTAGTGTACCGTATAACATAAAATGGGTCAGCCTTGGTGCCTTGGATCCATTGGTAAGGTGAGAAGACTCACCTCTCTCAAATGCTGAAACTGACAATGCTAGAACCAGATATGTCCCACGTGTTGCTCCAACTCAACTGTCTGTAAGCATCATAAGATAGACTTGTCAAATTCCCATGATTACCCTCAAGGTCAACCCTGGTCAACATTGGTCAAAGTCAAAGTCAACTACCAAATTCTACTGTCCATGTTGACCTCAACTCGTCGAGTGCATCTAGCGACTCATCGAGTTCCTACCGAGTCCAGACAACCTAATAAAACCCTAGCCAACTCGTTGAGTTATTTCATCAAATAGACGATTTATTTGATATTTAGAAGGCAGGGAAACCCGATTCGACTCGTCGAGTTCCTAGAGCAACTCGTCGAGTCCCCTTTCCTGTTTGCTTGTTATGATGATACAACGAATCCAGGGACTCCAGGGGCTTAGATCTGAAGCCCTAAGGTGTCTAGAAGGCTAAAGGTTCCAACTTTACCCTCTAGAACCGTTCCAAATTCTCTAAGGCCCTTATCAAAGATTAGAAAGCTCCAAAGGTTTGCCATATGGTCCAAAACCCTAGGGATCTGAAATCCCTCCTTTCCAGAAAGGTTTTAGTCCTTAAAACATTCCGAAGATGGAGGCTTTATGGACATGCATGTAAAATGCATGTCCATAGGTCAAAATGGCCAATAAGAGGGAAATATTCCCTAAAACCCTTGCATGGTGTCCTTACTCAACCAAAGGCCAGATTTAGCCCACCTTGGGACCATTTTTCTATGGAGATTCATAAAGTTGCAAACTTTATGAACCTCATGCATGCAATCAACAAGAAGGATAGGAAATGAAGAGTAAAATCAAGATCTAGCCATATTCTATGATAAAAATTGAGTCTTAAAAACATACAACAGTCCACAAGATGGTCAAACTCAAGGATGGGTGCTTGATTGGTTGGATCTTCTCACTATCTCATTCTTCTTAAGATTCAATGGTCAAACAAAAATTACCAATTGATGTTTCAAAGCCTTAGTTATATGGTCGATGGGAATCAATTTCGAAGGGTTGGTTGTGTAACAATGTAAAATTTCCAATTTAATTTTTCATTTTCAAACCATAAAATGTATAACATATCAAAGTCTCAAATCCATAACAACAGTGTTTTCAAAACAAATCCCAAGATCTCTCTAACATGAACTCCATCGGTGTGGGTGTGTACAAGTCAAGCCTTCGCCTTCCCACGGTCCTCGCTGGTACCTGAGACATCAAACACAACAACTGTAAGCATAAATACTTTGTGAGTTCCCCAAAATACCACATATCACAAATACGCCACTCAAGGCTAAACCCGACCCTCCGGTCAAGATGTCTTGGCGGGACCCTCTAGTCCCGCAGCTCGTTGGACCCTCCGGTCCAGTCATAGCTCGTTGGGCCCTCCGGCCCGGTCAGAATCGTTGGACCCTCCGACCCGATCTATATAACCATATAGCATACAAATAATACATAGCACGGAATCTCTAAGACAACACATAAACTCATACATAGCACATGAGACCCTCTGGTCAACTCGAAATACCTACTCAAGGTAATGTGTAGTGAGAAGACTCATCTCATGTATCTCGGTAACTCGTAAATATCGTAACTACTAGTGCTCGATCTCCCGAGCTATCGTCCTCCTACAACACAAACATATCTCTACTGAATACCACCTTGACCCAGGCTGACTAACACTACGAAGTCAAACTAGTCAACTTTGGTCAACAGTCAACGGTCAACGATTGACCCGACTCACCGAGTCTGGCGTGGACTCGCCGAGTCCCTACGGGAACCCGATCTCTCTGAATCTCTTCCAACTCACCGAGTCACTCACCCGACTCGGTTACTCAGCCCCTGGTTCGCAATCACCGAACAACCCGCACCAACTCGCCGAGTCTGGGAGTGGACTCGGCGAGTGCATTCCATGCACAACCCCAAACGACATTCTGAGGTCAGATCCACTCTACTAACTCATAGATCCAGTCCCCTTAAGCTTATTGACCACGTAAAGTCCAAGTCTTGTTGCTCATTAAGCATCAAATAGCTCATTAATGGTGTTTTAGCCTCAAATACATTGATCCCAACCCAAAACCTCCATGGATGCACATAAAGCTTGGGCAAAGAGATGCTCTGGACCTCTATGGGTCCAGATTCAGAGCCATAACTTGCCAAGGGACCATGAGGATACTAGATCTAGCCACAAATGGGTTCAAAAGCCCTAAATCTATATGAACATCACAATACAAAGAAGAATTCGAAATGGTACCTCAGTTGCGATGTCCTGGACCTCAGTTCTTCAAGAATCCACCCCTCTCTTGCTTCCTCTTGGCTAGATCTCTTCTTCCCTTGCTAGACAATAACTCCAAGATCAACAATGGCTCCTTCCCTTACTTGAATCACTCAAATGCTCTAGGATCTCACTCTGGGGACTGATGAGTGCAAATGACGGCCATAAGGCCCTTTAAATAGGCCTCAAACCCGAGAAATTAGGGTTTCATTAAACAGCGCAGACTCGCCGAGTCCACCAAGGCGACTCGCCGAGTCCGGGCATCAATTCGGGTGAAAAATCGCGTCTCAACTCGGCGAGTCTACGCACCAACTCGCCGAGTCCTTCCACAAAACTCAAAATAAAAAGAATAATTAATATACCTGAAATTCTGGATGTTACAATTCTCCCCCACTAGAATCCGACTTCGCCCTCGAAGTCTCATTCCTAAAATAGCTCTGGGTGCTGCTCCCGCATCTCACGCTCCGGTTCCCAGGTCAACTCGGATCCCTTCCGATGTTGCCACTGAACCTGTACCAGAGGCACTTCCTTGTTCCTCATAACCTTGATCTTCCGATCCACAATCGCAACTGGTCTCTCCGTGTAGTTCAGGCTCGTATCCACCTGAATGTCCTCTAACGGCACGACTGCCGACTCGTTGGCAATACATTTCCTCAACTGCGAGACATGAAAGGTATCATGGATCTGCCCCAACTCAGCAGGTAGTTCCAACCGGTAGGCTACCATGCCTACCCTAACAATTACCCTGAAGGGTCCAATATACCAGGGTCCCAACTTGCCCCTCTTCCTGAATCGTATCACTCCTTTCCAAGGAGAGACCTTTAGGAGCACAAGGTCACCAACCTGAAACTCGAGCTCGGACTGACGCCTGTCCGCATAACTCTTCTGGAGACTCTGCGTGGTCAACAAACTCTGCCTGACCTGCTGAATCTGCTCGGTCGTCTGGAGTACAATCTCCGTGCTACCCATCACCCGCTACCCCACCTCTCCCCAACAGAGGGGGGTGCGACACCTCCGCCCATACAACAGCTCAAAGGGTGGCATACCAATGCTCGAATGATGGCTGTTCTTGTACGAAAACTCTGCTAAAGGTAGATAGGTGTCCCAGCTCCCTCCAAAATCCAAAACACATGCTCGGAGCATATCCTCAAGCATCTGAATCGTTCGCTTGCTTGATACCAACTTGTAACAACGTAAAATTTCCAATTTAATTTTTCATTTTCAAACCACAAAATGTATAACATATCAAAGTCTCAAATCCATAACAACAGTGTTTTCAAAACAAATCCCAAGATCTCTCTAACATGAACTCCATCGGTGTGGGTGTGTACAAGTCAAGCCTTCGCCTTCCCATTGTCCTCGCTGGTACCTGTGACATCAAACACAACAACTGTAAGCATAAATGCTTAGTGAGTTCCCCAAAATACCACATATCACAAATACGCCACTCAAGGCTAAACCCGACCCTCCGGTCAAGATGTCTTGGCGGGACCCTCCAATCCCGCAGCTCGTTGGACCCTCCGGTCCAGTCATAGCTCGTTGGGCCCTCCGGCCCGGTCAGAATCGTTGGACCCTCCGGCCCGGTCTATATAACGATACAACATACAAATAATACATAGCACGAAATCTCTAAGACAACACATAAACTCATACATAGCACATGAGACCCTCTGGTCAACTCGAAATACCTACTCAAGGTAATGTGCAGTGAGAAGACTCACCTCACGTATCTCGGTAACTCGTAAATCTCATAACTACTAGTGCTCGATCTCCCGAGCTATCGTCCTCCTACAACACAAGCATATCTATACTTAATACCACCTTGACCCAGGCTGACTAACACTACGAAGTCAAACTAGTCAACTATGGTCAACGGTCAACGGTCAACGATTGACCCGACTCACCGAGTCTGGCGTGCACTCGCCGAGTCCCTACGGGAACCCGATCTCTCTGAATCTCTTCCAACTCACCGAGTCACTCACCCGACTCGGTTACTCAGCCCCTGGTTCGCAATCACCGAACAACCCGCACCAACTCGCCGAGTCTGGGAGTGGACTCGGCGAGTGCATTCCATGCACAACCCTAAACGACATTCTGAGGTCAGATCCACTCTACTAACTCATAGATCCAGTCCCCTTAAGCTTATTGACCACGTAAAGTCCAAGTCTTGTTGCTCATTAAGCATCAAATAGCTCATTAATGGTGTTTTAGCCTCAAATACATTGATCCCAACCCAAAACCTCCATGGATGCACATAAAGCTTGGGCAAAGAGATGCTCTGGACCTCTATGGGTCCAGATTCAGAGCCATAACTTGCCAAGGGACCATGAGGATACTAGATCTAGCCACAAATGGGTTCAAAAGCCCTAAATCTATATGAACATCACAATACAAAGAAGAATTCGAAATGGTACCTCAGTTGCGATGTCCTGGACCTCAGTTCTTCAAGAATCCACCCCTCTCTTGCTTCCTCTTGGCTAGATCTCTTCTTCCCTTGCTAGACAATAACTCCAAGATCAACAATGGCTCCTTCCCTTACTTGAATCACTCAAATGCTCTAGGATCTCACTCTGGGGACTGATGAGTGAAAATGACGGCCATAAGGCCCTTTAAATAGGCCTCAAACCCGAGAAATTAGGGTTTCATTAAACAGCGCAGACTCGCCGAGTCCACCAAGGCGACTCGCCGAGTCCGGGCATCAATTCGGGTGAAAAATCGCGTCTCAACTCGGCGAGTCTACGCACCAACTCGCCGAGTCCTTCCACATAACTCAAAATAAAAAGAATAATTTGTAAGGTCAAACCTTGAAATATGATTATGTTTAAAACAAAATCAGCATCAGCACATGTTTCAGCATCAGCATCAACGTATAACTGCTCAGTTTATATTAGTTTAGTTTATTCAGTGCATTGTAACAAATCATGTATTTATTCTGTTTCCTTAGTTATCTTGATTAGCATATTCCTGAATTGTAGGGATTGTCTAGAATAACAGTATATATATTATCTTGTACAGGTTTGTGAATGCACGCGCTTTTCACAAACCCTAATCGTCGCTTTGTGCACACGATAATCTCTTTGTGAGATTATCTTTCTTAGTTAAAGTTTTTCTTTGTGAATTTCTCTTGTTCTTATTTATCGTCTTTGTTTGATATATCGATTGATCTAAAGGCCTCTTCAATTGGTATCAGAGCAGGTTTCTTTTATCAAACAAATGGCTTCATCTTCTTCTTCATCAAACTCATCAAATCATCCTTCTGCTAAAATCCCTCCTTTCGATGAAACAAACTTTGCTATGTGGAAAATAAAGGCTCTATATGCCTTAGAGTCTGTTGATGAAGACATGCTGGACATCATTGAAAAAGGTCCTTATGTTCCGATGTATCAGCCTCTTAAAAATAATGTTCCTGATGGTACTATGAAGAAAACTCCCAAAGAAAACTGGACGGAAGATGACAAGAGAAAACATGGTCTAGATGTTCGTGCTCGTGCCGCAATCAGCTACTCTCTACCATATAACATCTTTGGGCTGGTTCAAAATTGCATCTCAGCAAAAGAGATGATGGATACTCTGACTGTATCTTTTGAAGGAACTGAAGAAGTCAAGGCTACTCAAATAAATGATCTTAATCGAAGGTATGAACATTTTTTTGCTAAGAAAAGTGAAACCTTGACTCAAAATTTTAACAGATTCAATACTCTTGTTAATGATCTTCGGAGACTAGATCAGTTGAAGCATAGAACTGTTCTAGTGCAAAAGTTTTTGGATTCTCTGGGTGCAGGTTGGGAGAATCATGTTGATGTGCTGAAAAACAGTGAGAAGATCAACTCTATGGATTTACAAAGTCTCTATGGAAATCTTCGATACTATGAAGAATCCAAGCTTCAAAGAAAGGAACTGATGAAAGATTCTCAGCGTGAATCCTCTGTAGCCTTGTTCTCCAACAAAAAGTTGGTGTCAGATTCAGACTCTGAAAGTGATTCAGATACCGATTCATATAAAACTGACACTGATGATCTTGAAAAAGTTGTGGCAAGTGCAGCCTTGATTGTGAAGACCTTTGAAAAATCAGGTCGAAACTTCTCAAAGTTTCAAAAGAAGATGGGTGGAGAGTTCTCAAAAGGGTCAGGAGCTGATAAAAGGCATGGTGCTGATAAGAAAGAGAAGGCTCAGTGCTTTAACTGTGGGAGCACTGATCACTTTGCAAAGGATTGTAAACAAAAGAAACTAGGCTCAGATGAATACTGGAAGCAGAAGTACAACAAGCTGATTGAGAAGCTAAAAGCTGAAAACTTGGAACATAAAGTGCTTGTAGCTGAAGAAGAAAAATAGAAAACTGATGAAGAGTCATCAGATGATGAAGTCAAGTGTCTAATGGTCAAAATGGAGGACCCAACTATTTCTGATAAAGACAAAAGTACTTTTGACACTGATATGTCTAATGCTGAAAATTCCAGGAAGCACAACATTGACTCTTCTTCAATGTACCAGGTTAAAAAACTTTGTTTCCTATTCAATGAATGAAAAAAATCAAAATGTTTGAGTATTCGGGTGTCATTAATTCTAAGAAGAATCAAACCATAAGAAATTTGCAAAATCAAATTGATCTTCTTGAAACTGATATTTCCATGAAAAATAGTATTATTGAGTCCACTCAGGAAAATCTTAGAATTACTAGTTTGTCAAATTCATCTTTGTCTGCTGAAATTGATGATGTTAAAAATGTTTTGATCAAAGAACAAACTGTGCTTCACACTTGGGCAAAATCTCATAAAAATGCTAATTATATTATTTCAGCTCAAATTCCGCATTCTTGTGAGAAAATTCTTGGGGGTAATTTTGCAGAAGCTGAAAAAGTTTTTAAAACACAAGAAAAGGGATCTGAGGTCTATTCCATGAATGAGATGAAAAACAATTTCAAAAATAAGTTTGTCAGTAACTCTTTTATTAATCAAAGTTTAATGGATGAATATTGCATTACTAATTCTGATGGTATCACTGAGTGTAATGTTGAAATTATCGGAATTGATCCTACCTCTTATCCTGCACATCTTGTTAGACCAATCCCTCTAATTGAGAATATTATTGCTTTTCCTATCTCAAATGGAGTGTTTCATGCTGTTCATGAACAACTCAAGCACTTCCCTGATTGCAATCTATCTGTGAATGAGTCAAAATCAGATACTGATAGTTTATCACCTAACACTGATCAAACTCCTCCTGATACTGTATTCAGTCATGACTCAATGATAAGCAAAAGGACTCAAAGCTCTCTTGGTGAATCTTACATGTCAAAATGTGTTAAATCAAAAAATTTGCTCACCAAGAAGAACTTTGGTACTAGAGTTTGTTACAGATGTGGTAATTCCTCTCACAAGATCAGTGAATGTTCTTTTGATAAATCATCCTCAAGAGCTGAAAATATTAAAGTTAGAAATGAAAAATGGACTCTTAAGTCAAACTCTTTAAACTGTCTTCCTAAGGAGTGTTATAACCTATTATCAAATAACTTTGTGAATGACCCATCTTTGAATGGGTCAGTGTGTTCTAACTAGTTTCTCAGTACTGCAGGGTTAGAAGCATCTTTGGTATTTAGATAGTGGTTGCTCAAGGCATATGACGGGATCAAAGTCTCTCCTGGAAGATTATGTTAAGAAAACTAGTCATGTAGTTACTTATGGAGACAATGGAAAGGGGTTCACTAAGGGATATGGAAACATCAAATGCAATAACGTGGTTTTTCAAAACGTTTCATATGTAAAGGGTCTCAAACACAACCTCATTTCTATCAGTCAGTTGTGTGATGCTGACTATGAAGTTCACTTTACAAAGAAGGAAGGAAGAGTTGTAAACACTGACAAGAACATCGTACTCTCAGCAAGTAGAAAAGATGATATATATGTTCTTGACATGTTCTCAAGTGACAAGGCACTGATGCAATGCTTCTTTACAAAGTCTCAGACGAATCTTAGCTGGATTTGGCACAAAAGGTTTTCTCATCTGAACTTCAAGAATCTATCCAAGATATCCAATCAAGACCTAGTTAGAGGGCTCCCAAAATTCAGCGTTGTGAAAGACAAGATGTGCTCAGCTTGTGAACAAGGAAAACAAACCAAGTCCTCTTTCAAACCCAAGTCATGTTTAAGTATATCAGTCCCTCTTTATCTACTCCACATGGACCTGTTTGGACCTATTCCTGTTTGTTCACTAGGTGGAAATAAGTATACTCTAGTGGTCGTTGATGAGTTCACTTGATTTACTTGGGTAGCTTTCTTGAAGAAGAAAAGTCATGTTGCATAGGAAATTATCTCACTAATTTGTAAAAATGAGACACTGACAGGTCTCAAAGTTAAGCAACTAAGAAGTGATCATGGTACTGAGTTCCAAAACTCAACTCTTGAAGAATTTTGTGACAATAAAGGAATTGGACAAAACTTCTCAGCTCCTCGTACTCCTCAGCAAAATGGTGTTGCTGAATGAAGGAATAGAACACTGATTGAGGCAGGAAGAACCTTGATGATCCATGCTGGTCTTCATATGTCTTTTTGGGTTGAAGCTGTCAATACTTAGAATCGATCTCTAATTCACAGGATTCACAAGAAGACTCCATATGAAATGCTGAAAGATCGAAAACCAGATGTATCCTTTTTTCATGTGTTCGGATGCATTTGTTATATTCTAAATCAGCGTGACCCAAGATCCAAGTTTGAACCTAAGGCTGATAAAGGTATTTTTGTTGGGTACTCTTCTATTTCAAAGGCTTTTCGTGTTTTTCATGTGAATAGGCAATGTGTTGAAGAATCCATTCATGTGAAGTTTGATGAGGAATCATACACTGATGAAAAAGTCACTCATTCTCCTTCTATCTTTCAAGAGCTTCTCTCTTGTCTATTCGATAAAGCACCTTCTGCAGAAGATAAGACTGATTCCTCTGATCATATCATTCCAGTTCCATGCTCCTTGAATCAAGATATTGCAGCCACATCAACAGATAATTCATTAAGTGCTGATGAAACCCTTGAAGCTGAATATTCTCCTGAAACTGACAATGTGTCAGTGTATATCTCTCCTGAATCAGCATCTGTCATTGAACATCGAGATCATCCTGTTGATCGAATTATAGGGAATATTCATGATGGTGTCCGAACCAGATCTAGTGCACTTAATAATTTTTGCATGTATGTTAACTTTGTTTCAATGATCTTACCTGATAAAGTACACACAGCTCTTCAAGATGCTGATTGGATCAAAGCCATGCAAGAAGAACTGAATGAGTTTGAAAGGCACAAAGTTTGGACTCTTGTCCCAAGACCATCCGGGAAAACTATCACTGGAACTCGTTGGGTCTATCGTAACAAGGTTGATAAAGATGGAATCATCACCCACAACAAGGCAAGGCTTGTAGCTCAAGGGTTTACTCAAATTGAATCCATCGACTACGGGGAAACTTTTGCTCCGGTTGCTCGCATTGAAGCTATCAGACTGTTTCTCGCATACGCATCCTACATGAACTTCATTGTCTATCAGATGGATGTGAAAACAGCATTCCTACATGGTGTGTTAGAAGAAGAAGTATTCCTAAATCAGCCCCCAGGCTTTGTGGACAAAGATCATCCTGATTATGTGTACCGGTTAGACAAAGCTGTTTATGGACTGAAACAAGCTCCCAGGGCTTGGTATGAGATGCTGACATCGTATCTGCTTGAAAATGGATACAGACGAGGAGCAATCAACAATACTCTCTTCATCAAAAACAAAGGATCAGACATGGTTCTTGTTCAAATTTATGTCGATGACATTACTTTTGGCTTTCCAAATGAGACACTGAGCAAGGAATTTGCAGAGATCATGTCTCAAAGGTTCGAAATGAGCATGATGGGGAAGATGACCTTTTTCTTAGGTCTTGAAGTTTAGCAACAAAAGACATGTATTTCCATTTGTCAAAGTAAATATATATCTGACCTGCTTGTTAAGTATTCTCTCAGTGACTGCAAACCAGCCTCTACTCCAGTGTCTAAAACTGATAAGATACATACTGATCCAACTGGAACTGATGTAAATCACTCTCTGTATCGAGGAATGATTGGATCCCTCTTATATCTCACAACAAGTCGTCCTGATATTATGTTTGGAACCATTCTCTGTGCTCGATTCCAAGCTAATCCAAAAGAATCTCACCTCATGGCTGTCAAACGTATCTTTCGATACTTGAAGGGAACTCAAAACCTTGCTCTGTGGTATCCTCGTGACTCAACATTTGAACTTTATGGATACACTGACTCAGATTATGCTGGATGCAATTTAGACAAAAAGAGTACATCTGGTGGATGTCACTTCCTTGGCAATCGTCTCATCAGCTGGTCCAGCAAGAAACAAACATCAGTAGCCATCTCAACTGCAAAAGCTGAGTATGTTGCCGCTGGGAGATGTTGTGCTCAGCTCTTATGGATTCAAAATCAGCTTCTCGACTATGGGTTCAAGTTCTCAAAGACTCCCATATATTGTGACAACACCAGTGCCATTCAGATCACACAAAATCCTGTTCAGCACTCAAAGACAAAGCATATTGAAATCAGACATCACTTCATCAGAGATAATGTTGAAAAAGGAAAAGTTGTTCTTGAACATGTCAAGACTTCGGAGCAACTTGCTGATATCTTCACAAAGGCACTGGATTCTCAATCAACTGCTTACATTATCGGAGAACTGGGAATGATTTCCTTGTAATTAATTTTGACGTTTAATTGTGCTAATGTTTGATATTGTCTTATAAGCTGATGTACTTTGTGCTGATGATGACATACTGATGATATTTGCTACTGAGCACTTTGGTTTGATTTCTTATCTTGATCTCTTCTTCAAGTCTTCTAAACAAAAGTTGAATGATTCACTGTATTAAACCATACACTGATAACGACTTGAAACTCTTTGCCGATGGTTAGATCAAAACACCAAGATCTATCACACGCAACTACCCCTTCTCACCAATCTTACACTGATTCTGTGATTCAGTGTGCCAAAAGACATGCTGATGAGAGTCTAAAAATCTTTGCCGATGGTTAGATCAAAACACCAAGATCTATCACACGCAACTACCCCTTCTCCCCAATCTTACACTGATTCTGTGATTCAGTGTACCAAAACACACGCTGATGAGAGTCTAAAAATCTTTGCCGATGGTTAGACCAAAACACCAAGGTTCATCACACGCAACAATCCATTCTCTACCTTCCTCTTATTCAGTGTTTAATGATTCAGTAAGATAAACCACTCACTGATGAAGTCACCACACTGTGCTGATGGTTAGATAATGTAACTAGTATCTATCACACGCACCAATCTCCTTGCTACCCCGATTAAGCAAGTTGTACCTTGAATTGATGGAGAAATATTCTCAGCACGTAACTTTTGTGACACTGAGCTCAGCACTTCTGCAAACTCTGATTGACGTTTCACCTTCAGTCAACGGCTCTTTTATCCAACGGCTATTTTCTACTCTGACAGATTGTTACGATGCGCCGTTATTTTTAATGAAGATAATTATTACCTTTTTTTAAACCTCTTTTCATTCCATATTTAAACCTCTTTCTCCCTTTGTTTAATTTTTCCTTCCAAAACCTTTCTCAAAAACCCTAGAATTCTCAAATACTCTCAAATGGCGGCATCTCTGTTCACATACTCCTCAACCTCTCGAAGAGTCGTTCCTGCCCCAAACTCTCCTCCACTTCCAATTCACATCAAGACAACCAATGTCGTATTCAACCCTGACATTCCAGAGGTTCATCGAGGTCTTGGATTCGATGATTTCGTCAATTTCTTGGCTTCTTGCCGCCTCCGATATGCAATCAGTGATGTACCGTCCGAGTTCTTCCCTGAACAAGTATGTGAGTTTTACTATACTGCAATAGTTAATGAAGAAAACAATGCCATCATCGGAACCATTGGTCATGGCAGACACTCTGTCTTCATCACCGCAGAACTTCTCAGTGCTGCTTTAAGGTTACCACTTTTCGAACCTTTTTCTGAACCTCCAACTATTGAAAGATGTAAACGAATGTTTGATCAACTGGGATATGATCATTCAAAGGCTGGTACTCAATCAGCTCTTATTCTGCGTCAGTGCATGACCCCAGGCTGGAAGTTTTTCACTGGTGCTTTATGCAAGTGTGTAGGCCACAAGTCTCGCAGTGGTGATCAATTGAGCATTTATGAGCAACAATTCGTCTGCTCCCTTCTTCTCAACAAAAGATTAGATTATGGAGCACTATTCTTTGATCAGCTTGTTCAGCTTCTACGTGCAAATGTGCGTGCTGATCATGTTCCCTTTCCACGCTGGATTGCCCTAGTGTTCGACAAATTCTTCGCTGCTGACTACTTTTCTCACTCTGGGAATCCAATCCAATGCCCTCGAATGTCCGTTCGTATGTATCAGGATGATCCTTTGGATACTGACATTGGAATCTCTGATAGGATGAGAGAATGGATCGCCCATCCATACACTATGCCTTCTCTCTCCGCTGACACTGATGAAGGAGGTGCTGATGGTGATCGTTTGGATCATGCTGATCAAGAGGTGGAACATCATGATGGCGGTCATTTCTCCCCTCAACTTTCTCATCACCTCATCTCGGCCACTGGCAAAGCCTCCTCAGCACTACAGGATTCCATGCCTCTCAGGGGGAGCATCAGTCTCAGGGGGAGCATCCATCTCCAGCAGCTCACCACTTCTCTCCAAGGATGCAACTTAGCTCTCCAGTTGCTCCAGGTACCTCAACGGTTCAAATTCCTTCTTCAGCATTTTCTGAACTGATGTCACTGACTCGGGACATGAGTCAGCGTCTGCTTCGTATTGAGGCTGATGTTCAACAAATCAAGGAGGTTCTCTTACTTACTCCTCCCTCTAGTCCCAAATCTAATGATGTTCAAAAAGGGGGAGATACTGATGATCATGCTGATGGTGAACCAAATGCTCATGCTGATGGTGAACCAAATGAGAAAGACACAGAACCTGGTGACAACACTATCTTTCAGCATGAATCACCCAACCCCATTCCTGAATCTGATTCTGCAGGGCATAATAGTCCAGCAACTACTGAAAAATTGTTTGACGACAGTGAGCATGATGATGAACATGAATCTGATTCTGCGGGGCATAATAGTCCAGCAGCTACTGAAAATTTGTTTGAAGACAGTGAGCATGATGAACCTGATGATGAATGTCAAATTCTTGACATGAACTTCATTGATCCTCTCATTCCAGTTCAGCAAGAAAGCTTAGATGACCTTGAAGAATCTCTTCTGATATTAGCCGATCCTATTGCTGATCCCATCATTCCGGTCCAAGGAGAGGATTCGGACATTGCCAGTGAAGAATCTCATCCGCTGTCTCGAAAGCGGAAAGTAGAAGATACTGACTTGGATCATTCTCAAATTGATACTTCTTCAACTGTGAAGAAACCAAAGTCCATTGTCAGTATTTCAAATCTTGCCTCTGAATGGAACATGTCCCCTGATCAAGTCAAGCAAATTCTTGATGAAGCCAATCGAGCTCAGCTTCTAAAGAACATTGCTCAAGCTGATGAATCTCTTATTCAGCACGAACTTCAGGCCAAGGGATCTTTTGAAGCTCAGATGCAGAAGTTCCTGGAATTTCAGTCCAAGGCTCAGTCTTCTCAACCTCCTCCTAGCTCTAGCAAGCCCAAGACTGACAGTGTTCTTGACCGGATTGATCGAAAGAGATTTGAAGATGTTTTTAATCGGCGAATGTGTGGAGATAAGATCATCAAAGTCAAAGCTTCTAAACCTCGAAACGAGAAAATCCTTACGTTGCTGATCACTCGTCAAGGTCCTCAGCACTCATATACTGAAGTTGTTAAGAGGGATGAGCTGATTAGATATGGGTATTCGGAATGGATGGAACTGCTCGATCTTGCATCCAAGCAAACCTCAGCTCACTCTTCAGAACTGACTTGTGCTCTTCATCTGCTGATCAAGAAAGTTCAGCGTTTGGATCTTGTTCCTAAAGAACGACCTCATCATCAAGGCCAAAGGTCGTTAGTTCCTAGATCTCGAAGAACCAAGTTTCATGTTGATGGTGAAGATGTATTGGTTCTAGACTTTGGTGCTGGTGCAATTAACAATTCACTTCCTCTAGGTGTTGATCCGGTTCAGCATCAATTCATCTCAGCTCCTGAACACGGGATGTTCTATCTAGACAAAAACAAGAGGATGTGCTTTCAACGAACTACTGAGATCCCAAAGGCTCCAATCACTCACCTTGTTGGCTTAAGGCAAATGTGCATGAGTCATCAAGACCTTTCTGGAGAATTTCACATTCTTATTGCCATGGAGCTGCTAAACAGAAGACAGGAATTGCTGGACAGTCCTTACTGGCCAGTTAAAATTGAAGCTGAAGCTGAGTATGAAGAATTTCTTTCCAGAGGTGTCTTTATTTAGTTTGTTTTGAACATCATCATATTGGGGGAGATTGTAAGGTCAAACCTTGAAATATGATTATGTTTAAAACAAAATCAGCATCAACACATGTTTCAGCATCAGCATCAGCGTATAACTGCTCAGTTTATATTAGTTTAGTTTATTCAATGCATTGTAACAAATCATATATTTATTCTGTTTCCTTAGTTATCTTGATTAGCATATCCCTGAATTGTAGGGATTGTCTAGAATAACAGTATATATATTATCTTGTACAGGTATGTGAATGCATGCGCTTTTCACAAACCCTAATCGTCGCTTTGTGCACACGATAATCTCTTTGTGAGATTATCTTTCTTAGTGAAAGTTTTTCTTCGTGAATTTCTCTTGTTCTTATTTATCGTCTTTGTTTGATATATCGATTGATCTAAAGGCCTCTTCATAATTAATATACCTGAAATTCCGGATGTTACAGTTGGTTGTTGATTTCAAAGGGTTGTGGAATCTAAAAGCGAAGAGTGGGCACTAAAAGTGAAGGGTAGATTTCGTTACATGTATCACGAATTGGGAAGAAGAAACCATGAAAGTTTCGAATTGGGTCCTTAAAATTTTGACGAAATGACACAAATGGTCCATCTTCGACATTGGTGTAAAAAGATAATGAAGAAGGCAAAATTTTTGCATTGAGTCCTTGGTGATTCGAAATGTTGGCAAAAATAATCCAACTTCGAAATTGGGGTAATAAAGTTGAGAAATTGAAGATTTTACAAGTTCAGTCACTGTAGGTAATGCGAAGTTACACTTTATGCCCAATTTCACAAATGGGAGAGTTTTTCGCATTTTAAGTTGTTTTTGGCGCAACGGGTCCGTGCAAAATTCAGAAAATGACATTTTTACCCGGATTTTGGAAAATCTTGCAACTCTCACCCAAAAGTTGAAAATTTTCATAAATAGGAATTTTTTCAAGGCTTTTTCGTGGTTGTTTTTCCTTGCAAGTTTTTCAGTGTTTCATTTTTGGCATACATCAAGGGGGAGTTATGTGCATATTATTACTTGGCCGCTTCTCACCCTTAATGGGTTTTATAATCATTTTTTGTTATAAAAGGGAGGGAATGAAAAGTTGGTATTCGAAGCTTCTCGGGTATTTCAGGTATTCATTTGCAGATTTGAAGACCGGTATCATTTCAAGGGGGTGTTTGGTCTTGATCGCGTGAGCTCGTTGGATATTGATGTCGGGACATCCAATCCTAACTTTGAGGGGGAGAATGTTAGGGTGCAAAGCCACACTTGGATGTGGAGTGTTAGTGCTTACCCTCTTGTATGTGTAAATGAGTTGAGTATTTTTTAGAAATAAGAAGTGAATGACTCCTATTATATAAGATCTTGTATTGATAATTTGGAGAGCATTAGTTTTAGAGAGAGAATCATTACAAACCCATTTCTACTCTTTCTAACCAAACAGATGAGAGATTAAAAGATTTATTTACTCAATGTGTTCATGATTTGTATGATGATTCACTAGATCTTTCATATTCCACACATGTCATCATAATCATCACCACTACAATGACAATGACTTTAATGACACACATTTGCATGTCATCTGTGCCATTTTATGACATGCAATGTGTGTTATAAAAGGCAACTTTCTAATAGTGTGCTACCATATGTTATGTGGTAGAAAGTAAGTAATATGTAACTTATTACGCGAAATTATGTGATTATGTGAAATGCATATGATCTGTATGATGAATGAGTGTTGTAATTATTCACTAAGTCTTAGGCTTACAGTTGCTACTTTATTTTCTTAGTTATAGTTGCTACTTTATTTTCTTAGTTACAGGTCCTTCAAACTCGAAGGGCAAGGTGCAGAAATGATTGAGACATCTGGACATTCTCGGAGGGGCATGACATCTAGTTTATTCATTCTATGTTACGATATGGTTTTTCAAAACAATACTTAGCTTCCGTATTTTTACTATGATTATGTTGATGTAACGTGAAAAGATAAATTTATGATTTATTAATGATTATGAATAAAATTTAATTTTTTTAGGGTTGATTTGTGGGATGTGACAGTATATATATATATATATATATATATATATATATATATATATATATATATATATATATATATATATATATATATATATATATATATATATATATATATATAATATGCTTCTTTTTGAAAATGAAATAAATAATGGTTTCAAGATATATAATATAATTATACGAAAATGAGTTCCTTTTGACTTGTTATACAGAATGCATCAAAATTTTACCAAAATTATAACATATTTATTTAATTTCGAACATCAAAAAGAGATCAAGATAAAATACACATAATATTTTTTAATTGAATTAACCTATTTTAAATAAAATACACATGTTATTTTGTCGGTTTCAAGAAAAGAGGGAAAAAAACTAAGTATAACATTTTTTTTTTCCAAACGACAATGACATCAATTTAAATGTAAAAATATTAAAGTGTTCTTTGTTTTTTTTTTTTTTTAAAAAACTCTTCACCTCTTACTACTACGCACAACAAATATATAACATTTTTCATCTGGCATCTTTTTCTTTATAGAATATGTTAAATATTGATACAAATCTTCTGCTGCATAGATGTTCATTCAATAAAACAAAAAACACGTAAGTGTATATCACACCAGAATAAACGTCTAAAAATACGCGTACATAATATGTGCGGGCCATATGTTGTCCCACACCCACATGACATGTAGCACGTAACACACAATCCCCTCACGGGACCTACCAATCAATAATCCACACATGGGTACTATCTCATTCACCCGACAAAAGGTTGGCCTCTAATCACATGCTATTTATCCTTTCAGTAGGAACGCAATCTGACGGTGCAGCTATGACTTCGTGTGACTATTAAGCTCGAATCACAGCCGTTGATGAGAGAGAAGGACCACACGTCGTCCAATAACCAAACTGTTGTGTTGTGACTCTTATCCCCACACTTTTAAATGATGATGTAAGCCTGCCACTCATCTCACCAACATCTTTAGCTGTGTTTGTCCCCTCACTTGCTCTTCTTTTCATCAAAAATCAAAACATTTATTTTTCCTTTTTTAACTATATAAACTTTGAAACTGTTTAAATGAAAGTGAAAACAATATATATATATATATATATATATATATATATATATATATATATATATATATATATATATATATATATATATATGAGAATCATTCTCAATCACTTATTTATTTTGCAACTTATTTATTTTGCAGTAAAAACCTTTACAGTGAAAATGAATAAAAATTACACATGTATTTCTAAAAATGCATTATTTTGAAAGGAGAGTGAAAGAAGATACAACCCAAACCCAATACAAGAATCCAAAGGTAAAAGTTTAGTTTCATAAGTTTCTCGTCTTTTCTACATTTTTTATGTTACTTTTGCACTATTCACTTGCACAATTCATAACCATTTTTTTTTTTTTTTATTAAAATATTAAAGAAAAAGCTTAGGTAGTTAACAAAGTGCGCGTGTAATATATGTGCGAGTGGACATAAACTTTCCCTGTCAAAGAGAGTTCATGCACAAATCCCAACCACAATCTTATATATAACACATCATCTTCAATTCGAAAGCCACTCACAAACTAACACCCTCCTGAAATCAAGAATCTTGCCTGAGATCATCGTACAGATAGATTTCAAGAACCGATCATCTAAACTTCGATATGGATCTCAATTACAAAGCAACCGAGCTAAGATTAGGGTTGCCTGGAACCAACGACTTGCCGGAAGTTAATACGACGACGACATCTTCCCTCACCAAGAGCACCAAAAGAAGTTCATCTGAGATGAGTCAAAATGAAACCGACGAATCAAGATCCTCCCCTCCGGCAAAGTAAGTCACATAAAAATTAATCATGTTATGCACCCAAAAATCTTATGTTTTTTACGTACCTAATTAGTGCATAAACTCATGTAAAGTTGTTTCAATAATTTCAGGGAACAAGTAGTCGGGTGGCCTCCTGTGAGATCTTACCGGAAAAACGTATTACATGGGAAGAAAGTGTTGCCAGAGATGGGCTCCACGATGTATGTGAAAGTGAGCATGGATGGAGCTCCATATTTGAGAAAAGTTGATCTAAAACTATACAAAAGCTATGGGGAGTTGATGAAGGGTTTAGAGGATATGTTTTTGTGCACAATAGGGTTGTACAATGAGAACGAAAGGTACGATGGATCAAAGCATGCAGCAACTTATGAAGACAAAGATGGAGACTGGATGCTAGTCGGAGATGTGCCATGGGAAATGTTCGTTACCTCTTGCAAAAGACTTAGAATCATGAAAGGGTATGAAGCTAGAGGGTTGGATTTATAGTTCTTATTAGTTTATACATTAATTCAACTCAGATATTTTTGATAAAAGAAATTGTAAAAAAATAGAGAAAGTTCATGTAAGTAATTGAGATTTTCTTGTGATTGAAAGTGTTCTATAAGTTTGAATCCCGTGTTTGGTATGATTACCGAATTACCCTGAATTAGTCACCTTTTAGCATCCGGGGTGTGAGTTTTATTTAATTTTGATTTGTAAAGGCTCAAGTTGTCTTTCATTTAGCACCTATCAATAGTATAAATACATGAAACATAATCATAATCTTGTTAACACAAGAAAATAAAAGATATATGTGGATCATAGATAAGGATAAATGATGTGAACAAATATAAAGTAGGGATTGTGATATGCTAAATCGATCCTTACCTCCTCTCAAGTTCGACCGTGGAGATCATGTATAACCTTTTGATCCGTTCCTAAGAAGTGATTGTGTTAAGCTATAGTCTTTAAAATTTATGTACAACTCATCAAATTTCATTTTTAATGATTCAAGATGAGTCACCTATGTGAGAAATAAATCTCTTCCTAGGGAAATATGGAGGGCACAATTCCTAATAGGTCTTGCAAAACCTTAATAATGTTCATGTCCAAAACAAACATAACTATGAATATGAATTGAACTATGTAATTATGTAATTATTGTAATGTAGAATATGTGAGAAGAACAGAAAAATAAGTATACATCTTTAGGGAATGTTCAAAAGTAACACCTATCTAAATTATGCAAGATTTAACTCCTAGATCTTATCTTGTTAGCTTGTAAATTTAGTGATCAATTTTCATTTATGTGAGGGATTGTTACAAAGATGGGTTTATCTATTATAGAAAAAACAGGATTTGCCTATTTTTGAAAGCAAAATTTCGGTTCATATCACTACTAGAAACTTGACCTTTAGCAACAGAATCAGCTACGGATTCTATCTGTAGCTAATCAACGACGACTTACCAAGGGATCAACGATGGAATGAATGAAAATTTTGACTAACATACTTTAGAGAGGCATTAACGAGGGATCATCGACTGACTGCTAATAATATCTAGACAAAAACATTTCATCGTTAATCTGTCTCAGATTAAAACCTTTAGCAAGGGAATAACGATGGATTGCTAAAAACGCTCGCAGAAAATTGACGCCTCGTTTTTTCATTCCCCACTTTTCTTCTTTTCTAGTTCCTTGGTTTATTTTCATTCCAACATATATCTTTCCCAAAGCCCTAATTGGCATTATGTCGACTCAAATCCCTCTCACATCCTCTTTGGCTTCCCTATCGATTCGTCTCCATTCCTCATTGACTCATCGTTTCCCCGCCAGCACCGTTCAATCCTCTATTGTCTCTTTAGATCTCTTAGTATATCTGCTCAGCCCCAACCGAAGAAGAAGGAGAGCTGACTCTCAAATCCGTTCGAGTCACGTTTCCGATCATGGCAACTAGGAAAAATCTGACCACAACTAATCACCTCCGTCATTTGGAGTCAATGGCGACTCGCCCATCGGGTGCCGGTAAGATTCCAAAGCTGAATGTCGTGATACTCGGTGAGTCTCTTGCATCCGAGGAGGACGATCTCGTATTTCCCGGTCAGGATTTCTCCCAACAGGTACACGTACCCTCTCCTCAAAAGGTATCATCCTCAAAATTGATCAATAATCTGCATATGTTGTTTCATTTCGTCGGAAAAATAGAGTCAGCGTCGAGTCAAATACATAAGTTCTTGCAAAAGGCGATACTCTAGTTTTGATTATTGAGAAAGGATTGATGGCTACATAAACATATAGATCTGTTATTTCAATGAGTATATAATTTGACCTAACAAGAACAAAGAGGACAAAATTCCTATTTTAATTTGAAGTCTTCTACTTTGGATTTTCAAAATACGAAGTGAACTTTAATCACAAGAAGGAAACATGACCTATTCGCTGTTCTTTTTAATAAACATTTTCATCATATAATCGATGATTTGGGGCACCATTTCAGTACTTGGAGTTGGAGATATACAACAGATCAATTGAAGATCCTGGTGGCTTTTGGTATGATATTGCGCATCAGAATTCTATTGGAAAGAGAAATGGGGTCAATAGGTTTACTCAGAGAATCTTGATGTTACAAATAGGAACATCAAAATTGAGGTAAACATTACTTTTTATCTTTCTGACATCTGCCTCTTTCATCTTGTATCACACACCTAATCAGCTATTGGCTATTCCTATCTATCTACTCGGTGGTTCAAGGGTGGCATCACCAACATCTCTTATAATTGCTTGGATAAAAACATAGAGTCTGGGAATTGCGATAAAATTACAGATGTTTGGGGCTAATTGCAAACATGGCCCTTCTCAGGCAGATGTTTGGGGAATTGAAGAAAACCCTAGTTATGGCCCTTCTCAGGAAGATGTTTAGGGCTAGTGTCGAGAAGGTCTTTCTAAAATTCCGTCTCTTCTCTCTTTTGTTTAATTTTATGTCCCTCTAATCGGATGATGAAACTATCTGTTCTTCCTGAATTTGGTTAATTTACAGGTGCAAGTGGAGAAAAAAACCTGGAAAGTTGATGTAAGTATCTCCCTTCTGAATTATTTGTTATTCCTGATTATGCAGAGGTACCTAACAAGATTGAAACATGGCTCTATTTCAGGCTGGAAGTAGAACTGTTGGTTTGGAACTGACGACTCTTTGAAGCACCCACCAGTGGAGCTAAACCCAAGTGATGCTGGGTTCCAGGATTAGTACATTGTTCAAGAAATCATTATAGAAATGGCAAAGAACAGACCAATTGACGTTAAAGGAAAGAAGGGTTTCAAAGGTTTGCAAACAAGTATTCTTATATATATATATATATATATATATATATATATATATATATATATATATATATATATATATATATATATATATATATATCTGTGTGTGTGTGACATCCGTCCTACCAATGTGCTCATGGTGTTTTATATATGCTGTATCAGTATTAGTACTCAATGAGGTTGATAAACTTTCAAGAGAAGCACAACACTCTCTAAGAAGAACAATTGAAAACTTCAGAGAAACTCAAACAAGCTAGTGAAACAGATCATCGTGCTGAAGTTAGTGTAAGTAATTGATTCCTTCTTAATTCTCATACACAAACACATCAAAAAAAGATTTACACTCCTTTCATGGTGATTGATTTTTGTTTTTGTTGGAATGTAGACTAGCAAAAAGATTATAGACAGCTTACACTCCTTTTGTTCTTCAAGCTGTTCTTCCTTCAAGGTAAATGTCCAATTAACATATGGAACTAAATTGAATTAACTTTGTGAATTAACATATTGTTATGGTTGTATTTGTAGTTATGCAGCCAGTGAAATCGATATAAGCTCAGACAAAAACTCATAACAACGTGCACTTCTTGTGGAATCTAGAAGGTGGGTGTTGTTCTTCCGTTTTTACCTTTTTATCGCCATGTCATCATTATTTTTATAAGTTCTTTCTTTGTGTTGTGTAGATAGGAGGTATTGTTATTGGACAATGAGATTGCGTTTAATGAGGCGATTATTGAGGAAAGAGAAATACAGAATCAAATTGGGGAAGTAAATGAGATTTTTAAAGATCTTGCTGTTTTGGTTCATGAACAAGGAGCCATGATTGGTAAGTAGCTTGGAAGTACATTATTAAAATGAAAAAAAACATAAGTGCAATGCTATATTAAGGAAAGTAAATTACATGATGTTTGTTTTTTCAGATGATATCGGGTCAAATATTGAGAATTCTCATGTTGCAACTGCACAAGCAAGAATCCAGCTTTCAGAAAGTATATTTATTGGTTAGTTTATGTTATTTGTTATTGTTTTGATGAGTGTTTTAATTTTAAATATCTTTCGTTTGATCCTATGCTGTGACAGCTCATCAAAGGTTACTGAAGTTGTTCATTCTCGTTGTCTTAATGTGCAAATAAGTGCACCAAAAGAAGACCAGGTCAGTATTAGGGATGAATAACTGATTGATTATACATAGGAATATTAATAGGGATTTATGCCGAACTTTGTTTTTTTATTCAGATTGTTAGGGTTCTGGAATTTATTGGCAAAAAGGAGTTTAAGGAGGGCTATATTGTCATTTGAGACATGTCGTGTCCAGCAGTTAAGATCAGTCTTGCACTTTTTCTTGTGGTTTCTTGTGTCCAACAGTTATGATTAGTTAAGACCTTCTCAGTGGTCCATAATGGTCTATACAAATGTTCGAAGATCAAATCCCAAAAGACAAATTTCTGAAGACTAATATGCAAACATGGTATTTTCTTTCACCAACATGTTTTTTTTATATATTTTTTGGTCGGAATCGGAATTCAATTCCATTCTATTCTTGTATTTAGTTTAGCTTCAAATGAGTAGACAATAATGTCCTTCATCAACAGAAAATCATGTTTCCAACAAATACCATGTCTTATTCCATTGCAGGAAAAAGTAAGTAGAACTTGGTTCGCCTAATTCCATGGGGTTTAACGGGAATCGGAATCCAATTCCATTATGGTCCATTCGGATGCAATGCAAGATATGAAGCAATAGGGAATATGTATGTGGAAACTCAAAATATGAGACAAAATTGAGATTATGGTACATTATACTTTGAAATAAAAATCAATAAATATTAAACTTTGATATTTGATGATTTTGATCATTTTGGTAAACATTGATATTTGATGTTTTTGGATGTTTTATTAAATTTTGATATTTGATTTTAGTATTTTAATATTAGTGTTTGATTTTGGATTGTATAGTTATATGATTCATTTGGTATTAATTTGTTATTGTTTAATTTGGGATTGTATAATTTTTTGATGTTTTTAGTATATTTTTGTTTTAGATTTGTAATAAAAAAATTAATACTATATATTTGCGAGGGATCAGCTACGGAAACAAAAAAAAAATCACATCTAAAATTTGCTAGTGATTAGCGACGGACATATGAGAAGACATATATAGAGGTTTGCAAGGGATTAGCGACGAAATATTTTTGTTGCTGATGTGCTGAATAAAGGTGGTAAGGGACCAATTTGCGATGGATATTCCGTTGCTAAAGTCGTCGCCAGGAAAAACAAGTCCGTCGCTACATCTCTAGCTAAGTCGTTAGCCACGTTATATTTGGCTATGGAGTAAGTCTGTCACAGATCCGTAGCAAAAGACCTTTAGTGACGGAATAGCGATGGATTTATCTGTCGCAAAACCCTTGTTTCTAGTAGTGTATCCAGACTCGAAATAGAAATTCACTTGTATATATGTGTTACCCTCCATGATACAATAAGTTATGTATATTAAAAGTCTAAAACAGACAATAAATATTTGATAAGTTAGTCACTAAATTGTATGGTTGAATGATTATTAATTTAGCTAATTATGTTCTTAATTTCAGAACATAACTGACAATTAATTTAGCTGGACTCTTTCTTTTTTCATTATTATTTAAAAAACGGAATTAAACACCATGTATTTAATTGTCAATTATGTTATATAATTAAGAACAAAATTAAATACAATGTTTGTTATGATGTTGTGTTTAATTGTGTTTTGGTTATGATTTGTGTTTAATACCAAATTAACTAAGGGTTACCTTGTTAATATATAAATAGCATTTCTAGATACTACATATAAACATCAAAATACAAAATACGTCTTCTTTCCTTCCTCTATTGATGTGGAACTTTTTACCATATTATCAAGGTACTATTCATACCTCGTTGAATTTGGTGATATTTAGGATCAATTATCACTGTTGTATCTTGGTAAAGAAATTAATGATGTAATATCTTAATTTTGGGCCTAAAAATATTAACTTTTTTGGAAAATAAAATAAAATTAATTATATGAATTAGAATCTAGTTAATTAAACAATTAACTAGTTTTGTTTCTCTTTAAAAAAAAAAGAAAAAAAAACTAGTTTTTGTTAAATAGGGCCCCATAATACTAAGATCGATTAACAATATTGACTTAGCCGTTTGCATTGATAATCAAATATGGTAACTTCACGTCAAAAGTTGTTAGTAGATACTTCCGAATGCTATGCAATATGTAATACTAGAGTTTGATACCCAACACGATGCATTGAGGACCCTATATTCGTTTGAAAAAGGCTTTTTTTTGACATGGATATGGTTTTTTGAGACGAAACTTTTAGGCAATTTTAAAAGGTAACAGTGCAATGTTTCTTTTTTAATATGTAGAAAAAATGGTTTCTTAAGTGGTTTTATAACCCTGCACATTAAAACAAATATATAAAAAGAAATTAGTAAACAAATTTGTAAATAAACTAATGGGAAAATGATATATATGTCCTATTACGTTTCTAGGATTTACCCATTTAGTCACTTAACTTATTTTGTTGCTTTACGAGGGAAGGAATTATTGTAACCTACCAATCTAATCCCTTTCACATATTGTAGCCGAATTCCATTGCCACATAAGCGTAAGCTAACATATAAACAATGACATGACAAGAATTCAAAAGCGTCCCAACAACCCAAACTACTGACTACTGGTTTACCTCTTTCTCTTTCTCATCAAAAAACCCTCATACCCTCTCTACAATCCAAAACCATACATATGAGAGGAACCGTGATCGGAAAGTACCCATTAATAAATGAAATGGTGAAGTCGACGCCAGAAACAAAATCATAAAGCACAACCGGAAACCCACCTTCAACCTCCAGTTCACCCCGTCGATCCCCACATTCTACAACGACATCATAGATTTGTCAAATTAGAGTCCTATTTGGTGTAAAAATGATAAAATTTTCGACATTCATGTTTACATAAACCCATAAGCTTGGTGTATTTTGCAAATGCGATTCCAATTTTGGAACTGAAAATGTATGAACAACCAAAGGCCCAAAGCCAATCGAGTAATCGAAGGTATTAAGAGTTAAGAGCTACCGATTGAGATATAGGAGCGAGGATTTCTTACAGTCGTGTGTAAGATGTGAAGAAACTCCAGACGTCGAGGGAGAGGTACATCATATATTAGGGTGGTCTAGGCAAACAAGAGGCATTAGAGAAGACGAACTGAACAACTTATTGGCCAGTATGCGCCATGAAAGAGCTTCTACAATGATCCGACTTTCGGCTATACCATCGACAAACACATAACAAAATGGGACCGACAAACACATACAAGAGCACCACCGTATACAATTCTTGTTGAGATTTTACTAAAAATCATAACTCCTCCCTTTGACACGGTTTAATTGCAGGTATACCCCTTTTCCTATTCTAAATCACTAACAACCCATTTTTTTCTATTCTAAATCAATCAATACCCATCCCCCTTCTCTAGAACTTGGAATCAGGTATGTCGAGGCTCTTGGACCTAGGTGTGGATATGGTGATGATTTTAGGGATATTTTGGGTTTTTTTCATGGTGGTGCGGGAGGTGATATTTTTGATAGTTGAAGATGGTAATGGTTGTAGTGGTGGTAAATAGGAGAGGGATAATTTTAGGTAAATGAAGTTTTACATTTTGTGGTTATCAGTTTCTTTAAGTATATAAAAGATGATTTTCTTTATTTTTAATTGTTTCATGTGTAGAAGACGATCGAAAAGAAAGTTAGAGCGTAATAAATAAAAGATGGTCTTAAGGGTAGTTTTGTTATTTTATAATTTCTTTTTGCCATATAAACCGGTACATGTAGATTAACACAAAGTGAAAGGAAAAGTAGACTTTTTAAGGTCAAAATCCACATCATCAAAATAACTGGATGACCACTTCATTTCTTCGAAAATGACCTAATGGACATGACAAAAACAAGTGTGTTCCCTAATAAAGCACGAAAAACACTTTACGGACTGAATGAGTAAACCCTAGAAACTTAATAGGACATATATGTCATTTTCCCTAAACTAATTTGTATAAATGAAAAAAATCTTAAAACATGCATAAAAACAAATATAAAAAAGTTGTAAGAAAGACATTTTTACAAAATATAATTTTGTAAAATAATTATGGAAAAGAAATAAAGTTATTGTAACATCCGGTTCCAAGTAGATTTTCTCTATGCTTATATCAATTAAAAAGGACAAAACTGTAATTTTATGTAACACCCGTAGATCCGGGCTAGTCAATTTACAGACGATAGGCGTCAAAATTGGATTTTTGATGAAAGATTATTTAGAATGAATAATCTTAACTAAGTTATAATATATGTTACAAGGTTTCCGTGCATATAAAGAACGCCGACATTCGAGTTATAACGAAGAAGTTATGACATGTCGAAGTTTCACGGCATTACCGGCACGACGCTGAATGACGTAAAAAGTGAATTTACCTTAGAATGATATTTAGCCTTAGCAATCTAAACGAAAGTCGTAGAGTTCGTTAAACCATGAGCGTGCATAAAAAGAACGTCCAAATCTGACTTCGTATGAGGAAGTTATGATTTATCTAAGTTTCGACTTAGCGGTATGTAGCCCGAATACTCGATTTGAGATTGAGCGGTTTTTAGCAGAAACGATCTAAACGAGAAGAGAAGATCTCGTTAATAGGAGTAAAACGATAAAAAGATATGCGAAAACGGACGTCGGATAAAGAAGTTATGATTTTATAACGGACTTTTCCTATCCCGGCCTACTAAAAATAAATAATAAAAATAAATTCAAAATTAGCCGACGGAGTCCAAACAAAAGTTGTAGATCGTGGTCTCACCTACGCGGGGATATAAAGAACGTCGAAAACGGAGCTCGTATGAGGAAGATATGAATCTTTGAAGTTTATTAAATAATTAAAGTATTTAATTTAAATAAAAATTCGGATATTATCCAAAGGGGGGGAGTCACCGGGCTTATCCATGTTACGCCCAGCGTAATTCGTGTTACAACCCCCTATAAAAGGGTGTCGAGGGCAACCGACTTCTTTGCTCATTTCTTCCCGTTTTCTCGCGTTTTTGCATCGTTTTTCGTGCAAGAAATATCCCGAAGCCCCGGTATCGTTCCCGAGCCCCGAAGCAAGTCCCGAGACCCCGAAGATCCCGAGAAGTGCGATTCCCGAGCCGAAGCTCTGCCCGTGAGGAGCCCGGTTTTTGTGAAGATCTTCCAGATCTACCGAAGAAGACTACTTCTTCAAGTCGTAGTGATGTCCGATCATCTTCTAATCAAGTGAGTGTGTTGTTACTTTCTTTTAACGCATAATTATTAAGTATTTAATATAAAATACGTGTTATGTGTATATTTTGTTGTTATATGTGTGAATGTATATTCATTTTCTTCTATCTCATAAATCTGATTTATTCTTTATGAAATACGTGTTATGTGAGTGTACCTCATCTGTTATGTGGAATAAGTATTGAATGAGAATGCTATACAGGTTTTAAACTATGTATAAAAAATATATATATTTATATCTACAAATATGTTGGGTAGAACATGGGTAGATGAGATAGTTGGTGTGTGATAAAAGGATGAGTTGGATAATGAGATCAAGAGGCTAGTTTTAGATCCGTGAGTATGGATTAGACCAAGAGGTTAATTTTAGATCCGGGAGTATAGATCAGGTAAAGAGATAAAACTTGCTATTAGTCCGGGAGTATGGATTGGGTACTGTTATTGATCCGGGAGTATGGATCAGATCAGTATTAGGGTATAGTTAATTGTCCTTATTTCGGGAGTATGGTTTGGGTACAATTATTGATCCGGGAGTATGGATCAGATTAGGAGGTTAGTTTTAGATCCGTGAGTATGGATCAGGTAGTTTTAGATCCATGAGTATGGATCAGGTGAAGAAGGTTATTTTTAGATCCGTGAGTATGGATTGGTGAAGAGGATAGTTTTAGATCCGTGAGTAGGGATCAGGTAAAGAGGAAAATTTTAGATACGAGAGTTTAGATCGTGTCGTTGTGAGGATCGATGGGGTGGGATAAGAATTGCCTTTATATGGTGAAATTGTACAAGTTTGAATGTTCTATATTTATAAATATATGATATAACATTGTGGGATGAAAACCCTATATGCTCACCAGGTTCCCAAGCCTGACCCACTCAGTTTTTTTTTGTATCACAGGTATTAATACGAAGACATATTTCACATAGAGATTTAAAGGAGATATAAATCAATTGTGTAATTAAATGTAAGTTCTGTTTATGCTTATATGTCTGTATCGGAACATGACATCCCGAGGTTTTATTATTAAATGAAAATACATTCTCTTCGAGAAATGTTTTGATAAGTTATTATCATATCTTGTTTTGGGAACAAATTCCGCAACTGTTTTCTTTAAAAGAGTACTCTGATTTTAAAAACAAGCATAAACAAATCGGTCTTTTCTGGCCATGAAAATGGGGATGTCACATTTTATGTAGACCACGACGTGGAGAAGGATGCCCCACGGCATGGCCTTGGCCGGAGGAGTATCACGCATCATTTTTTTATGCACCACGACGTAGCGGAGGCTTGACTACGACATGATGACTACCATGGTGCAAACCCTAATTTTTCAATTTTTTGGTCCTTTTTTAAGGGATGTGATGGTTAGGGTTTGCACACCCTCAGCCTCTATCACCTCCCTTTCACTCTCAAGGAAACCCTAGCCTCCATTATTAATTTGTGAAGCTTTTGGTAGTGTTTTGGTGCTTAAAAGTAGAAGGTGTCCTTGATGCTTTGTTCTTGCAAAACAAGTCTCCCCACTTATCACCTTGTGTTATTTCTCGACTCTTATAAGTCCTTAAGATCTTACATTTCTCATTATATCATGCTAGATCTAGGTTTGTACCCACTTTTCTCCATGTTTGTGTTGATTTGAGTGCATGGATTCCATAAAGTTAGCAATTTTATGGATTATTGAGCTCCTTTTGTACACATGGGTTCTAGATCTGAAGTTTGTTGGTATAATGAGTTCCATGCATGAGATCTTAGTGTTATTTCTCTATTTTAACCTAGTTTGAGTGGTAGTCTTGCATCAGACATGCATAACTCACAAGCATCAATTTTTATGTTGTGCTAAACCTTATGAAGCTTTATGGAAGTTTTAAAAGGATGGCTCAATGGACTTAGAGCTTAATCCATTAGGTTGTGAAAGCCTAGTTTGTACGATGCGGCAGTCTGCTTGCTACAATATGCCAAATGGGGGTTGCTCGTGTGACATCCCCAAAATCACGGCCAGAAAAAAACGATTTCATTTATGTTTTTTAAAATAATTTCAGAGTAAATCCTTTTGATTTAAAAGAGTTGCGGAATTTGTTCCCAAAAACAAAACATGATAAAACAATGTTTACCAAAGCTTTCATAAAAGAAATGTATTTTCATTATATAATCAAAACTCGGGGTGTCATGTTCCGATACAGACCATTAAGCATAAACAATAACATTACAGGTCATTCAACAAATATAAACATATACAGACTTGTAAACAAAACAACTTGATGGTTCATCCATCTTACGCCCTTGCGCCACTTCCTGTAATACAAATAAAACTAAGTGGGTCAGACTTGGGAGCCTGGTGAGCATATAGGGTTTTCAACCCACAATAAATAAATTATATTTAATTTCATCAACCAATCTCTATCCCGATTACCCATTCCCGTTATCCTCACTTTACGTCCCTAAAACAACATCTATCTCAAGGGACCTAATCTAGGATTTTCATTGGGACAGACATTACTACTAAGGGGTTTCCTCAACAATAGATATCCTAAAGGCAACCATGAGGGGAATAGAGTACACCGGTGAACACATCGTTCACAACACCTACAGGTTATGAACCTGCTAGCATTCCACGAGACTGTCTAGAAGGAGTCCGTGGTCGTTATCCATACTCCGCTGAATAACTAGGTTAACAACAACAACAACAACGAGGCCTCTCATCTGTTTATTACACACCAACTATCTACCCATGTTCTACCCAACATATTAGTAGATAAAAATATATATTTTTATACATAGTTTAAAACCTGTATAGCATTTTTATTCAATATATATTTCACATAACAGATGAGGCATACCCACATAACACGTATTTCATAGAAAACAAATCAGATCTATGAGATTAAAGAGAGTGAATATACATTCACGCACATAACAACAAAATTATACACATAACACGTCTTTCGTATAAAATACTTCATAATTATGCGTTAGAAGAAAGTAACTACACACTCACTTGATCAGAAGATGATCGGACAGCACTACGACTTGCAGAAGTAGTAATCCACAACAGATCTGGAAGATCTCTACAAAAATCGAACTTCTCGTGGGCAGAGCTTCGGCTCGGAAACCGCACTTCTTGGGATCTTCGGGATCTCGGGACTTACTTCGGGATCTCAGGAATATTACCGGGGCTTCGGGGGTAAAAACGCAGAGCTTTGGCACAAAAACGAGAGGAAATTAGCAAACAAACCCGAAACCCTCGCATCCTATTTATAGGAGGCTGGAACCTCCTCGTACGCGGGGCGTACAGGGCTCCAAAATCGTCACTGCATGCGTCATCCGAAGTGTCGACACTCTTCGCTGTACGCGGGGCGTACTCCGGATGAGTCCGGTGACTCGTCTTCGGATAAGGCCGGGATTTAATAACTAATTTTAATTATTAATTATTTAATAAACTTCGGAAATTCATATCTCCTTCATACAAACTCCGTTTTCGACGTTTTTTATATCCACGCGAAGGTGAGACTACGCTCTACAACTTTCGTTTAGACTTTGTCGGATAATTTTGATTTATTTTTAATAGGCCGGGACAGAAAATTTCGTTATAAATTCATAACTTCTTCGTTTGACGTCCGTTCTCGCCTAACTTTTTATCGCTTTGATACTAACAACGAGATCTTTGATTCTTGTTTAGATCACTAAGGCTAAATATCGATCTAACGTAAATTTCACTTTTTACGTTAATCAGCGTTGCCGGTTCTGTCGCGAAACTTCGACAGGTCATAACTTCCTCGTTATAACTCGGATTTCGGCATTCTTTATATCTTCGGAAACCTTGTTTCAACTACTACAACATTATCTAAAGATATCGAGTTTATTTTACATTTAAATTTTGACGCTAATTTTTATTCTTAATTAATCAAACCACATAATTAAACAATTAAGCACAAAACACATAATACTCAAATAATACACTTCTATTATTTCAAAACGGGTTACAAAGGTTAACCTAGACTATCACATTGCTAAAAATGGCAAGCCCAGAAACACAGGCGTTACAATTCTCCCCACCTTAGAATGATTCCGTCCCCGGAATCACGCCTCAACAAACAAATGCGGATAGCGACCCATCATGTCACTCTTCGTCTCCCAGGTGAGATTCGGCCCATTCGTGTGTTTCCATCGGACAAGCACTAACTCGACCATCTTGCGTCGCAACTTCTTAGTCTTTCGGTCAACAATTGCCTCTGGTTCTTCAATCAACCTTTTGTTCTCATCGATTCTCAACTCCGAAAGTGGAATCATGTCGGGAACTTCCCCCGTGAACTTCCGTAAATAACACACATGAAAAGTGTTATGAATTCCATTTAGTTCTTCTGGTAGTTCGAGCTTGTAAGCTTGGTTCCCAATCCTCTGAAGAACTTTAAACGGTCCAATAAACCTTGGACTCAACTTTCCCCTTTTACCAAATCTTATAAGTCCCTTCCACGGCGAGACTTTAAGCAAAACCGAATCCCCAACTTCAAAAGTCATCGGTCTTCGCTTTTTGTTAGCATAACTCTTTTGACAATCTTGAGCTGCTAACATTCTTTCCCTAATTATTTTCAACTTTTCAGCAGTTTGATGAACTAACTCCGGTCCCATAAACTGCTTTTCCCCAGCCTCAAGCCAATAAGACGGCATACGACACTTTTGTCCATACAAAGCTTGGTAAGGTGCCATCTTAATGCTCGGGTGAAAACTATTGTTATAGGAAAATTCTACCAATGGTAAATGTTCATCCCAATTACATAGGAATTCCAAGGTACATGCTCTCAGCATATCTTCAAGTGTTTGTATCGTTCTTTCACTCTGACCATCAGTCTGCGGATGGTGAAACGACTATCACGATCCGATACAATCGTTAACGGAACACCGTGAAGCCTCACAATTTCTTTCACGTAAGAATTTGCAAGCTTCTCCATAGACCATTTCTCCCTGGCTGCTATGAAATGCGCACTCTTAGTGAATCGATCAACGACCACCCAATCATGTCGTGACCATTCTTTGTTCTGGGTAGTTTAGTGACAAAATCCATAGCAATGTCTTCCCACTTACCCATAGGTACATGAAAGGTTCTAAACTCCCATACGGTTTCTGATGTTGTGTCTTGACTCTCGCACAAGTCACACACTCTGCCACATACTTTGCAACATCAAGCTTCATCGTCGGCCACCATTAGTAGGGTTTCAGGTCCCTATACATTTTAGTGCTACCGGGATGAATCGAGTACATGGTCTTGTGAGCCTCTTCCATCAGAAGATCTTTGACTCCTCCTGTCTTAAGTATCCAAATCCGATCTTGGAACACCTTCAATCCATGACCGTTTGTACCAAACACCAACGTTTTGCCCAAACGTTCCTCCTTCCGGTCATTCTTCTTAGAAGCTTCGCTTTGAGCTTTCTTTATACTTTCTAAAATAGTCGAGACAACTTCAATTTTCAACGCTCTTGCCTTTTTCTTTCAAGATTGACTTTCTGACTGAGAGCATCAGCAACAACATTAGCTTTACTGGGATGGTAAAGTATCTCACAGTCGTAGTCCTTGAGTAACTCTAGCCAGCGTCGTTGCCTCATATTTAACTCTTTCTGATTGAAGAGACATTGGAGACTCTTATGATCAGTGAAAAGTTTGCACTTCGTGCCATAGAGGTAATGCCTCCGTATTTTTAGAGCGAAAACTACCGCTCCCAACTCCAAATCATGAGTCGGGTAGTTCTTTTCATGCTCCTTCAGCTGTCGAGATGCATATGCTATCACCTTTTCTCTTTGGGTCAAAACACAACCCAATCCAACCCCAGATGCATCGCTATAAACAGCGAAGTCTTCGACTCCATCGGGTAGAGAAAGTATCGGTGCCTCACATAGCTTCTTCTTTAGCTTCTCGAATGCCTCTTTATGCTTATCATTCCAAGCATAAGTAGCTCCTTTGTGGGTCAAAGCTGTCAATGGAGTAGCAATCGAAGAAAAGCCTTGGATAAACCTTCGGTAATATCCGGCTAATCCTAAAAAGCTTCGGATCTCCGTGGGACTTTTCGGTTGTTCCCACTTCATCACAGCTTTGATCTTCGCTGGATCAACCATTATCCCTTCTTGGTTGACCACGTGACCCAAGAATTGGACTTCTCGAATCCAAAAATTACATTTGGAGAGCTTAGCATACAACTTCTCCTTCTTCAAGACTTCTAACACTTCTCGCAAGTGTCTGCCATGCTCCTCCTAGCTTTTTGAGTAAATCAGAATGTCGTCTATGAACACTATTACGGATTTATCAAGGAACGGATTACAAACCCTATTCATTAAATCCATGAATGCTGCTGGAGCATTGGTTAGTCCAAACGACATAACCAAGAACTCGTAGTGTCCATATCTAGTTTTGAACGCAGTCTTCTCTATATCCTGCTCTCTCACTTTCAGCTGATGATATCCTGACCTTAGGTCGATCTTCGAGAAATAGCTCGAACCTTGCAATTGATCAAACAGGTCATCAATCCTTGGCAACGGATATATCTATTCTTTATTGTTGCCTTGTTCAGCTCTCGGTAATCAATGCACATTCTCATGCTTCCATCTTTCTTCTTCACGAATAACACCGGAGCTCCCCAGGGTGATGAACTAGGTCTAATGAAACCTTTGTCCAACAACTCCTGAAGTTGCATCATCAGCTCGTTCATCTCCGTCGGTGCTAATCGATAAGGTGCTTTTGCAATTGGCGTTGTTCCTGGTAACAAGTCAATACGAAATTCAACTTGTCGATCAGGCGGTAATCCAGGAAGATCTTCGGGAAATACTTCCGGATAATCGCACACCACAGGAATACTCTGCATCACCTTCTTCTCCTTTTTAGCATCAATCACGAATGCTAGATATGATGTACATCCCTTGGTCAAACACTTTCTGGCTTTCATTAGAGAAATGATTCCAGAATTTACCCTACGTTTATCTCCATACACCATAAACGATTCCTTCCCTGGCGGGTTTACTTTAACTATCTTCTTCTTGCACAATATCTCGACATCATTGGCACTAAGCCAGTCCATTCCCAACACGATGTCGAAACCATTAAGTTCGATATGTAATAATTCTTCGTGAAACTTATTCCCATTTAAATCAATTAAGATATTTTTCATACGATGGCTAACAGGTACAAACTTGCCACTAGCAACTTCGACTAATAAAGCATTATCTAGTCTATCAACAGGCAAGGCTAGTTTTCTACCAAATTCATGCGATATAAAGGAGTAGTTGGCTCCAGAATCAAATAAAATTTGGGCAGGAAAATTGTTAACGAGAAAGGTACCTGAAGCGACATCGGCTTCATCTTTAGCAGCTTCCAGTGTCATCTGGAATGCTCTCGCCTTTGGCTTTGGCGGAATGTTGGGCCTCCCATATCCCCTTCATACGAACTCCGTTTTCGACGTTCTTTATATCCACGCGAAGGTGAGACCACGCTCTAAAACTTTCATTTAGACTTCGTCAGCTAATTTTGACTTTATTTTTATTATTTATTTTTAATAGGCCGGGACAGAAAATTTCGTTATAAATTCATAACTTCTTTGTTTGACGTCCGTTCTCGCCTAACTTTTTATCGCTTTGATACTAACAACGAGATCTTCGATTCTCGTATAGATCACTAAGACTAAATATCGCTCTAACGTAAATTTCACTTTTTACGTTAATCAGCGTTGCCGGTTCTGTCGCGAAACTTCGACAGGTCATAACTTCCTCGTTATAACTCGGATTTCGGCATTCTTTATATCTTCGGAAACCTTGTTTCAACTACTAAAACATTATCTAAAGATATTGAGTTTATTTTACATTTAAATTTTGACGCTAATTTTTATTCTTAATTAATCAAACCACATAATTAAGCAATTAAGCACAAAACACATAATACTCAAATAATACACTTCTATTATTTCAAAACGGGTTACAAAGGTTAACCTAGACTATCACATTGCTAAAAATGGAAAGCCCAGAAACACAGGCGTTACAGCTCGATTGTTTTGTCAAGAAGTTGCCACAATGTTGCCTATGAGCGGCCACGACATAGAGACCTGTTGAGGTTGACTTTGATAATTGATTTTGACCATAGTTGACTTTTGGTTAATTTAAGGGTTTTAGGGTGTAAGGGTACTTCTTTATTGATGTTAGGTGTCTTGTTGTATAGGACTTTATTATGTGAGAGCTGTTGTGTTTTGCTTCTATCTACAAGTCAAGTCTTCTCACTGTTTTACTTTTTCCATAGTGTGTGCATGCTGACCAGTTGGGTTTCGTTTGTTGATTGATGTAATGTGTTACTGAGATGTTGATAGCTCCAGAGCATGTTGTTATCCCATTGGGATTGCTGATAGTCCCCGGGGTTATTGATAACCCACAGGACATGCGGTTAGCCAACAGGGTGTGCTGTTAGTTCACTGGGACTGCTGATAGTCCCCATGGTTCCCGATAACCCATAGTTTTTTATTTATGTTATGTTGTATGTGATATTTTCCGGGAACTCACTAAGCTTCGTGCTTACCATTATGGATTTAAATGTGTTTTTGGTACTTAATATGATCGTGGAAAGGAGAAGGTTTGAATGTACACTCTTATCGGGAGCTTTCATGATTCCATATTTTTGTGATATTCTAATTTTGGGATGACTGTATTTTGATACTTCTAATTTTCTTGGCGTGGTTTTCCCTAGAAACAATATGTTCAAATAACTTAAAAATGAAAATTATTGTTGTGATTTTTGGGATGTTACACATTGGTATCAAATCCCCAGTTTGAGGGATTTGGATGAACGCTCGTGTGATTCTAAAATCAAACTAAGGATCTGAGAAAATTTCATAAATTTTTTATGGAAAAGGTAACTTTAAAACATGAAGATGAGGATGCGAAGTGTACAATCAGAAGGAGCTCGAAAAGTGATTTCCAAAATTATCCATACATATAAGATTAACTTTAAAACTGGAAGAGTCAAGTGTTGTCATCTACTTTGGTCAATGATCCAGACATACGTGTCGGTTGTTTGATCTGGACCCACCACTACTGGTCATCCAAGAAAGAGGAGGGCTACTATACTCTGCATTGATGTCACATTCTTCCCCAGGACGATACCTATTCGATATTTAGTTTAATTTTGTACTAAGCATCCCTTAAAAGCCATATTATCGTAACTAATCAAGACTAAAGGTTATCGAGTTCTAACATAGTTCCTAGTCAAGTAGTATTATCTTAGTTTACACAAATAGCACAAAATATAGCTCATATAATTAACATTTAATAATTATTCAAGATAATAGTTACTTTTATTAAATTATGCACTTGAAAGTAACTACAAACTCATTTGAAAAAAGTGGGTGATTTGAGGTTAGGGCAGTGCTTTTCCTTAACACTTTATCCTTCCAAAAGACCTAGATGTATATAGCATTAAGTCTTAGTCTAGTTTCATAATCTTGCTGACTATAATAATGATAGTTTAGATTCCTCAATAATCTCAATATCTACATCAAGATCTATCAAATAAGGAATAACCAGGTATGATCATATCGAAGGTAGAGTCCATTTGGTATACAAAGTATACTATTTGGAAATCCAACTTTAAACACCTCACTAAATGCAACCTAGACATCAGCCCTGTAAGTAGATCAATTGATATAATGACTTGGAATCACTGAAGGGGTGAAGGATACAACTGCAACACAACTACTTATAGGAGTTATAAAAGGGCACATCGTGTAATCTTCATAGGCACACCGCACCTCTTATCACGGGCATTGGTGTGACTCGTATCAGATGTCGATACATAATAGATTCTGGTGAGTTGTCGACGCACGTTGCACGCCTTGTCTATGCATGCCCATGCCCGTGCAGATTTATCAATTTTCAAAAATTCATAACTTCTTCATACGAGCTCTACTTGTGATGTTTTTATATCTACACATAACTATAGACGAGATCTAGAACTTTCGTTTAGACTCCGTTGGCTAATTTTATTTTTAAAGTTATATTTTTAACAGGCTTAGACCGTTAAGGTTTGTATAAAAATCATAAATTTCTCATACGACTTCCGTTCTTGACTGTCTTTATATTAATGGAATCTTATCGATGAGATCTTCAACTCTCGTTTAGATTATTTTTCTTAACAATCGATCGATTTTAAATTTAGTTTCTGTGTTGCACACTGCTGCACTGAAACTTCGAAAGATCATTACTACCTCTTACGAAGTTAGATTTAAGTGTTCTTTATATGCATGAGTTTGCTTTTTCAATTACTACGAATTTTTAATATATTATTTATTCTAAATATTATTTCATTTTTAATTTCTATTTTAGCATTAGTTATTAAGTTTCGACATAAGTTTTTACACAGATATTATATACACCTAAGATCTATTAAATTCGCATAAGCACATATTTATTTGAATAATTCACTTTCATTTATTCATAGAACAACATGAGTACAGATTCATAACTATGCCCAACGATAAACATGAGCGTTATAATTATCTCCCCCTTAGAATGATTCCATCCCATAATCATGCATTGACAACATAGATGTGGATAACGACTTTCATGTCGCTTTTTGTACCCAAGTGAGGTTTGGCCCAACCGAATGTTACCATTGCACCAACACTAAGTCAGTCATATTATGTCGTAATTTCTTCCTTTTGCGGTCAACGATTACTTCAAGTTCTTTTACCAACCTTTTATCTTCATCAATTCTTAATTCCAAAAGTGGAATCATATTAGGTTCCTCTCCTAAGCATTTCCCAAATAACAAATATGGAAGGTGTTATGGATACCTTCCAGTTCAGGTGGCAATTCAAGCTTATAAGCCTTCTTCCATATCTTCTGAAGTATTTTGAATGAACCAATAAAACAAGGACTTAACTTCTCACATTTTCTGAATCTGATAAGTCCCTTCCATGGAGAGACTTTAAGTAACACTTGATCACTGACCTCAAACGTTACAGGTCATCGCTTTGTATCGACATAGCTCTTCTGGCGACTTTGAGTAACTAGCATTCTTTCTTGGATGTTTTTTTACTTTACCAGTGATCTGTTAAACTATCTCAAGACCCATAAAGTGTTTATCTCTTGCTTCCAACCAATAAGATGGTGTGCGACATTTCATTCCATACAATGCTTCATAAGGAGGCATCTTGATGCTTGAGTGATAACTATTGTTGTAGGCGAATTCTGCTAATGGTAAGTAATCATCCCAGCTACAAGTGAACTCTAAAGCACACAACCGCAATATATCCTTTAATTTTTGGATAGTTCTCTCACAATGTGGATGATAGGTAGTACTAAACATGATTTTGTACCCATATCTTTATGCATACACTTCCAAAATCTAGAAGTGAAAATGTCTTTGTCTAACACGAACAATAAGGGTACACCATGAACTTTGACAGTCTCCTTTACAAAGGTTTATGCTAATTTTTCCATAAACCAGTTTTCTAGTGTGGCTAGGAAATGTACACTATTTGTCAATTGGTTTACTATTACCCAAATCATGTCGTTTCCATTTTTCGTCCTTCACAACTTGGTTATGAATTCATTGGTAATGTCATCCCACTTACCCATGGGTGTCGATAAAGGTTCCAAGTCCCCATACGACTTTTGATGTGCTTTTACTCTTGAGCAAGTCACATATTTAACCACGTAAGTTGCCATATCAAACTTCATAGTTTGCCACCAGTAATAGGGTTTCAAATCTAAATACATTGTGGTGGTGCCTGGGTGTATAGAATACATGGTTTTATGAGATTATTTCATAGGAAGATATTGTATTCTACCCATGTTGGCACCCAATTATGATTTTTGAATAACTTCAACCATTGATCATTTTCTTCTAACACTAACGTCTTGCCTGGACGTTCTTCTTCTTCACATCTTCAATTAAAGCCCTTGTCTAAGCTTCTTAGATATTTTCTATAATCGTCAAAATTACTTCAATCTTCAACAATCTCGCTCTTTTCTGTTCTGGATTTACTTCCTACTCAAGGCATCGGCTACAATGTTTGTTTTACCAAGGTGATAAATATTTCACAATCGTAGACTTTGAGTAACTCCAACCATCATCTTTGCTTCATGTTTAATTTCTTCTGCGTAAGGAGACTTTGAAGTCTTTTATGATCTATAAACAGTATGCATTTGGTTTCGTAAGAGTAATGCCTCTAAATATTTAGGGCAAAAAACGATGTGGCAAGCTCTAAATCATGTGTTGGATAGTTTTGCTCATGGGTCTTCAATTGTCTCAAAGTATAAGCTACGACTTTGTCTCTCTGGGTGAGAACACATCCCAATCCAAATCCATAAGTGTTAGTGAATACTGAAAAGTCATGAGTTCCTTCTAGTAAAATGAGGATTGGTGTTTCACATAAGCGCTTCTTGAATTCACCAAAATCTCTTTCTTGCTTCTCGCTCCAAGTATAGGAAACTCCCTTTTTGGTCAGGGATGTCACTGGAGCTGCAATAAAAGAGAAGTGTTAGATGAATATTAGTTAGTACCCTGTCAATCTAAGAAACCTAAGAACTTCAGTGGGATTGTTTGGCGTCTCCCATTTCATAATCGCTTCTATCTTTGGTGGGTCGACCATTATGCCCTTTTGGCGAACCAAGTTACCCAAGAATTGTATCTCCCGAATCCAAAAGTCACACTTGGAGAACTTCACATACAAATTCACCTTCTTCAGGAATTCTAACACTTCGCAGAGATGTTTACTATGATCTTGATTGTTCTTGGAGTACAACAAGATGTCGTTACTAAACACTATTACCGATTTATCGAGAAAATGTTTACAAACTCGATGCCTCAAATCCATAAATGTTGCGGGACCATTAGTTAGTCCAAATGACATAACAATGAATTCATTGTGTCCATATCTTGTTTTGAAGAATGTCTTCTAGATATCTTGCTCTCTTATCTTCAACTGGTTATAGCCTGACCTTATTTCAATTTTGGAGAAGACAACTGCTCCCTGGAATTGATCGAACTAGTCATATATCCTAGGTAGGAGTATTGATTCTTTATCGTAGCCATGTTTTGCTCTCGATAATCAATGCACATACTCATCATACTGTCTTTTTTCTTTACAAATAGTATTGAAGCTCCCCAGGGTGACGAACTTGGTCTGATGAAACATTTGTCCAATAACTCTTGGAGTTTTGTCATTAACTCCTTCATTTCTGTAGGTGCTAAACGGTACGATGCCTTGGCGATCGACGTCATGCCTGGTAATAAGTCAATTCTAAACTTTACCTTCCAGGTTCATCTATAATGTTAATCCTAATAATTCATACGGAAATACCTATGGAAAATTACGCACTACGGGTATATCAATTATTTCCCTTTTTTCCTTCTTTGTGTCGATCACATATGCCAGGAATGGTGTACATCCCTTGGTTAGACATCGTTTGGCCTTCATCATCATAACAATTCATGTCTTCAATTTACTTCTATCATCGTATATGATGAATGGATCTCTCACAGGGGGGTTAATGTGCATCATCTTCCTTCCACTTAAGATGTTTGCAAAGTTTTCTCCCAACCAGTCCATGCCCAGAATTATGTCAAATTTTTTTAACTTGAAGCGTAATAATTATCTACAAAATTCGTTTGCATCCAAGTCAATGATTACACTTTCTAACTTATTTCTAACAGATACATTCCTACCACCAACTACTTCTACCATAATTAGGGTACTTAGCCTATGTGGCGATAACTTAAGTTTTCTACCAAATTCATGCGATATAAATGAATGATCTGCTCCTAAATCAAATAAAATCTTGGAAGAGATTTGATTTACTGGGAATGTACCTAAAGCAACTTCAATCTATTCATTTGCTTCATTGAGGGTCATCTAGTAGCTTCAATCCGTGGGTTTTGCTAACAAGATCCTTGGGGTTGGTTTCTCAGCTTTCGGGAACTTAACCTTCATGTGCCCTTCCTCCCCATAGTTGAAGCAAACTTTCCCTTCGATTGGTCATTTTGTAGAAATATTACCCAACTTCTTGCACATGTAGCAAACGACAATGTCACCAAAATTCTTTTTCTTGCACCGGTTGCACCACTTTCCTTCTTGGTTGCTCCCAGATTTTTTTAGTCAACTTTGAGAACTTCTTCTTCTTCTTGCTGCTATTCCCTGAAAAACCTTCAATTTTCCTCTTTTCACCGACTTCAGTCCTGTTGACAACTCTTCCTTTGATCATGTTTTCCACAGAATTTGTAGCCTGGATGGTTACTTCCAGAGTGGGTGCCTGATGCATTAACACATAGTATTCCCATGACAGTCCGTTTGCATACCTATTGATCTATGATAGTTCATTGGGAACAATATGCAACGCAAACTCCATCTTATCTATAAAGGCATTGGTATACTCATCAAGCGATATATTTCCCTTCTTTATTGATAGGAATTGTTTCTCCAATTCTAGTATGTTCTAAGCCGAACAATACTTCTGCTTGAAATTTACTAGGAACTCTTCCCATGTCAGTTGTAATAGCTCATTAGGTTTTATCTATTTTCCCGAATTTATCCCACCAATGAACATCTCATCTTTTAAACTAACACGCAACATAAATGGTATGTGTCTTGCCTTTGCAACCACATGTTATGAAGTCTAGTTCCATTTCGGATATCCAATCCATGACTCCAATGGGATCTTCATTTCCGTTAAAAGACGACAACCTAGAAGTCATAAAGTCCTTATACTTGCAGTTGCTTTTGGGTTCACCATTCCTTAGGATATCTAGTCCTTCTGAAGGAGGTAACCCTTGATTACTTTCAGAGTCATCATTTCCTTTGAGAGCCATTGTTTCATGAGTAGGAATCGGTCAATTGTTAACTTACTCAACAACTATCGGTTCATTGATTACTAGTGCTCCACCCTTAGACTAAGTGTGACATCCCCATTTTTATGGCCCTAGATGACCTTTTCTTTTTACTTATTTTAAAATAGAGTATTCTTTATACTATAGAATTTTTCCCATAAAAAATAATTCCAAAGAAATGTTTTTTTGATTGATTATTAAGAACTTGGAATGTCATAACTGATATAAGAAACATAAGCATAAAAATAGTCATTATATGCTTTATAATATCTTATTGTACTAATGGCCTATATTTCCTCGAATTTCTTATAAGATCCAAACATTGTTATCCGAGTACCTCGTACTGCTACATGTGATATAAAGAAACTGAGTGGGTGGGGCTTGGGAGCCTAGTGAGCACATAAGGTTTTCAACCCACAATATTATAATTAATCTTTTTTTTAATTATATATTTCACATCAAAAAAATAACATGATTAACCATTCTCATTATTCTAAGTCCCTAGTCCTATGATGATGATCTCATTGGACCTATCCTAAAGGCTCATTGAGTAGACAATCCTGCTTCGGGGATTCCTTAGCAATATATGTCGTCAAGGCAACCATGGGGTAAATAGAGTACCCCCGTATGAATATATAGTTCATTAACATCTACAGTTCATTGACCTGCCCATGCGTGGTTCATTTATCACCTACAGGTTGAAGCCCTACCCGTGTATGGTCTGCTTAACAACTATAAGTGGAAGAGATGTCCATGTATGATTGATTAACGCCTAAATGTTGTAAACATGTCTGTTTATGGTTTATAAACATTTATAGGTTACAAGCCTGTCCACGTTTCACCAGACTTGTATAGAATAGTCTGTGGTCGTCCTTTATATCATCCTAGATAACTAATCTCTAGTAGTATAATAGTACAATATTGGCTACAACTAGAGCTGATAATGGGTCGACCTGGGTTGGGTTCAGGTTCAATCCATTTATTAATTGGGTTGAAATTTCAACCCAACCTAACCCAATCTGTTTATATAAATAGGTTGATATTTCCAACCCTACCCATCCTTTTAGATAAATAGGTTGTCACTGTGTTGACATGTTTATGTAGTTTCCAATCCAACCTATTAAATAAATAGGATAAACTTGGGTTAACCCATTTAAAATCATATGAATTAATTAATTAACCAAGTATTATACCATTTAAATTCGTTCCAAATGTAAATAAAATTCCAAAGTACGAAAAAATCATAATCCCAATTCATAAATACAAATACATTGTTCAAATAACATTAAAATTATTTAATTTCAAAGTGATTTTGGTGAGTAGCTAGTATTATTGGCGTTAAGAAAAATGACGGGAATTAGGATTGAATTTTAAACCATAAATAATAACGCAACATTATAATTTATAAATTAACACATGATAATATTCAAATAGTTATGAAAATAAATATATATTAAAGTTAAATGGGTTGAAAAAAATGGGAATTTTTTTACCCAACTCAACATATTTAATTGAATGTGTTAGACAAGTTGGCCTTTTTAACTTTAATAGGTTGAAAATCTCAACCTAACCTTCTAATTTTGGGTTAGGTTCAGGTTATGTTGGTGGGTTGGGCCGATTTTTTCCGGCTCTATCTACAACCTCACCTTGTATTTTACTTTCCATTACCCTTCACTACCCAATAAATTTTAAATATTATAAAATAACTATATAATTAAAATCATATCATATTATTGCACTTAACATGAATATCAAGAATACAGATAATAAACAGTAGAACATTAAATTATTTAAATACTTTGTATATATGTGTAAAATAAATATAACTATGCACTCACCTTGTTTTAAGGTGAAACACTTTTAGTTAGATCAATGCTCCAAGTACTCTTCAACTTTTCTTTTAAAAGAACCTAGATATAAATATTACTACGTTCAATCATTGTTTATATTATTCGCAACTATAACTATATTTTCTTTGATTTATCAATAATCCCAAATGAAACACTGACTTATAAATAATGAAAACAACCAGGTAAGATCGTGTCGGAGGTAGGATCCATTTGAAATATAAATATATAATTTTTGAAAAATCTACTTTAAACACCTCACTAATCTTACCTTGTCATCATTCTCTTAAGTAGATCGATCAGTATAATGATTGATATTATTGATAAATCTTATCTATAAGTTCATAATAATGATTATTAACATAAATATAAGTTATATTTTGAAGCATAGAAAACATAACTCAACTTACAAGTTGATTAACATAAAATTTGAAACGACCCAAAAACACGACCCAAAAATTTTCGTTTTTCCATATAATCAAAACCATAATATAAGTATCATAACATAAAACATACGCGATGTATCCCCAAAACATAATAAAATATTGTGCGGAAAACTGTATCATACTACATCAATCCAAAACATCAAGAGACATCCCCAGGATAAAAGCTATGCTGTGGTGTGTGCGATGCTGTCACCCCGAGCTCTTCCCTTTGCTTGCGGAAGTACCTGAAACCAAACTGAAACTGTAAGCACGAAGCTTAGTGAGCTCCTCCAAACTACCACATACCATACAATAACATATAAATACATATTGGGCCTTGCCCACTGCATCGGGCCGAAGCCCGGAAACTGCATCGGACCGAAGTCCGGAACTGATTGGGACCTTGTCCCCTGCATCGGACCGAAGTCCGGAACTGACTGGGACCTTGTCCCCTGCATCGGACCGAAGTCCGGAACTAACTGCATCGGACCGAAGTCCGGAACTGACTGGGACCTTGTCCCCTGCATCGGACCAAAGTCCGGAACTAACTGCATCGGACCGAAGTCCGGAACTGACTGACTGAACATGGCATAGCATAACACATCAACTAGCATAACACATATACGACATGCTACATCGGGCCGTGGCCCAGAACACATAATACTTAACACATGAAACATAGCACACAAATCCTGTTCGAGCCACGAAGGCATCGAACATACTAACTACTGTATCGGACCTAAATCCAGAAACTACTGCTAACTGAACGGGCCGACATTGTGGCCTTAGACCCGTTCCTACTGGAAGGAAACTCACCTCGTAAGCTGGCTGCTGAGTGTGTGGCTCGGAAAGCTAACGGTGGCTGCTCCTAAATCTCCTCGGCTACAAGTCCATAAACACACTCAATCAAATACTAAACACTGCGCTTGGGGTAAAATGACTCTTTTACCCTCGGTCAAAGTCAATTATCTTTTGGGCTGACTCGCCAAGTTGGGCCACCCAACTCGCCGAGTCCCACTCTCACTTTTCACTCTTACTCACTGCTACTTGTCGAGTCTGGCATCGACTCGACAAGTACCCTCTTGATCCAAGAACTCAGACAATCTTCATCCGACTCGCCGAGCCGGATAAACAAACTCGACGAATTGTTCTTGATCTTTAAGAAGATTGCCTTGGACTCGCCGAGTTGATGAACAACTCGCCGAGTCCCTCCATCACTGAGTTTACCCTCAACTCGCTGAGTCCACTCCCTAACTCACCTCGTCCACTCGACACTGATAAAACTGAAGAACTCGGGACTCGCGACCCAACTCGTCGACACTGATTTTTACTTGATTTTGTTTGAATCCAACACATACAATTGATAGATCTGGGTCCAATAAGCTGATTTACCACGTAAAGTTTCCAACTTTACGTGTACAACCTCACGAATAAGGGAAATAAGGCTAAAAGATGCACAAAATGGGTAGATCTATGGTTATCATGCAATATAACTCCAAAAAGACAGTAGATCTGGGCTCTACAACACCCCAACATTCAGATCCATAGCTATTTCGACTTAATAAGGCGTTCATGCAAGTGTAAGGCTTGGAACAAGCATCAACTAGCTCTTAGGAGAGCTCTAATGGAAGTTTAAAGCATATAACAAGATGGAACTCCGAAAATACCTCAATTAACTCTGATTTGGCCTTGGATCTTTGCACTACAACACTTCTCCTTGCTTCTTCCTTCTTCTCCTTCTTCACACCTTCACAAAATGGCACCAAAACACATATAAGCTCTTCAAGGGAGGTTTAGGGTTCTAACACTGCGTTCTCAGGGTCAGGGAGGCGAGGATGGGGGCTATAAGGTGGTATAAATAGTGGGAAACCCGGGGATTTTAGGGTTTCACCCAGATAGATGGACTCGCCGAGTCAGGGATATGGACTCGCCGAGTCCCCGGCTCACGCGTGCCCTCAGGCGCGACCCTACTCGGCGAGTCAGGCTAGAACTCGCCGAGTCCCTCTTGAAAAACTCACTATAATTACCAATAAATCAACATACCGGGAACGGGTCGTTACAATTCTCCCCCACTTGTCTCAGACTTCGTCCTCGAAGTCTGCTACGACTGGATCTGCAAATAACTCCGGGTAGTGCGCTCTCATTTCCTCTTCAGCCTCCCACGTCCATTCAGACCCCTTCCGGTGCTGCCACTGCACCTTTACTAGCTGAATTACCTTGTTCCTCAAGGTCTTGGTCTTCCGTTCCAGAATCGCGACCGGCTTCTCGATATAATTTAGGCCGCTATCAACCTGAATGTCCTCTAAGGGAACGACTGCTGTCTCATCCACCAAACACTTCCTCAACTGCGACACGTGGAAGGTGTTGTGTATCTGACTAAGCTCCTCAGGGAGATCTAACCGATAAGCAACCCGACCCACCCGGGCCAAAACCCTGAAAGGACCAATAAATCTGGGGCCCAATTTGCCCCTCTTCCGGAACCTGATGACACCTTTCCAAGGTGAGACTTTCAGAAGAACCATATCTCCCGCCTGGAACTCCAAGTCCGAACGCCTCCTGTCGGCGTAGCTCTTCTGCCGACTCTGCGCAGTCTGCAGCCTACTACGGACCTGCTGGATCAATTTCGTCGTCTTGAGCACCACTTCGGTGCTCCCTATAACTCGCTGACCGACCTCGCCCCAACAAATCGGGGTCCTGCACTTCCTGCCATATAACATCTCAAAAGGAGGTCGATCAATACTCGCATGATAACTGTTGTTATAAAAGAATTCCGCTAACGGAAGATACGTATCCCAACTGCCCCCAAAATCTAGAACACATGCCCTAAGCATGTCCTCAAGAGTCTGAATCGTCCTCTCGCTCTGCCCGTCAGTCTGAGGATGAAAAGCGGTGCTGAAATGGAGACGAGTACCCATCTCGTCGTGGAATCGCTTCCAGAATCTGGACGTGAAACGAACATCTCGGTCCGACACCACCGATACCGGCACTCCATGACGTGCCACAATCTCTCGCACATAGATATCGGCTAACTTTTCCGCCGATATACTCTCCTGAATCGGAATAAAATGGGCACTCTTCGTCAACCAATCCACTACTACCCATATCGAGTCCACCCCGAGTGCGGTCCTGGGGAGTTTGGTGACAAAATCCATGGTGATATCCTCCCATTTCCACACGGGAATGTCTAACGGCTGCATCTTGCCGTGAGGTCTCTGGTGCTCCGCCTTGACCTTCCGGCAGGTCAAACATCTCTCCACATACCAAGCGACATCTCGCTTCATGCAGGGCCACCAATAATCAGGTCGAAGATCTCGATACATCTTCGTCGCTCCTGGGTGGATAGAAAATCGAGACTTATGAGCCTCGTCCATCAATACTTGCCGTACCCTACCCCAGTACGGTACCCACACCCTACCATGAAGCGTCAACAAACCCCGACTGTCGTAATCAAACGAAGCTACTCGACCCACTATCCTCTCGCACTTCTGCCTCTCCTCCTTGAGGCCCTCCATCTGAGCCTCCTTGATCCGCTCCAACAATGGAGTGATCACTGTCATCCTCATACACAGATCTCTGATAGGGTCCGTCGACACCTTGCGGCTCAGGGCGTCGGCCACCACATTGGCCTTCCCTGGATGATAAAGGATCTCACAGTCATAGTCCTTCAGCACGTCTAACCATCTCCTCTGTCTCATGTTCAAACTCGGCTGATCCATAAGATATCGCAAACTCTTGTGATCCGTGTAAATAGTACAGCGGACCCCATAAAGGTAATGTCTCCAAATCTTGAGGGCAAACACAACTGCCCCCAGCTCCAAATCGTGGGTAGGATAATTAGCCTCGTGAGGCTTCAACTGTCTCGAGGCATAAGCTACTACATGGCCTCGCTGCATCAATACTGCTCCCATACCTGTGATCGATGCATCACAATAGACTACGAAATCCTCTACTCCTTCTGGCAAGGTAAGGATCGGAGCCTCGCACAATCTCTGCCTGAGAGTCTCGAACGCCGCCTGCTGCTCAGGCCCCCAACGAAAAACCACCGACTTCTTGGTTAGCCGGGTGAGCGGCACTGCTATCTTGGAGAAGTCCTGAATAAATCTCCGATAATACCCTGCCAGCCCCAGGAAGCTCCGAATCTCAGATGGAGACCTCGGGACCTCCCACTGCATCACGGCCTCAATCTTGGCCGGATCTACCAAAATACCCTTCTGGTTGACGAGATGACCAAGAAACTGCACCTCGCGCAACCAGAACTCACACTTGGAGAACTTTGCGAAAAGTATCTCCCTCCTCAAAGTCTCCAACACCTCCCGCAGGTGCTCCTCGTGCTGCCCCTGTGTCTTGGAATACACCAAGATGTCATCTATAAACACTATCACCGACCGATCCAGCATCGGTCTGCACACGCGGTTCATGAGATCCATGAACGCGGCTGGGGCATTGGTGAGCCCAAATGGCATCACCACGAACTCATAATGACCATACCGGATCCTGAAAGCAGTCTTCTGTACATCCTCATCTCTAACCCTCATCTGATGATAACCGGAGCGTAGATCGATCTTGGAGAACCAAGACGCTCCCTGAAGCTGATCAAACAAGTCATCTATCCTCGGAAGTGGGTAACGGTTCTTCACCGTTACTTTGTTCAACTCCCGATAATCAATGCACATACGATGCGACCCATCCTTCTTCCTCACAAATAAGATCGGCGCTCCCCAAGGCAAACTGCTCGGCCGAATGAAACCCTTGTCTAACAGCTCCTGAAGCTGTGTAGACAACTCCTGCATCTCAGGGGGAGCAAGTCGATACGGTGCTTTGGCTATCGGAGCCGCACCGGGAACTAGGTCGATCCTGAACTCAACCTGCCTCTCTGGAGGTATCCCCGGCAAATCCTCGGGAAACACATCCGGGTAGTCACGAACAATAGGAACATCATCAATCGTCATCTTGCCCTTCTCCCGGGAATCCAAGACGTAAGCTACAAAACCGGCGCAACCCTGCTGAACATAGCGCCTCGCCCTTGCGGCGGAACAAAAGATCGGTCCTCGCTGGGGCCTCTCGCCCTGAATCACTATCTCTCTCCCACTGGGAGTGCGAACCCTCACTAGCTGAAGCTCACAATCAATCACCGCCCCATTGGGGCTCAGCCAATCCATGCCCACAATAACTTTATTCCCACGCAGGGGAATAGGAACCAGGTCCACTGAAAACTGCTCATCAAATATCTGAAGGGAACACCCTCTATGTACTCTGCCGACCCTCACGGTCCTATCATCTGCTATCTCAACCTCTAATGGACAATCCAGCTCCCCTGGAGCTCTGCTAAATCTCTTGCTAAGCGCAAGCGATACAAATGATCGGGTAGCCCCCGAATCGAACAATACCAAAGCAGGGATGCCGTTCACCGAGAACGACCCTAAATAAAACATATCATCAAGTAATATTCAAACGATATTATAACAATTAAGAGATGGAGGAAAGATACATACCCGTCACCACATCAGGAGTCGCTCGCGCCTCCTCTGCTGTCATCTGAAATGCCCTGCTCTTCGCCACTGGCGCATCAGATCGGCCCTGCCGGCCATCCGTAATCCTCAAGGTGGCAGGGGCAGGTGCAACCACCTTCCCTGCTGCAGCTAAACTGGGACACTGGGACCTTTTATGTCCCATCTGATTGCACTGAAAGCAAATCAGATCTGATGCTGTAACCGTAGTAGCAGGGGCCGTACAATCCCTACTCAAATGCCCAGTCCAACCGCACTTGTAGCAGCCGGAACTCCCTGCCTTGCACGCCCCCTCGTGCAATCTCCCACACTTGCCACACCGACCGTGGCTCTGCTGACCCCTAGACCTGTGATCTGAAACCTTGGGCTTTTTGCCCACACTGCCTGAACCTGAAAACGCCTCCGGTTTCCTCTTCTTCTCCATCTCGAGATCAATCTCCCTCTCTCTAGCTCTGGCAATCATGTCGTCCAGCGTTTTACAACTGGACCGGCTCACAAACATGCGAATGTCACTCCGCAGCATCTCATGATAACGGGCCTTCTTCATTTCCTCATCGGCTGCATACTGAGGAACAAGAAGGGCCCTCTCCCTGAACTTGGCGGTGATCTCCGCCACTGTCTCTGTAGTCTGGGTAAGGTCCTGAAACTCCCTAGCTAACTGCTGCACCTCAATGACTGGTGCAAACTCCGCCCTGAACCTGGTAGAGAAATCAGCCCAGGTCATGGCATCCAATGCCGCATCATACCCGATGGCATGTCCGACCTCCTCCCACCAATCCCGTACCCTGTCCTTCAGAAGACAGGATGCCAATCTGACCTTGTCCCCCTCAGGACACCTGCTAGTGCGGAAAGCGTTGGCCACATCCGCCAACCATCTGGTACTCGCTATGGGGTCCCGCGCCCCATGATAGTTTGGAGCCCCGCATGCCCTGAACTCCCTGAACGTAAGTGTGCGCGACCCCATCACGGCTGCCATCTCAGCACAGAAAGTACTCAATATCTCATCCATCAGCTCTAAAATACCCTCCTTGATCGAACCGAAGATCACAGGAGTCTGCTCCAGTATGATGCGGGTAACCTCAGAAGAAAGGAACTCTCTAGTCTGCTCATCCATCTGCCCGACCTCCGGGCCTGATCCCGATCCTGATCCCCCTCCGGCATCTGAGCTGCCGACTGCTGGTCTCGGACGCAAAACTACCATTCTGAAACATATCATAACCACATCAGAACACTGAAATATCTCAAGGGATCATGATACTACTACTAGCTTCCTGGTCTTGTCTTGGCCTTCCTTGATTCGAGTATGGATCCTCTGCTTTCAGTAGTATGGGCCCCTACTACCTTCCACATCTATCCGTACTTTCCTCAAGAACTGCCTTGACTCCACCAAGTCATTTCTACCGCTGTTATTCTCTGCTACTCTCATCCTAGGCTTGCCCTAGAGAAACCTCAAGCTCAACACGACTGGTCCTCAGCTGCTGTAGGTCTCCTCATAATGCCAGCTAGCCACCACCTAAACACCATCACATGTGATGAGGATCAGATAATCCTTCAAGTAAAAGATCCGTCCCTACAACGGTTGGACTTAAACAAGAGTTGCACAATAGGGTCAGTTCCAGCACTCTGGGATTATTTAAACCTGATTACATGTGGTGTGACGTGTTCACCTAATGGCTAACTCCCAGTACTCAGAACCTCACCAAGCACGAAGCAAGCAGCATTCGGACAAGGGAAATAGACTCAGGCAAAACTATTCTTATAACAAGAAACTGCACTAGCATAGGATGCTAAGCTCATACTATCAGGCATAACCTAAACAGGCTATCCTACTGCTGTCTACTCAATTCTAGCATGCAATACTCATAAAGCTGTAACACATAAGCAGGCACATAAGGCATTCTCCTAGATCCTTAGCCCTATACTAGCATGCTGTTCTACAGAAACTGAAACTGAACAAATAACTTGTATGGGTAATTTGGGAGTACTTACTTGAGCTCGGCTGACCGCATGCACACACCTCTATCTTGTTAAAAACAATTCTTTCTTTCCAAGTGCTTTCAAAATTCTTTTTGTAAAACATTTTAATTTTACTAAAATCTTTTATTTCCCTTAGTTTGAGTTCAGATACACCCGGAAGTGTATCCAAATCCCTCAAACCAGGGCTCTGATACCAACTTGAAACGACCCAAAAACACGACCCAAAAATTTTCGTTTTTCCATATAATCAAAACCATAATATAAGTATCATAACATAAAACATACGCGATGTATCCCCAAAACATAATAAAATATTGTGCGGAAAACTGTATCATACTACATCAATCCAAAACATCAAGAGACATCCCCAGGATAAAAGCTATGCTGTGGTGTGTGCGATGCTGTCACCCCGAGCTCTTCCCTTTGCTTGCGGAAGTACCTGAAACCAAACTGAAACTGTAAGCACGAAGCTTAGTGAGCTCCCCCAAACTACCACATACCATACAATAACATATAAACACATATTGGGCCTTGCCCACTGCATCGGGCCGAAGCCCGGAAACTGCATCGGACCAAAGTCCGGAACTGATTGGGACCTTGTCCCCTGCATCGGACCGAAGTCCGGAACTAACTGCATCGGACCGAAGTCCGGAACTGACTGGGACCTTGTCCCCTGCATCGGACCGAAGTCCGGAACTGACTGACTGAACATGGCATAGCATAACACATCAACTAGCATAACACATATACGACATGCTACATCGGGCCGTGGCCCGGAACACATAATACTTAACACATGAAACATAGCACACAAATCATGTTCGAGCCACGAAGGCATCGAACATACTAACTACTGTATCGGGCCTAAATCCGGAAACTACTGCTAACTGAACGGGCCGGCATTGTGGCCTTAGACCCGTTCCTACTGGAAGGAAACTCACCTCGTAAGCTGGCTGCTGAGTGTGTGGCTCGGAAAGCTAACGGCGGCTGCTCCTGAATCTCCTCGGCTACAAGTCCATAAACACACTCAATCAAATACTAAACACTGCGCTTGGGGTAAAATGACTCTTTTACCCTAGGTCAAAGTCAATTATCTTTTGGGCTGACTCGTCGAGTTGGGCCACCCAACTCGCCGAGTCCCACTCTCACTTTTCACTCTTACTCACTGCTACTCGTCGAGTCTGGCATCGACTCGACGAGTATCCTCTTGATCCAAGAACTCAGACAATCTTCATCCGACTCGCCGAGCCGGATGAACAAACTCGACGAGTTGTTCTTGATCTTTAAGAAGATTGCCTTGGACTCGCCGAGTTGATGAACAACTCGCCGAGTCCTTCCATCACTGAGTTTACCCTCAACTCGCTGAGTCCACTCCCTAACTCACCTCGTCCACTCGACACTAATAAAACTGAAGAACTCGAGACTCGCGACCCAACTCGTCGAGTCGTTCTTCCGACTCGCCGAGTTGCCGCCATGCAACTGATTTTTACTTGATTTTGTTTGAATCCAACACATACAATTGATAGATCTGGGTCCAATAAGCTGATTTACCACGTAAAGTTTCCAACTTTACGTGTACAACCTCATGAATAAGGGAAATAAGGCTAAAAGATGCACAAAATGGGTAGATCTATGGTTATCATGCAATATAACTCCAAAAAGACAGTAGATCTGGGCTTTACAACACCCCAACATTCAGATCCATAGCTATTTCGACTTAATAAGGCGTTCATGCAAGTGTAAGGCTTGGAACAAGCATCAACTAGCTCTTAGGAGAGCTCTAATGGAAGTTTAAAGCATATAACAAGATGGAACTCCGAAAATACCTCAATTAACTCTGATTTGGCCTTGGATCTTTGCACTACAACACTTCTCCTTGCTTCTTCCTTCTTCTCCTTCTTCACACCTTCACAAAATGGCACCAAAACACATATAAGCTCTTCAAGGGAGGTTTAGGGTTCTAACACTGCATTCTCAGGGTGAGGGAGGCGAGGATGGGGGCTATAAGGTGGTATAAATAGTGGGCAACCCGGGGATTTTAGGGTTTCACCCAGACAGATGGACTCGCCGAGTCAGGGATATGGACTCGCCGAGTCCCCGGCTCACGCGTGCCCTCAGGCGCGACCCTACTCGGCGAGTCAGGCTAGAACTCGCCGAGTCCCTCTTGAAAAACTCACTATAATTACCAATAAATCAACATACCGGGAACGGGTCGTTACAAAATTGGATGATGCACATGCAAAACTTCAAAACCGAAAACTCTATTTCACCGAGCTCTCTAGTGCTCCAGAGCTTCTCTACCAATACTTAATAAGTACTAGAATTCTAGAACAAGGCCTTAGGACCTCAAGAAAGTTTGAGAGGAGTTAGGAGAGAATTAATCAATCAAACATGCAACAAACAAGACATATATATATATATATATATATATATATATATATATATATATATATATATATATATACACCATTTTTCATAGGCACGACACTACTAGGCGTGCCACATCCTATGCCACGTTTCGCCATCATGTTGATTTTTGTGGATGCCAAGGGTGTCTATGATCCTGACACGTGTCACCCTTCGGCGGTGCCATATCAATACCGAATCATGGAATTTAATATTTTGTAAAATTCATAACTTTCGCATACAAACTCCATTTTCGATGGTTTTTATCCATGTGTAGCTTTAAACGAGTACTAAAATTTTCATTTAGACTTCGTCATATAATTTTCACTTTATTTCGTCATATAATTTTCACTTTACTTTGTCATATAATTTTCACACAGACTATAAATAACATTGTCAAATTTATAACTTCTTCATACGAACTCCATTTTTGACATTATTTATATCGCCGACTTCTTATTGAAAGGTACTTCAAATTTCATTTAGCTTGTTTTGGTTAACAATCAACCATTTTTCATTTCGATTTTTGTGTCACACACTATTGTACTTGAAACTTTGAAAAATCATAACTTGCTCGTACAAAGTCGGATTTTGGAGTTCTTTATATCGACGGGTTCCTATTGATGAGCACTACGACTTTCGTTTACATAACTTTGGATAAAAAGCAACCCATCTTCATTTCACTTTTTACGAAGCATCTTGTTGTATTGGTTTGAATGCAAAACTTAGATAAATCATAACTTTCTCATATGAAGTCATATTTAAGCATTCTTCATATCCATGAGATAATTGTCACAACAACTACAACTTTCGTTAAGATTATTTCCAAAATAATCTTTTATTTTTAATCTTTATTTTATTGCTTAACGATAAACTTTAGGGAAATCTTCGAAAAAATCCTAAAAGTTTACCATAATTTACGAAAAAGTCCCAAACTAAAAATTGCTTATGAAAAAACATGAATTACTGGTAAAAATGGTGGTTTGATCCCTTTTTCCCAGTTTACAGGTTTCATTATTTACCTAGTTTCATTAAAGTCTCATTATATTACCCTAATTTAGGAATAAATCTCTAACTAAAATTTAGTGATGATTTGACCGTTTTCTTCATGTAACATACATTTTACCTGTTTCATTGTTGACCTAAATGCCTAGTCATTAAATGAGTTAATGAGATTGATATGTTGGGCTAAATAATGATATGTTTATGATAAAACTTGATATCCCGATGCATTCTATATGTTTTGGAATATAAAATGTATCCAACAAAACAGTAATAATTACATAAACTAGCAACAACTTCGTCATATTTATATTTATAAGAAATTTCAAATTGTATATCAAATCTTATGTAACCCAATATATCCGTCTCATCAGACATCGACTCATTTCCTATTGTTTTTTTTTCCTGCAAACACATATTTTATTGGTTTCATTGCTAATATAGATACACAATCATAAATGAGCCGATGAGATGAATATCAATTTTTACAGTAAATGTGATATTTTATAACCTATCGTATCCATCTTATTAGCAAATTTAATGACAGTCGGAAATGAAACTGTTACATGAAGAAAATGGCCAAAATATCACTAATTTTTAGTTTAGGACTTAATCGTAAATTAGAGTATAGTAATGAGACTTTAATGAAACCGGTAAACCCATAAAATGATGTCAAATCGCCATTTTAAGGTAATTCATGCTATTTTATAAACAAATTTTAGTTCGGAACTTTTTCGTAAACTAGGGTAAAGTATTAGGACTATTCTGGAGTTTCTCTAAATTTTATATTAATGTTTTCTACAAATATTCTATACTCCTAATATTTTCCATTTAATGTGTATATGATATTTATTTGTTATCTCACAATACATGTGAAGCACATTTATGTTAATTAATGATGTTAATTGTTTATAATTACGATGATTAGACTTTAAATGTCTAGCCTAAAATTGTGGGTGTTACAGTTAGCTAGCTCTTGGGTAGGAGATTCCTAGACTCAAGTCATTGCTACTCTAGCAAAGTTTGCATCAATGCTCGAGCTTCTACAAATATTTTATACTCCTAATTTTTAGTTTGGAACTTATTCGTAAATTAAAGTAAAGTAATGAGACTTTAATGAAACCATGTAAATACTGAAACCGATAAATCCGGAAAAGGAGGTCAAATCGCCATAACTTATTTTTATTGCCTAAAATCGATTTTTCTGAATGGTAACATGATATCCTTATCAAAATTAAAGGATTTGGTTAAATTTGGATAATATAAGATTATTTTGATTTGAAATTTAACCTAGTCTTTTTGAAAAGTTTTAAAATACACCCCTTTGGTTTTATAGTTTAAAATTGAAATTAAGGATTTGATTAAACCCTAGTATTTTTGAATAGTTTAGAAATACACCCTCATGGATTTTATTAATAAATTTAATTAAATGTTTAATTAAAAAAGAGAATTAATAAATCCATAATATGGTTTAGATTTAATTAAATTAAAAGATTAATTTATTAAAAAGATTAAACCATAGTATTTTAAAAGTTTAAAATACACCCTTATACTATATAAAATCAAAAGTCTAATGTATTATATATGTATACGAAAAGTCAGTTTTACCGTTAGTAGGCCTGATTCACGAAGCTGGCCTATAAGGGGTGCTTACGGAAGTGTCTTGTAAAATGACCGTCATTATGTATCCACTTTTACCCACCGTAGTCTTGATTAGTGGAGAGTTGTTAGCCGAATGGGTAGGATAGGACATTAAACTCTCATTAATATGTATAATGAATATACAAAGTAACTAATCCCTTTATACATTCCCAATCTTAGTTACTTTAGGAAAATGTGAATTTAATGCTAGCTAACCCATGAAATTACACATTGCACCATATTGGTCGTTAGCGGAGTGTGTGTGGTTAACTGACACTCTAATTTGGGACTAATGAAGGATGACAATGGCTAGCTCGTAAATTATCGTTGATCAATGGAGCGTATGTGGTTAACCGACACATTGATTAGGTGATAAATGACATCGAGAGTACCAAGATAATTTGCATGCCATTAAAAAGTTCAATGAATCTCAAAAGATGTAGGAATTTCATTTAAAACCTAATTCGTTTAAAATTTCGTTTTCATGGTGAAATTGGTAAATCGTCATTTACCTACCTTCAAATAATTTACAATTAGATTACACCATCCCTTTTCTGAATTGTGAATTATTGTGTTGGGTTCTAGCCTTAATATTTCATGTGTGTGTTATATTAAGGATTTAAATCAACTCACTTGAATTTATCCATTTTGTAGATGTCTAGTTTAGACAACCGGTGTCTTCCTCATCCTTTTGGAAAAGGCTTTCCGCCTGAAGATGATCTTCCACGTATCGATCAAGGTGAAATATCATTCCCTTCTTCGTGCATTGGTGGAACTGGAAATCATACTTCTCTTCCTCCACCTCCTCCAGTGATTCTCCCTGACCCACAGTTTCGTCAACTTGAAAAGTTCAAGGTTACTTAAGCCCTATTGGCATGCAAACACTTAGATGGAAACTTTATGTGTTCACATGTTCTAAACATAAAGTCGCACATTGACAGGTTAGGAATGTTGGGTGTCGTTTTTGTTGGATTTGGTGTGTAAGCCCATAACTATAAATGAGATGTACTTGACCCAATTGTAGCATGGTCCTTTTGGGTTGTCTTCACTAGTACAATTTGATAGGATGGACTTTTGAGAATAAGGTTATTTATGATTTATTAATATATTACAAGTATAATATATTAATATGAAATCATATTATTTAATTAGTAGTGTTCAAGAATTAATTTGGAATTAATTTTGTGATCAAAAGAGACTAATTAAATATATGAGGATTGATTATGTAAATCAATCATTCTTATAGTGTGGGCCAATGATCCATGGTTATTTAGGATGAGCTAAACCAATGTGATAATCCATTGATAGTCCATGGAGGTTTTAACCCATGGAGCCTAATTAATATGAAAGGTCATTAGGGTTTGCAAAGATGTAACCCTAGCACTATAAATAGAACCCCTCATGGCTAAAATCATTTACCCTAATCATTCTAAGAGTTTGATATTGATTTTGTGCCAAGAAACTTATTCTCTCAAGCCTCCTCTTGCATATTGGTGTTTGTGAACCATTAGAGGCATCATACTTGGGGTGCTCAAGCTTTCAAAGGTCAAGAACTACAGGTCATTCTAAGAGGTAAATTATCTAACTAGTTGTATTATTCTTTTGACAATTTATATGCTAGTTAGGATATATGCTTTGGAAATTTGAAAATATGCATGTATAATTAGAGAAAACTTAGATCCAAAGCATTTAGGGTTGCATGTGCACCATAAGAGTGTTATAGTGCTCAAAACCCAATGGTGGTATCAGAGACTAGGGTTGTTTTTTGTTATACTTAATGCTTATTAATTTTCAAAGTTGAAAAAACCAATTTTCTGGTCTGACTGGAGAACTCGTTGAGTCCACTGGTTGACTCGATGAGTCCACTCAGTAACGGAGCAACTCGACGAGTCAGTTCATGCACTCGAAGAGTTGCAGGCTCTGGTTGCAGAAATTCAAAGTTTTTTTTTTGCCAGAATTGGATTAGGATCATTACCGCCATCTCTCCTCTCTTATCCCCTCTCATCGGCCGAACCATTGCCACCTCTTTCCATTTCTCACATTCAAAGCTACTTTCTTATCTCATTTTCTCTCAAACTCAAGAAACTCTCCCACTTTTCTTCATAAAAAATTGTGGGTTTTGTGTGGGTTTTCTCAAAGGTTCTCTTCAAGTAGTGCACACTTGGTAAGTTTATATCATCATTCAAGTTGTTCACTTTCTTCTTATACTAATATTATTCCTCATAACCACCTTATTTTCGTGTTTATGCTCCTCGAACCATCTGGGTTTCGAAAATCTTCCCAAAGGAGCACTCTAGGTTGAAAACCTCCTTCATTTTTCCTCTTTAAAACCAATCAAGCCCAAGGTGAGCTTCATACCCCTTGTTTTCAATTTTTTCCTTGTTTTGGGGGAGGATACAAGTCAAAGTCTTGTGTAATCTTGTATATTTTGTTTGCATGTGTATGTTCTACATGTTTTGGTGTGTGAAATGTTGTGATATCTTGCTAAAATCCCACAAATTCAACATTTATCCAAGTCTTGAAGTTGTTGGGACAAGTTACCTTATGTAATTTCTTATGTTTGGTTGAATATTTTAAATATGTTAGAAATCCACTATGAAACTAAAGAAGAACTTAAAAAGGAACCATTTTTGAAAATAAAAATAAACTTGGGCCATTTTTACCATTTTAGTAAAATAGGCCGAAAATGGCCCTTTTTAGTAAATATGGATCATTTTTTAACATTTTGATAAACTTGGGCCTTTATTGAACATTTTAGTATAAATGGGCTAAAAATGGGCTTTTTAATAAACTTGGGCCATTTTTTAACATTTTAGTAAAAATGGGCCTTAAGTGAACATTTTAGTAAAAATGGGCCTTAAATGAACATTTTTGTAAAAAGGGCTATTTTGGACAACTCTAGTAAAATTGGGCCATATTCGACATTTTTAATAATAATGGACCATTATTGACAGTTTGGATAATATTGGGCCATTTGTGAATATTTTAATAGAATTGGGCCTCGTATAATAATTTGGGTAAAAATTGGGCCATAAGTAACAATGTGAATTTTTTTGACACCTTCGGTAAAAACGATTATCTTTTTTTTTATCACCTATGGTTGTAGTAAAAAAAATACACACTAGTAATATTATTTATTGTATTAAATAATGAAATTTAATTATTACGTAAATTTCGTTAAGGCTCTTGCGAGACACTCATTCGCTGGTACCCACTTAGGGTACACCGTAAGCCTTGTAGTTATAACCAGAGTCTCATGGAGGGAGAACGAGAGTTTGTGTATATATCTATATGGGGTTGATACCCCACATCTGAGCTGTTCGCTACAGCTAGACAGGCCAGTCTAGGGTGACAAATATCTTCTTAGAAACCGACGCCTGAAGAACATCAAGACATGCACTCTGTCATATTAGTATGGTTATAACGACTCACATAGAGAATAACAATACTATTATAAGATTTATGTTGAATATACATACCACTCATTTTTATGAAGTACAAACAGTGTGTCGGTTATTTTGTAATAACCATATCTTTCCGATCTTAGGGTTTAAGGCTACAACTTCTCATAACATAGAAAATACAGGATTTTCCGGGAATCACTCTCTATGAATTTTCAAACAAGTTAAATCAAGAATACACATGCAATTATACATGATTTGAAACAAGACTTACAAACTATTTTTCTTTACAATAAAATATTAGATTTTCTGGAGATTTACTAACTACTACAAGTTTTCATATAAACATGCTTCTGAACTCACCAACATTTTATATCTTGACGCTTTTCAAACGACTTGTATTCTCAGGAACATAGTGAGCATGTTCTTTACAGCTATGCACTTGAATGAATGTTGTATTTTGGTTTCATCATATATTTGTTATTTTGGGATGTAATTTTTTATGAACAAACACAATGTTGTAAACCATGTATGTTGTTATCTTGAATGTATGATGATGATGGTGTCTATGTTTCAATTATATACATTGTTATGATATTACAAGATGAAGTCATCCGCCCCCGAATGTTTTCGCCACCCCGATTCGAGGGTGTGACACAAACCACACATCCTTTGCATCACATATAGTCTAATATCATCTAGCATAGTAATAATTGGCTTCTTCATAGCATCCATGATAACATTGTTAAAGCTTTCAGACAACCTATTCTCAACAGCATCACGCCCCTTACTATTTGAAAAAAAGCTTTTGACCATGATTTTGGATTCCTTCCCATAAGATGCACATAAGTAGCAGTGCTAATCATTTGAATCTCTTTCGTTGCAGAATTGAAAAAAGGTTCATTTGATGCCTTACAAGCCTTCCAAAATAATTTCTCATAATGATCCCCAAGGAATTTCTTCTTAAAGTTGGACAGAACATGCTTGGCACATTGCCTATGTTCTATGTCTAGGAATAAATCCTTCACTGCTTCAATTATCCCTTGCATTTACATCATAAGAACATTTAGAACTAGATCACAATTGAAACACATAAAGCATGTGTTGATCTGACATCAATGTCTTACCATACCCATCTTCAAGATGCAGATCTTCTTGCAAGTTTTATAGGAACCATTTCCACTTGTCTTTATTTTTAACACAAACCACAACCCAAGCTATTGGTATATATGATTGTTTCCATCCCTACCAAGAACACATAATAACTTACCAGTACGCATTCATTTTAAAAAACACCCATCTAAGTTTATAATCCCTCTACGACCACTTCTCTAACCCTGCTTTAGTGCATGAACACACACACATACACACATACACACACACACACACACATATATATATATATATGCTAAATATTTTTTCCCATCTAGCATAGAGTTCATACAACTTGACTGTTGACCCTGGATTAGACCTTCTTATCTCCTCACCATAGGACCACAACTTTGCATAATTTTCCACTATGGTACCTTCAATAAGAGACAATACATGTTGCTTAGCTTTCCTACATTGTCCCATACTAATATCTATGCCAAATTTAGTCTTTACTTCCTCATTTAGCATCCTAACATTGAATTTCTGATTCTCAAGAACTTCCCTGCTGAAATGACTACCAATCCATCTATACTTAACAATTGACACTAACTTAAAATTTCTTGCACAATTATGTTCATTGACAAGGGACTTGATTTGGAATGAATGATCCTTACTCATCCATGACGCCTAGAGCCTAATTGTGCATTCACCATCAAAACACTTAACTAATAACCTTTTACTGTCATTTTTTTCATAGTACAGTTGATACCCATCGGTACAACATATTACAAAGCATGATTTTTTTTTTTTTTTTTTATTTTTTTTTTTATTTTTTTTTTTATGGTTGGTGAACCTCATATCTAGAATTGTCAACTGCTTCTTCGAAGATATGTCTTTCATTAAACATTGGTTTTCCTTTCACATCTAGGACATTATCATCCTCATCATTTTTTGGACCTTCTGTGGCATCCTCATTTCCATTTTCCTGTCTTACTCCTTCATAGGTTACTCAATCCATGTTGCTCTGTTGTGGACTCATGAAGTTAGTTAGGTCAATACTTTTTTCCCCTTCGATTGACATGTTTGACATCGCAAAACAATTATCTTCATTTTCATGTTCCTTAGTTACGTGCACAGTAGTACCAAAATGGTCCATGTAGCAATATCTATAAATTAATGAAGTTCATTAGAAATCAAGGTTAAACCTTCTAATTTGTAAATCAGGTTGACAATAATAAAAAATTTCATACTTCTCTTGTGTGAATCGTTCAATAAAATCCACAAATTCATTATATGACATACCAGCAAAGTCGATATTCTCAAACACATGATGAACACCATCAGAATAGTAAAAAGGTTTTTTGATGAACACACATTGAAAATGAACTTTGATTGAGAATAATATAACCATCGATCTACAATTACTATGATGAGAAGAGGGGTTTGTTTAATGAGGAGGGGATTGTAGAACGCAATCAATTTATTTAAAACAAATTAAGATAAATGTAATACACATGGCTATTTCATTAAATAACCTGACATCGATATTTTCCTTCGTGACATGTATATTACCTTTAAAACCGGTATCAGGTTACATAAAGGTATTTTAAAACAGAGAAATGTAAGTTCATTCCCTTAATGTACAAAAAAAAAAATAGTTTGGTGATCTTTTAAAACAAACACGATAAGATTAATGGACTAATATGACATTTACCGAAAAATTTTTCCACCACCACACCAATAGTATTGGCAGTTAATGATATGATAAGTGATCGATTAAATATCAATTCAATAAATATATTACTTTTCTCATTTTCTAATTATTTAATGACCAATAATCAAATTTTAACAATAAATATGATATCCTTTGCAACAAAATTACAAAACGGATTATCAGCAGATAACATCCTTTTTCCACAAATATATCATTTTTGTTTGATCTGTCTATGAATTGCTTTAAACAATCATAATTTGTTAAAACATCCAAAATATTTCAAATAAACTTGTTATATAATTATTACAAATTTCGAATACCAACATACCTTTATTACTACTAATAATTTAATTTTGATTATTTAAATGAGAAGTGATCTATACATAACACCTCTTTGCCATACACAATAATCTCTGCTTTAGAGGATCGTACAAAAAGAAAAACATAACTTCAAGATCCATCTACTAAAGAGTTTACATTTAACAATCAATTTATAAAAGACACGTTAAATATAAATAGAAAAATAAAAGCTTAGAAATACTTGTGTTAAACAAATCAAAAGTTTAAAGAAGAAACAATAAAAAAAGGAAGTTATTGCATGGTTTGCTAAACAAAATTCAGTTATTGAACAGCCAGCTACCAACAATTAGGCGAGTATTTAAAGAAAACTACCCGACTTGAACCACTAACTAATTCAATCCAAAAAAATGTTAAATCATAAATGCAAGATGTTAATGGGTTTCTGTTCATGTTCATGATATTTGCTGATCCATATGCTAATACTTTTAAGAAACAATTACCTATAAGAAAATGGCATAATAATGGCTGAAACAAATTTTTTTATTTATTGTATTAACTTTTGACTACATTTTGGGGTTGAGCGAAAAAATCCTTTGCATTTCTTGCTACCTCGGCCTCCAGAATAGACTCTAGCATGATGTCGGATCCCTTCGCATCAGCTGCCATTTACAACATAAACAAGAGTTATTCAAATACAAAGTTATTTATTGTATTGCGAAAAAATATCAATAAAAAAAATATGATAGTATGTTGCTATTTGTTAGTCACCTGTGCGATTAGGCAACAATCCTGTGTCTTGAGCTGATACAGGAAGAACAGTGAGGCCAGATTCATCAGTAAGCTCACTCATAACTTCATTATTTGTATTTGTATTTGTAGGTTCAGAACGCAAAGCTGCTGACTCAGCTAATCTTGCATAAGCAGTAGCTTGGTTGTGCATGTCTGATGATGGTGAGGCTGGTGAGGCAGTTGCATTATAATTATAAACCTGGGTGCAAAATAACAAATAAATGATAAATCTATTGACTTTCGTTACAGATTTCTGTGAATGAAATTTGAGTTTTAGGGTTTGAACCTTAGGGGTAGCAGGTGGGAGTGCATTATCAATGGGTTTTACAGGATCGGTATTCTCTGAATTTTGAAATATAAGTACATCTTATCAGAGATTATGATTAACATGGATATCTACAGAAAGAAGGAGATTAGATGATGATACATAGTACATACCATTTGTATCTGGAATCTGGGCAACATTGTCCACTAGCCTCTTGGTTAATGGGCCAGGATTCACAAATGAAATTGTTCGGATTTCATGACGTATGGCTTCAAGTTGAGCAATAGTATCTTGAAGTTCCTTGTGCACCTGAAATCGAAAGAGAAGATCAGAAACAAACCATAATCGTTCTTCAATTACACTGTATTTCGCAGATTTACAATTTGATATGAAAAACTTTTCCTAATCTATCACCATCGTTTTGAATTTGAGGTGTTTGTTAACAACTACTCCGTGGATTCGTTTTTAGGACTGCGGGATTTTAGGGTTATAGAGAGACCTGTTTAGCTTGAGACTGCTGCATGACATTGTCGAACTGTCCACGGGCCATTTGAACGTATCCGATTGACCGGCCAGCTAATCGCCCGGCGACTCGTGCTATGCGTGGGAGATCTTTGGGGCCTAGTGTCGAATGAGGATCAATCATTTTGAACAGCAATTGCAAAAATCAAACTAACACAAATACTCGTAATCACGATATGAAAATCGAACATAACGAGATCAATTAGCTTGAAAATGTGTATTCTCACACCATGAGCTTAAACGTAACGTTAATTGGAGCAAGGACATAAAGATTTCGCGTACCGATGAGAGCTGCCGTGGCTCCGATGATAAGGAAAAGCTCCCCGTACGAAAGACCTAGCATCGGTTATTGGTACGCTATGATCCTCTTGGAGAAGAAGAATAAAGGCTCCAGCACAGAAATCTTTCCAAATTAAGTATACACTTTAGACTTTACAGAAAACGATGAAGCCGCTTGAATTCTTAAACAGGATATAATCCGGCAATGCGCCGCCGTGACATTCGCTTACGCCACCGCTACGGGTGTAGGAGGGAGGAACCCGTATAATAAAGGTAAAGTACGTTTGACCCCTTGCAAATTATCTTATTGGTAAAGGGAGCTTATTCAGTCTTTTTTTTTTTTACCGGATGAAGTGATGTCATGCTCCATCACTACCATAAAAATGTAAATTTTTCACACCCAAAAAGTGGTGTCGCATTTCTTTTAACATTTTTTTTTAAAACTTCATTTTTAATAAAAACATTTTATTACATCAAAATTTAAAAAAAAAAAAACATTGCATTGTATTACCTAAAAAAATAACATATAATGATATTAAAAAACACGCATCAAACGATTAACATAACTAAAAAGATATAAAAAAAATACTATATGAAGTCGTCTTTCCGAGAACACGTCTCCCAATTCATCCGGGGATCCAAATTGAGGTCAATGTGTTGAAGCCCGTGAATACGTTTCATCAAGTTTATGCGAAAATTGTGAAAAATGTCATTGCAACGTACCTCTGCTCTCTTATCCATGTACTCATCGCCACTAATTTCTATTGGTTGTGTCTCGGGGATGGTTTCATGCTCATCGTACATACATATCGCTCTTCTTCTTCTTCTTCAATAATCATATTATGCAATATTTTTGTGTTCTTCGTTGAGAACTTTCAGCAACATTATTGCATAAAGAAACATACGCTTGCTCCGCTATTTTACCACAAGCGACAATAACATCAAAAATAAATTGAAATTCTTCAGACGATGAAAACGGTGACATTTTCTATTGATTTTGAGAGAAAAAGTACAGAAAGATGTAAAAACTTGGTTTTGGTTTGAAGAAATAAAGTTGAAAGTATCATTTTATACGTAAAAACAATATATATATATATATATATATATATATATATATATATATATATATATATATATATATATATATATATATATATATATAGGGTTAGGTTATTGTTTTTTTTTATAAGTATTGTATGCATGTATGGTTAATTGTAGACCAATCATTTTAGTTTTGTAGCAACCTATATTCTTAGGACCATTTCCGACATTTTTTTTTTCTGTAAAATTCCTTCAAAACTCTTCTTTTCATCAAGTGGGAACCTGACACTTACTAAAAATCATGGCTCTTGATATTCAACTTTAAACTCTCTCGGGTTTTTCTCTCGTGACAAATCAAGATTTGACCCCAATTGTTGAAATTTCTCAAAGTATTCGAAGGTAAAGTACGCCTCATGGATTGAGTTGGATAATTCACCAAAGTAGTAGACTAAACAAGTCAAGAATTCCTTAATTGCTTGCAATCTCGGAACCGAAACACCTAACAATGTGTATGATCACGAATTCTTACACAAACAACAAAAACCTTCCCGACAAGTGACATGATATCAACAAAAAATAATAAAATAAAAAATTAAAAACAAATAATGAATAATCAAACAAATCAAAACAATTGAAAATCGTACCCCAACAATGCCACCAAAAATTTGATGTGTGTTTTTATGTATATATTTTAATTGCTCAAGTTTTAAATTTATAAAATTGATTTTATAGCAATTGGAGTAATAAACACTAGGCATTGTACCTAATCATGCAATAGTATAATTGTGGTAAGACCAAATGGCGAACACAAGGGGAACGATGGTGAATTAATCTGGAGTATTTGATTATAGGTTACACTAAACAGACAAAAATAGTAAAAATGAGTTTTAGAACTAAATCTCAAATAAGCAGTTAAACACAAAATATTGATAAACTGACTAGAAACAAATCTCTTTAGGTATTTTGGTTTATACTGGATTTCATCTCGAAATACTGGTTAACTACTTGTTGTAATGGATATTTATTCATTATTCACCTGTAACGTTCCAAAAATTATAAGGTAAAGTTTTCATTTTTAATTCAACCATAAACACCATATATCCTTTTAGTAAAATTAGTTATCAGAGTACAATCCTAAAATCATAAAGTTTAGGAAACATGGGAGGACACACTACGATCAAGGCATGCTCTTCCCTTTCGAACCGAAAGTACCTGAAACCATAACCATAAAAACGTAAGCACAAAGATTAGTAAGTTCCCTAAAATACCACATTTCAATCATAGAACTGGGCTTAACTGTAGGGTATATTTCAACCTATTACATATATATAGGCCCAGCTATGGGGCTTCGCCCTGGGGTGTATTTTAACCTGATCAACACATATGGGCCCCATCATGGGGCCTCTCCCTAGGGTATCTTTCAACACAATCATACAATAGTGGGCCCCACCCTAAGGTCTATTTCAACCGAACATATGATAGTGGGCCCTGCCCTAGGGTTTATTTCAACCCATCATACAAACTCATATAATCCACCTAAAAACTATCATCCTAAATAACACAATAATGGACCGACATTGGTGCCTTCGACCCATTGATATAATGAAAAGACTCGCCTTACTCCAAGATAACTTTAACACACATGTTGCTGCTACCGGGATCCTCACACTGAACAAAACCAAATTATCCCTAATCAATAATTAAGGAATTTCCCCATAACCCAAGGTCCAATTCATAATCTATCCTTCAAATGGGTAAAATACCATTTTACGCTTCCCATATTTGACCCAAGAACTCATGGCCCAACTCCCAAAAGAACCAAGGCCGGAAAGGCCCAAAAAGGGAGTCACACTCATACCCCCCGCGTACCAGATTCGTACGCCCCATGTACTAATTACTGATCCTCAACGTACAACTTGTAAAAGAAAGGAAATAGGGAAACCATGCATTACGTTGAGCGTATGTATACATACACCCAACGTATTCCCTGCTTGACCAAATCTCACTTTAAGCACTTAATGCGTAAGACCAAAACATCCAAACACAGATTCAACCTCTAAGGGATGTCTTAAATCATAAAGTTCTTGACTTTATGACTTTGCATTGATTAATGGGTTCCAATCCAAAAACCAAGCTTCATAACTTCATTAAAAGGTAACTAGTTCTTGCATGAAAGGATAATACTCCTCAGGATCCAAATTTTTATGACTTAATAACGTCAACAAGGACCAATTGTGAGGCTCAAAGCTTATAGAGTGACTTCTACTCACAAGAACCACAATCATGGGATCAAAACATAACAAATCACAACCCCAAACTAGATCTACATGAGAAAGCCATCAAGATTAAAACTTTTTACCTCCAGATGCTAGATCAAGATGAACAAGACCTGGATCTCCAAGCTCCAAGACAACAAACACTTCTCCAATGAGTTCTTATTCTTCCAAAGGCACCAAAATCACTCCAATGCTCAAAATCTATCCAATGGGCGCTAGGGTTTTGAATCTAGGGTTAGAGGGGACGGAGGATGAAGATAAGGAGGGTCGGAAATGAGTTAACGCCTTAAAATAGGTCTAAGACCCTAAATTAGGGTTTGTGCCTAACTTGTGTATGCCCTGCGTACTCCATGTACGCCCAACGTACTCAATGACGCTCTACGATCATCCCAACCTAGTATACCTGATGTACGCCCTGTACGCCTGTCATACTCAGCTTAGCGAAAAAATCCTCCTAACTTCCGAAGGCCATAACTTCTTTGTTCTAACTTCGATTTCGTTGATCCTTATATCCACGAAAAGGTAATGAGAAGCTCTACGCTCCTATAAATTCTCTTTCACCTTAAAAACTTCCAAACTTAAATCATGAATTCATGAAAGGCCCAAACCATCACTTTTATCATTATACCCCTAGGCTCTAAAGCATAAACCAAACTCTTGGATCACATAATTTACATTACCCTCAACCAAAAGGATTTGATCCTCTCTTTCCCTAAATCCTGAAGCCTTAGGATAATTGGTCTTTGGGTCACGATCTTGAATTATGAAATGAATCATAATAGGGTGTTACAACTCTCCCCCATTTAAATTAGTTTTCTTCCTCGAATTTACTCCATGTTACCTTTTACGCAATCATATGATTCTTACCAATTCCTCTCAAACTCTGCTCTGCCGAGAAGTTGATCATAATCATAGCGACATTCCAATGCTACCATCAAAACCCAATAATAGTAGTACTCATACACTCTGATGGGGAACAAAGTATTGATCCCCTAACTTATTCAATACGGAAAAACCAGCACTTCACTGCTATAAGTTCGAAACACCCAAAACTTTACCTGACCTCCTCACAGGTAGAACCATTCTGAAACACAATCAATAGGTCCTCTCTCTGCAATCTAAACTGAAATACATCCTTCCGATCCTAATTTGTCCAAATGATACCCTTAGCAGACAGAATCTTTGACCATACCTTGCTACCGAAAAGATCTTTCATATAAGAAAAGGTGACTCCCAACGCGAGTTGCAACCCTTTATGGCAACCCAAAACATAATTCACATTCCAAAATCCAATGACTCACACTTGCATCTATCCGAAATCTTATGATTCCATGGTGACCTCACATTGAACCGAGATGTAAACTCCCTAATCAATCACAGAGACTGACAGTCTCACACCTGGTCCTAGGCATAAGGCTTTGATAAGAGTCTAACTGATAAGGGATACCCTAGCCTAACCATCACACTGATACCAACCACTGACCACAGAGACATCCCACTCTAAAAATGATCTAATACCTTTCTCAAGCTAATTTCCACCAAGTTTCACCCACTCTATCATAACCATACGGGCCTCGCCCATGGGTCTCACCCAGTCTGTACAATCAAACGGGCCTCGCCCATAGGTCTTAACCAATCGAGTTTTGTACAGGCCAAACTTTGTCTCGAATCCAACGATCCTCATACCAAAACAAAGAGAAATCCTCCAACAATAATTTATGCCTCAACCCAGGCATGCACTGATCCTTTTTCAACCCAACGAACCCTCCTACCATGCCCAACCCCATTCTGGTGAATACTACGACTACATCACAGACTTATAACACTTCATCGATAACCTATTGTCCTTGTATATGCTATGACTACCCTATAACCTTATAACACTCCCTTATTAGCCATGAGCCCAACTCATGGTCTTGTTCTCCATCTACCATGCCAACCTATAATCAAACACTGGTCAAAAACAAATTGACTGCATCCCAATTAGGTGCCTGGATCATGCTTTGAACCCTAAAGCCTTAATCAGACAAGAATAAGCAGGGAGGATCTGACACAACCCTTAACCTGGATCCAACCACATATCTACTATGCATTTCAACAAATGTGTCAACCTATCGCTAGAAGTTTCTGAACCCCCAACCTTCTGCAACCTCTATCCAGCCTGCCACTTTAACTCGATTTCCTCTCGACTAGAATATTGAACTCTCCCTGGTTTCGCACCTGATTTAATCCATGAAAATCCAAACGGTTCTCCCTCACTTGGATATAACTACACCTTGCCAACCTTACAAAAACCAACAAATAATGAATCCCATTATCGGAACTGATGGGTCACTAACTCAACATCCCACATACCAAAGGATCCATACATTCTAACAATATTTAACAATATAATTTTGAATTTTTTTGACAACTCTAATGTCTGAAAAAGCCCACGTGACCACCATCACCATCCAATTGCTACTGCTCCTTCCCTAGTAATGGTATCGATCGAACCCAAGAGTCCATCTGTAAACAACTGCCATCCATACTGAGCAACACAAACACTTTTGAACTCTAACTTCATTTCTAGACTAATCACACTAATCCGACTACTGATCTTCCAAGTGGCACCCCTAAATCACCTCCCCTGATGGACCACAACAATTACCTAACAATCTTAGTCATTTTCAACAAGATATGCCCTACTCATAACTCTCATCATGCAAAATGGCATATAATGACCCTTGATAATATTAACTAGGCAGTTACATAGAAACTAAACTAAAGACAGTGCCTTACACATACAAGCACATGATTCAAAAGCACATAAAAACAAATAATAAGTCACGAGGAAAAACAAGGACAACATACCCCTGATAGCATCTGAAGAAACTTTGGCCTACCCTGACTGAGGCTGCAATGCTCGGCTCCCCACTATTGGGGTTTCCGCCCTGCCCTCACGACCGTCAGTGATGCTCAAAGTAACTGGAGCAGGTGCATTCACTGCTCCAATCGCCAACCTTGGACAGTCGACCTTCTTGAGGCCCACCTAATTGCAGTGAAAACACATTGGAACCGGTCTACGAGGGAAATCCCTGCTAAAATGACCCATCTGACCACAACTGAAACAACACATTCATGTCTCCTGACAGCCTCCCTTATGGGTCCTCCTATACTTGGAACAATAGTCCCGACCCTGACGGTCTCCTAGACGAGAGTCCTGAGTCTTGGGCCTCCTCGCCTGGCCCACTGTGATCTGAATCTGCTATGGCTTTCTCTTCCCAAGGTGCTCCAAATCAATCTCCTGCTCTCGGGCTCTAGAAATCATATCATTTGGGGTCTTGTGCCCTAACAAGCTCACAAACTCCCTGATATCATCCCTCAACATATCATGATACCTCACCTTCTTCATTTCCTCGTCTACTACATACTGCAGAACCAACAAAGCCCTCTCCCGAAACTTAGCAATGATCTCTTCCACAGTCTCAGTAATCTGGCGATGGTCCTGAAACTCCCTTGCTAGCTATTGCACCTCATTCTCTAATGCAAACTCCTCCTAGAATCTCGTGACAAACTCCTCCCAGGACATGGACGCCATAGTCGTAGATCCCAATTCCCTACCGACCTCATCCCATCAATCAAGAGCTCAGTCCCTAAAAAGAAGAGATGAAAATCCCACTTTCACCCCCTCAGGGCAGAAACACTTCTGCTGAGAATTCTCCATGTCTGCGATCAATCGACATCTATCAATGGGTTCCTTAGCCACAAATAAATCTGGAACTCCACAAGCCTTGAACTCCCAAAATGAGGGAGTCTGCACTTCGAACTGTCTTGCCTTGATCTATTCCCGAAAGACCCTGAGTCGCCCATCCAACAACTTCATAACCCCAGTGTGATATGCGTCGAGACGATCCTGCATAATCTCCATGATCCTCTCCTGATCATACCAAAGATCACAAGAGTCTACTCCAAAATACTACATGTGATATTTGATGAGATGAATTCCTGCATCTGGTCATCAATCGGCTTAGTGCCAACACCTAAGCCTGAACCGGATCCTCTGCCACAAGTGCTTATCACCATATAATAATCAGAGCATACTTAAAGAATCCCCACCCCACAGGCTTTTTAGATTCTACGTGACTACCCTCGATTCGAGTATGGGTCTTTTGTTTTCAGTTGTACGGGCCTAATACTAACTTCCATACCTATCCATACTTTCTTCAAGAGTTATAACGAATCCTCCGATTCACCTTCTCAAATCGGTACTCCAAGTACGTGCTACCAAACCCACGAAGGAACTTCTTAGGCTCTCTTAGGTTCCGACCTCACCCTACTATCAACTGCTAAAGAACTCCCACCACATCCAAATAACTACTTCATGAATACAATCACATTCCATAAATCTTAGATAATCCTTCAGTAAAAGTCTAAACCCTACAACGGTTACACTCAAAAAAGAGCTAGGCAATAGAGTTACATCACTAAGAGCTCCACAAAGCACAAAGAAAGTAGGATTCATGTAGTAACACTCCAAGATACAAAATAAGCAAAGGACATCCTATGCTCATTTATTACAACCCATGCTAGGAACTTCCATTCTTACTTTCGGTTTCCTTATGCATGAAAATTATATATACAATACATGATAAAATAGAATGTTGAATGAAAGATTCTAACCTAAGACCACAACAAGACAAGGAACAGGACATAAGGCCAAATCAGTCATTCTAGGGCTACATGATCCGAATAATATAAATTTTTTAAAGCATACACTTAGCAATTACTGCTACCAACACATATTCCCGATCTAGCATAGCATCCAATGCTTCCTAAGCTACAAAGCATCACATATTAGGCTAATTTATCATGCGATTCCTGAAAGTATCCCTAGCCTTATCCTAGCATGCAACATTCATATCATATAACATATCAACATGTATGGGTATTTTGGGAATCACTTACTTGAGCTCGGCCGGTTGCACGCATTACACCCCCTTTTTCTTTACAAAAGTATTTTTAAAAATTTGTTTCCTTTTAAAATATTACCAAATCCTCAGTTTGAGTTCAGTCACACCCACGAGTGTGCCCAAATCCCTCAAACTAAGGCTTTGATAACAACTAGTAACGTCCTAAAATTTATAAGGTAAAAATGTTATTTTTAATTCAACCATAAACACCATTTATCCTTTTTAATCATTCGAAAGCATATCAGAGTAAAATTAGTTATCATAGTACAATCCCAAAATCCTAAAGTTGTGGAAACATGGGTGGACGTATTGCGATGGGGTATCTTTCAACCCAAACATAGATCCAACCTCTAAATGATATCTTAAGTCATAAAGTAAATAAACTTAAATCCCTTAAATTCACATGAAACCTAAAGGATCTATGTTTTCACTATTGAACCTATAACTATGAACATTAAACAAGAAACCGTAGAAACCCTATGCTATTTTTGAAAAACATAAGAAAGGGTTTAGGATTCCATACATTCTTGTTATTATAGTAACTAACAAGAATTCCTTCCTTGTAGATCTCTTGGAAGCAAGCATCACAACTGTCGTGCCTCTAATGGTTCACACCCAATCTAGCAAGAAGGAGGCTTAAGAGAGAGGAAATGGGATAGAAGGATTTTCAGCTATCTCTTAAGGAGAAGGTGTGGCTGAAAATAAGAGGCCTAAGGGTCTTTATATAGCAGCACAGGAAACCCTAGATAACCTTGATTTGAATATTAAATCAATATTTCAGATCTAGTATTTATCTCATTCCTTATTTATCAACATGGGATATTCTAGAAACCCTAGAATATCCCCTTAAAACCGTCCACCACCTATGGTGGAAGGTTTTGGAGCCTTTTATTGAACAATTGGACTTTAGAGCCTGCACTTTATATTAATTCCATTAATCCAAAAATTAATTATAATTAATTTTAGATTAATTATTAATTAAATAATAGTTTTCTAATTAATATATTATTTCAATAATATATTAATAAACTATTTGTTTCAATTTATTAATCACATAATAATTTAATCTCTCTCACTCTAAATGTCATCATGTCTAATTGCTAGGTTTGAGGGTATCCTAAAACGACCGTGCTACTATCAATTCAAGTATTTACCAATTTTAGTTATAGGTTTAGACAAGTAATCCAGCAACCTCCTACTTGGATAAGTCTATAACTATAATTGCTAGTATAACTTCTGAATCGATCGGCACATTGTAGCTTCCAAAAGCTACTATCGAACTCTGATCTAGTCAGAAACGTGTCCTAAGATAAGTGATCAAATATTCCTTTGTTCTTTAAGGTATCGTAAGGACACAAGAAATGGATTATGATCAATCTCATTGTCCAAGATTTTCTTTCCTGATTTCCGATTCGTGATGACATCATAAGACTTCTAATTGAACATATCAATTTAGTCTTGGCAAGGCCCAACACTATAAGTCAACACCAAATCACCAAGGGGTCCAAAGATATCACTTTTCTCATTAGAGCAAAAGGAACTGCTAGACTTTGACTTATATGCTTACATCTTTTACTCATAAAATCATACATGATAATACATTTTATAACATCATGTTACTGATGCATTTACGCATTAGCAATGCACACCGACTTGTAAATTACAACTGATATATCTCCATTTTAAGAATATAGGATATTATCATCTCAAAATTACTCATGATATAATCCATTAAGTAATTCTATGAGCGTGGGTTTATCCAATACTTAAGTCTCCATTTCCAAGTACTCATGAACACTGCATCAATACTATTGCTATGTCTAACCTCTTCAGACAATCTACAATTCAATTCATGACAGTCTTAATTCATTACTTACTTCCCAAAGTATGAGTAACTATGGAGTTTGAATAATTAAATCATTCAGTAAGTAAAACATTCAAAATAAAATAAATGAATAAATAATTGACAAAGGCAGTAAACAAACTCATAAATAATCTCTTATTATTTAATCACCACAAGTCAATTACATTTAGTCTGTTACAAGTTTCAAAACAAAAGTCAACAAACTAGTAGAACTAATATCATCTCCCAGGCCAATGCTTTTGGCATGCTGAATGTGTTTAGCCCTACTGAGACCCTTTGTGAGGAGATCTACATGATTCTTATTAGATGATACCTTATTTACAATGAGGTGAGCTTCTTCTACTATATGTCTGATGAAATGGTAATTTTTATCAATATGTCTTGATTTGCCATGATCTCTTGGTTCATTTTTCAAAGCAACCACTCCTTCATTATCACATAAAAGTTCCATTGGTTCTTGAATGGTTGGGACTGATGGGTTATGGGCATAACATCAATCCTATGGTGTACATGAAACCTTAATTACTTTGATCTAGGTTTTTCTAATTAAATATACAACATTGAATACAAAAGCAATAAACCCTAAAACTGGTATATCAAATTCAAATATCACATACGATTAGGGTTTAGATCTTACCTTGATTGTTATATAGCAACAACAATCACAAACCTTCTTGATCTTGACTTCTAAGCTTAGTGCCACAAGTGTTGCACCTCTAATGGAGCCACAAACACCACAAACAACAAGATGACTTAGGAGAGGGAGGAGGAGGCACAAAATTCGTCCAAGGCACTCTTGGGAACCATAGGGCCGAATTTTGGGAGCCTTAGGCTTCCTTTTATAGGTTAGTTGCTAGGGTTTCAGTCAAAACCCTAAATGGATTGCTTAGCCACCAAGCAGCCCTTTACATCCTTCCAGAATCAAGGCATGGACGATTTTTAAGTGGGCTTCCACATTGAATTCATCCACCTTATTCCTAAGGGATCTACAACCGAAAAACCAATTATCTTATAATTGCAATTCCAGTCCCCTAAGTTTAATTAATCTCTTTTGAAAACAAAATTAGTTCTAAATTAATTATTGATCAATATTAATTAAACAATATGATTTCTCTTTTAATATATTATTCTTATAATATATTAATAAATCATAATTAATCCTCTTTCTCCTTAATTCATCCTATCAGTTGTTATGGTGGAGGTAACCCAAAAGGACCATACTCATAATCGGGTCAAGTACATACCAAAATAGTTATGGGATTAGACACCTAATTCAACACGGACAACTCCAAGATCTCCGATGAAGTTCTTCAACCGATCTGCTTCCTTTGATGATTCACTTGTCGCTATGTACTATGATTCATAAGCAGAATCAGCCACCGTATCTTACTTGGAACATTTCCAAGTAATTGCTCCACCATTTAATGTAAACAACCAGCTAGATTGAGAACGAAAATTGTCTCTATCTGTTAGGAAGTTGACATCACTATATCCATTTACTCTCAATGTATCATTGCCACTAAGCACAAGAACCCAATCCTTTTTCCTTTGTAGATACTTGAGAATGTTCTTTACTGCTATCCAATGCGCTTTGTCAGGATTTCCCTGATATCGACTAACCATGCTCAAGGCAAAAGATACATCAGGGCGAGTTCATGTCATAGCATACACGATTGATCCTACAGTCAAAGCATATGAGGCCTGACTAATTTTTGCTATCTCTTCATCCGTACTCGGGCTTTGAGTCTTAATCAACCTAGCATTACTCTAAATAGGTAGCTCTCCTTTCTTAGAATTTTCTATTCCTCAAGATTCTTATCCTGAGAATACTGACTGCCTCTTCTAGATATTTCATAGCAAAACACTTTCCACGATAATATTTTACATCCTGCAAAGTTGGAATGTCATTTACTATAAGTGGTATGTCATCAACATACAATACTAGAAAGGTTACTATACTGCTACTAGCCTTGACATAGACACAAGACTCATCCTCAATCCTAGAGAAACCAAACTCTTTGACTTTCTCATGGAAGCAAAGATTCTAGTTGCGAGATGCTTTTTTAGTCCATAAATGGATTTCTCAAGCTTAAAAAATTTATTCAGAAACCTTGGATCTACAAAACCCTATGGGTGACTTATGTAAATATCCTCAGCCAACTTCCTGTTAAAGAAAGCGGTTTTGACATCCATCCTCCATATTTCATAGTCATGAAATGCAGCTATGGCGAGCATTACCCTAATAGACTTTATCTTAGACACTCGTTAGAATGTATCATCATAGTCAATCCCTGGGGTTTGAGTAAAGCCCTTCGCAACTAGTTGTGCCTTGAAAGTATGCACATTTCCATCCATGTCGGTCTTCTTCTTGAAGTTACATTTGCATCCAACTATCTTTCAACTGGGTACAAGATCAACCAAATTGCAAACTTGGTTATCATACATGGAGTTGATCTCACTGTTTATTTGGCAGCGCTTCAGGGACTGCGATTGCTTCGTTGTAATTAATTGGCTCATCCATATTTATCAGGGTACGATCACTAATAAATGTATCACCTTCTATAGTTATATGGAAACCATAAATCTAAGATGGCACGCTAACTCTATTGGAACGACAAAGAGGTAATGCCTTGTCAATTGGTTCAAAAAGAATTTCTTCCTCTGGTTGAGCGCTAGTACCTTTAGAGGTTTGCTCATTGGTTAACTCTTGAATTTCTTCAAGGTCAATGGTAATCCCATTGTCCTCTTTGAATATGAGTTCTCTCTCTCACGAAGGACTCCTCTTCGAGCTACAAAGACCTTATTCTCAGTAGGTCTGCAGAACAAGTATCCAAAAGAATTTTGTGGGTAACCAATGAACAAACACTTCTCACTACTTGTTTCTAGCTTGTCACGAGTCTCTTGTCTAACAAAAGATTCACAATATCATACTTTGATATATGCTAATGAGGGAACTTTCCCTGTCCACCTCTCATGAGGTATTTTGGAAACCTTCTTGGTAAGGACAATATTAAGGACATGGGTGGCAGTCTCTAAGGCATACCCCCAGAAAGAGATTGGAAGAGAAGCCTGGTTCATCATGGAATGAACCATGTCCAACAAGGTTAGATTACACCTCTTAGCCACACCATTAAGTTATGGTGTCCTAGGAGGGGTCAATTGTGAAACTATTCTACATTCCTTTAGGTAGTTGTAGAACTCGATACTACGATACTCTTCTCCTTTATCAGATCAGAACATCTTTATCTTCCTGCCTAATTGATTTTCGACTTCATGTTTGAAATCTTTGAACTTTTCAAAGGTTTTTTATTTATGTTTGATTAAGCAGATGTAACCATATCTGCTATAATCATCCGAAAATGTTACATAAAACCGATTAGCATCCCTTATGGTGGATCTGAAGGGTCCACACACATCTGTGTGTATAAGGTCATACAAACCTCCACTTCTTTCATAAGATCCAATGCAAGGTGTTTTTTTCATCTTGCCCAACGGATAAGATTCACATTCATCATCTGACCTTAGGTCAAGTGATTCCGACACTCCATCCTTTTGGAGTTAGGCGATGCGTTTCTTGTCAATGTGCCCAAGAAGATAATGTCGCAAGCATGCCTTGTCTATTCCATTAGATGAATACTTTTGAATTACACTATTCCCTAAGCTATCAACACATGCCACAGTTTCATACACACCATTGCAAGGTAAATCTTGAAACATAAAAACATCATTTTTATAAGCTTTAATTAAATCATTCAAATCATCAAAAGAATAACAAAAACCTTGTTTGAACAATGCATAAAATGAAATAATGTTTCTCATCATTTCTGACGAATAACAACAATTCAATGAATATATACTAACTTAACTTCCAAGCACAATACAATAAAATCCAATCTTGGTAACATGAGAATATTTCCTATTCCCTATGTCCAAGTTCATTCTTCCATGCTCCACATCTTCACTTTCTATTATTCCATGCCAATCAGAATAAATGTGAAAACGACATCCTGTATCAAGGACCCAAGAATGAGTAGGTGATAAGTTATTAGACATAATAGTGTATATACCCACCCACAATGTCTTCACCTTGCCATCGCTGATGTCCTGCAAGTAGTTAGGGTAACTTTGTTTCCAGTAGACCTTGTCGTTGCAGTAAAAGCAAATAGCATCTTTGGGATTAGAAGAGGGTGGAGTATCAGAATTGGACTTTCCTTTAGGACCATTACTGGATGAACCGACATGAGACTTTTCCTTTTAGTTTTTTTTGGGAGGACCTTTCCTATTTTTATCCTTTCCTTACCCAATGGCCAGAATAGGAGCACTAGCACTATTAGGAACAACATTCTTTCCCTTCAATCCTGCCTCAACAGTTTGTAGCAGGTTATGGAGTTGAGCTAACATGGTCTCTTTGTTGTTCAGATGATAAGCTAGAATGAAACGATCATAAAAACTAGGCAAGGATTTAAGGACCATATCAATGGCCAATTCCTCCTTGAAATGCATGTTGGTCCTAACAAGGCATTCTATGTACCTCTGCCTTCTCTGCACATGGCTACAAGCCAAATCTCCCTATTTCATTTTGCATGCCATGAGGGCTTTGACCACTTCAAACTTTTCTTGACGAGCTTGATTGTGAAACTTTTCCATAAGGCCCTTATTCATCTCAAATGGCCAGTAATCATCATAGAATCTCTGAAACTTAGGGATCATAGTAGCGACCATGATGCAAGTCACTTTGGTTGCATCATCGTAGTGTTTCTTGTAGGAGGCGTATTCATCGGGAGTAGTAGTGGCCTCATTGACTTCAATTAGTTTTTTCTCAAGGACAGACTCCTTGTTCTCGAATCGAAGAGCCAATTTAATGTTTCGCATCCATTCATTATAATTTGTTCCATCCAGTGTCACCTTTGAGCAGATCGAAAGCAAAGAGAAGTTATGGGGAGACGATGACAGAGGAGCAGAAGCATCACCAGAAATAGATGTCTATAAAAAAAGGTAGTTTTAGTTAGAAGACAATTTAATATTATGATCCAAAATTAAATAATAAGGCTTGGATCTAACTATGCAATTTACAACTGAGAAAAGGGATGCCATATTATAAATGTAGATTTTATAAAGGTGAGTAAAATCGATTTACCAATTTCAAACCATGAAACTCCTAGATATTTTGAGATTCATTAAATCTATTAATGGCGTGTTTAATCTAAGATTATGCTCTTTTATTTGTGGCTAGGACACCGAGGATCACAAACAGGATGTGAATAACGATACAAATATGCTTGGCACTGGCAGTGTCATTTATCATTTCATATTAATGTGTTGGTTAACCACACACACTCCATTAATCAATGATAATTTTCGAGATACCCATTCTGACTCTTTATAGTCACTAGTTATATGCAAGTTAACCAAACACGCTCCACTAATGACTACAAAGTACAATGTGCAATTTTATGGATTAGCATACTTTTCACATTTTTTTAATGTAACTAAGATTGGGACTTTATAAAAGGAGTTTCGTTACTTTTATAGCATTATACTTTTAATGAGATTTAATGTCCTATCAAATCCATTCTGCTAATGACTCTCCACCAATCAAAGGAGTAGTGGGTGAGAGTGGATACCCATTCAACTATCATTTTATAGCCTTAAAACCTAAAGGATTTATGTTTTCACTATTCAACCTATAACTATGAACATCAAACAAGAATCCCTAGAAACCTTATGCTAATTTTGAAAAAAATAAGCAAGGGTTTAGGATTACAAAACTTATTGTAATTATAGTAAGTACAAAGAATTGATTCCTTGTAGATTTATTGGAAGCAAGCAACACAATTACCGTGATTCTAATGGTTCACACCCAAGCTAGCAAGAAGGAGGCTTAAGAGAAAGGAGAGAGAAGAGAAGGATTTTTGGCTATGTCTTAAGTAGAATGAGTGACCGAAAATAAGAGGACTAAGGGTCTTTATATAGTGGCATAGAAAACCCTAGATAACTCTGATTTGAATATTAAATTAATATTTCAAATATGGTATTATCTCATTCCTTATTTATCTATATGAGATATTCTAGAAATCCTAAAATATCTTATCAAAATCATCCACCACCTATGGTGGAATGTTCTGAAGCCTTTTGTTCAACTATTGAACAATTGCACTTTAGACCTTGTACTTTTAATTAATGTCATTAACCCCAAAATGAATTCTAATTAAAATCTAATCAATTATTACTTAAATAATAGTTTTCTAGTTAATATATTATTTTCATAATATATTAATAAACTATTTATTTCAATTTATTAATCATATAATAAATTAAGCTCTTTCTCTTTAAAAGTCATCCTGTCCAATTGCTAGGTTTGAGGGCAACCCAAAAGTATTGTGCTACTATCAATTCAAGTACATACCAATTTTAGTTATGGCTTAGACACCTAATCCAACATAAAGCTCATGACTTTATGATTTTGCATGTCTTATTAGGGTCTAATCCAAAACCCAAGCTTCATAACTTCATTAAAAGGTCACTAGTTCTTGCATGAAAGGATAATAATGATCAATATACAATTTTTATGACTTAATAGCCTTAATAACGACCAACTATGATGCTTAAAGGTTCTGGAGTGACTTCTACTCACAAGAACCATAATTATGGGACCAAACCATAACAAATCACAACCCCAAACTAGATCTACATGAGAAACCCATCAAGATTAAACCTTTTTACATATAGAAGCTAGATCAAGATGAACAAGGCATGGATCTCCAAGCTCCAAGACAACCAACACTTCTCCAAGGAGTTATTCTTCTTCTAATGGCACCAAAAATCCCCCAAAATCAATCCAATGCTTAATATCTATCCAAATAAGGGATATGGTTTCGAATATAGGGTTAGAGAGGATGGAGGCTGAAGATAAGGAGGGTTGGAAATGAAGTAAGGCCTTTATATAGGGTTCCAGACCCTAAATTAGGGTTTACATCCGAGTTGAGTATGCCTTGTGTACCCCAGGTATGCCCAACATACTGAATGACCCTCCACGATCATCCCACACTAGTACGCCCTGTACACCGAACGTACTAGGCTTAGCCTAAAAATCCTCCTAACTTCCAAAGGCCATAACTTATTCATTCTAAATCTGATTTTGATGATCCTTATATCTGTGACATCCCCATTTTCACAGCTAGAAAAGACCGATTTTATTTATTCTTTATAAAAATCAGAGTATCTCTTTTAATAAAAACGTTGTGGAATTTGTTCCCAAAAATACATGATAATTTCATTATCAAAGCATTTCCGAATAAATGTATTTTTATTCATTTTAAAACATTTGGGATGTCATCATCAATACAGAAACATAAGCATAAATAGAACTTACATTCATTTACACTAGTGATCTATATCTCCTTAATCTCTCAGTGTAATGTAACTTCACCTCGTTACCTGTGATACAACTAAACTGAGTGGGTCAGGTTGGGAAACATGGTGAGTACATAGGGTTTTCAACCCACAATAATATAATTATTATGTTTAATCATCAAACAATTAACCCAATTACCCATCCCCATTATCTTCTTTATTCCTAAGTACATTCTCTACGGATTTATCCTAAGGATCATCTCGTACATCATATTTACCTCTCATCTCCTTACATCACATTTCCTTATATGTTTGTTCATAAGGACTCTCCCTAAGGATCATCACCTACATCGCATAGACAATAGTGATTCAGGGATTACTCCCTCAGTACGTGCCCAACAAGGGTAAGGGCATCATCACATGAATACGTAATTACAACATCGCCTGAACTCATAATTCATAGTATGGGGTTAGAGTATCATCGCATGAATATGTAGTTACAATATTGCCTAAACTCGTAATTCATCACCTACAGGTTATGGGTCTGCTGGTGTTTCCATGAGGTTGTCTAGAATAGTCTGTGATTGCCATCTATACTCAGGTAGATGACTACATCGCCACATTGTCGGTTAAGGTTATGGTGTCTCCTTTCATCCTACATCACCTATTCATCATCATCTATTTACCTAATTATCATCACCTATCTCTCATAATTTGTTTCATCACACACCAACTATTTCATCTACACATGTTTCATCCACAACATATTTGTAGATATAAAATAAATATAACGTTTAAATCTTTTAAAACATGTATAAAATCATTCATCCAACATAGACTACAAGTATCCAGATAATATGCACACATGGCACGTAATTTATATTAAATACTTCATATCTATGTGTAAGATGAAAGTAACTATGCACTCACTTGAAAAGGTGGTGATTCCGAACTCAGACAGCGCTTCGCTTCTTAAAAATAATTTCCTTCGACAAAACCTAGTATTGTTACCACTAGAGTTTAGTCTATTATTTGTCGAGACTAATTAATAGTATAACTACTATTACTATTATATAAGTGTTAACCAATACTTATATAACCCATAATAATAGCCCAAGTACTTATTATAAGTCCCTAATAACATTACCATAATTAAATAAAAGCTATATTAAAAATAGCGTAGGCGTAGCTCACTTACAACGAGTTTTATAGAAAATAGGGCTTTGCTTGGAGCAGCATTCCTGAGCCGAAAAATTCTTCTTCTCGGAGCCGTGTAGCACTTTAGGGCTTCCGCCTCGTGCTAGGGAGGTTCCCTAGGCTTTTCGGAGGGTTTCGGGGCTAGAGAGAGGTTCTAGAGAAAGAGTAAAGAGAAGAAAGAATGGGAAATGTGTAAAGAAAATGAGGGTGGGAGAGGTTCTATTTATAGGGTGAAATATGGCTGAACTTGGTGACACATGTCACCATTTGGTGGCAAGACTTGGGGAGAAAGCAATAGCCAAGATTGTTCCACGTCACCCATTTTCGCACAGCACACTTCCGACTTCTAAAATTCGTAACTTTCACCTACGAGCTCCGTTTTCGTCATTCTTTATATCCACGTGTAGGTAAAAATAAGATCTACAACTTTCATTTTGACTCCGTCGACTAATTCTCGACCGATCTTAACTTTAACAGTACGAGAAGATTAGACTGTTAAATGACCACGAAAAATTCGTATTAATGAGATCATCAACTCTCATTTAGGTCGCATAATCCAAAAACCGCTCGAACTAAAATTCGAGTTTCGGGACGTGCACTGCTATGCCAAATCTTAGAAAAATCATAACTTTTTCATACGAAGTCAGATTTGGGGATTATTTTTATGGACTCTCTCAGGTTAACATATTCTATGACTTTCATTTATATTACTAAGGCTAAAAGTCGCTCTATCATAAATTCACTATTTACGTCTCCCCGGTGTCATGCCGGTTCCGTCGCGAAACTTCGACAGGTCATAACTTCTTCGTTATAACTCGGATTTCGACAATCTTTATATGTACGGAACCCTTGAGACATATTATAAAACTTGGTTAACATTATTTATTCTAAATAATATTTTGTCAAAAAGTCGTTTTTGATCCCTATTATCTCTAAATTGACTAGCCCGGATCTACGAACGTTACAATATCCACCAAAAGGTAATGAGAAAATCTACATTTCTATAAATTCTCCATTGCCTTAAAACCTTTCGAACTTAAATCCTAAATTCATGAAAGGCCCAAACCATCATTTTTACCATTATACTCATAGGCTCCAAAGCACAAACCAAACTATAGGCTCCAAAGCACAAACCAAACTCTTGGATCACATAATCTACATTACACTCAACAAAAGGTTATAATCCTCTATTTTCCTAAAGCATGAAGCCTTATGATAATTGATCTTTGTGTCAAAGCCCGAAATATGAAACGACTCGGAACAGGTTGTTACATCATAGATTCCTAATACGACAAGCATCATGATTAGACTACTAATCCTTTGATTTCAACATAACTATTAATTCGGTGATCAATCGAACAAAAAATCATGAAAATCAATATTTGGTTCCTATTAAGCAAGATTTGATCTTTATTATTTCTAATGGTCATTGGTAATTATGACTAGAGTTAGATCAAAACTTTAGGTTAGGAAATAAAGTGATGAACTTTAATGTATGTACATGAGTAGATGATCATTCTATGCATGGATTAATTCCTATGATCATTAGGATTAATAAAGATGAAATCTTTCTTAATACGAACCAAATATTGATTTGCACGATTGTTTTTTCACTTGATCACTGAATTAATAGTTGTGTTGAAATAAAAGGATTAGTAGTCTGATCATGATGCTAGTCATATTAGGAATCGGTGAATAATGAACAAATATCCATTGCAATTAGTAGTTAGCCAGTATTTTGAGATGAAATCCAATCTAAACCAAAGTACTTAAAGAGATTTTTTTCTAGTCAGTTTATCGAGATTTGTTATTTAACTGCTTATTTGAGATTTAATTCTAAAACCCCTTTTTACTGTTATGTGTGTTTAGTGTAACCTATAATAAAAAAAAACTCCAAATTAATTCACCATCATTCCCCTTGTGTTCGTCACCTGGTCTTAGCACAATTATGCAATTGCACGATTAGGTACACTGCCTAGTGTGTTTATTAGTCCAATTGTGATAAAATCAGTTTTTTAAATTTAAAACTTAAGCAATTAAAATATATACATAAAAACACACATCACTAAGCCTTCACTTAAGGATTAGGGTTTATTTTTTTATTGTTTGGTTATTTTTATTTGAGGGATTATCATATGCCATTTTTCATATTGAGAGTTATGTTTAGAAGATATATGGATGATCCTATTTTAGCCTTTAACATGGGAGACATCATCCAATGATAGAGTGAGCCATAGCTTGGAGATGTGAATGGTTATGAAATTGTTAGTGTAGCTAATTCAAGGTGCAGTGGGGGGTTTCTTGGGGGTTAATAGAGGTATTTCCATGTACAAGTCAAATTAGAGTTTCATATCCAAGAACAACTGGATAGCTCGCTCTGGTTGTGGTATGAGTCGAAGCTTTTACAAGGAATAATGTTCATTGGTCAGTTGTGAGCAAGGAAAAAAATGTTGAGCATTCAGGTTATATCATCCGAGGACATAGAGTATTGATAATGGCATATTTTGGTTCCATAAATAGGTTCAGGTTGAGGGTTGTGTGAGGACCTCTCTGCCTATTTTTGTCCGATTAAGTCTTTGGGTTCAAAGAGGTTGGGGTTTTGACTTATTTTGATTTTTGGCTAGGTATTCTTGTGGATAGTTGGCAAGACCATAGGTTGGGATCATGATAGTTGTGGACGTTTTGTAATACTATGGGGTAACCCCTAGAATTCACTAGATTGGGAGACAGTTGTGGAAGTGTTGTAATACTACGGGGTGGCCCATAGCATTCACTAGGTTGATAAATAGTTATGAAAGTGGTGTAAGTCTATGATTTGGTGCATAGCATCCACTAGTATAGGTTAGACCATCTCATGAATGGATGTGAGACTGTGATAGGGCACAACATTCATAGTATTGAGGTAGGTCATAGGCCGATTCGGGGTCGAGTGTGATGTAAGACTACAAATTGGCCCGTAACATTCACTTGGAGTGAAATAGACTAGTTATTGTTAATGTTTCGGTTAGTTAAGTAGTTCTTTCTTGGGATTGGAGGAATATTGAAGACATGTTGGTGGATAGGTCAAGATAGCCTTTGTCAATTACACTCTTGGTTGGAGTATCGTGGTGCGACCGTGTAGGAGGTTGTCAACTTCAACAAATGGTCAGAGATTCAGTATTCTAGTTTTTCAGTAAGGAAACATAGAACCAAAGAGATCGTGGATAGATCGAATTAAAGAACTTTTGATCAACAGGATGCAATGTATTGTTGGGCTCATGTTGGGAGTCACCTTCATATTCGTGAGCAAGGTTATCGACATTAGCAAATGTTTAGGGATTCTGTTTTCTAGTTATCAATGAGATAATTCAGGTTTGGAGGGGTTTTGGTCAGTTCAGGTTGTAATATAGTGTAATTATGGTTGTGGTTTGAATGGTTCTGCTTGTCCGAAAGTCAGGAATGGTATAAGATTTTCAAAGTTTGGCAGAGTAGTTGGATTTTCTCTTTGTTGGTTATGGGCAACATATTAAGTTCATTTCTTCATCAGTTCGAGTGATATATGCAAAGATTAGGTTTCAATAGCAGTATCGGAAGGTGGTCGTCTGTGTAAGATGATCTCTCAGTTCTCTTTTTAATTCAAGAAAGTTCGGTCGGGGTTGGCTAGTGCAATAGAGTGGGGGAGTGTTATCACACATGTTTTCCAGATTAGCTTATGTAACACCATAAATTTCTAAACAAAATTTTCATTTTAAAATCACATAATTCTCATTAACACATTTCACAAAAACCCCAAAGTGTCAAATTATCAAAAATACATATCCATAATTGTTTAAATAAAAATCCAGGATCCTCAAAAGCATAACTCCATCTTGTGTGTACAATTAAGCCGGCTCCTTCCCACGATCCTATGTAGTACCTTAAACACATATCACATAAGATGGTAAGCACGAAGCTTAGTGATTTCCCCAAAATACTATACACATCTCATTAGCCTCTCATGGCTATATCTCGAATAAGACCCTCTGGTCAATGTGTCTCAGTGGAAACCCTCGGGTCCCACAACTTGGGTAGACCCTCCGGTCCTAACTCAATAAAGCTCAGAATAATACACAACATAAATCACAAAGACATAATGCATGATATCACAATACTCAATATAAGCATACAAGACCCTACAGTCACACAAAGTTACCAATCATGGTAATTATAGTGAGAAGAATCACCTCGTAAGTAAGTAAAGAAACTGCATACCCCTCGAACGGTCTAATCCCCGCCTACATGTCATAAGCATCTCTAATTAACACTTAAAATCACAACTCTAAAATAAACCATCCTATTCCCTCTCTCTAACTTTGGGTTAGGTAAATGACCATTTTACTCCTCCATGGTCCCCATAATCCCTGTCTTGACCAACCCTAAAAGTCAACAGAATTTAACACTCGAGTCAACAGTCCATGTTAACCCAACTCATCGAGTGCATCCATGTGACTCGATGATTTTTCTCGTTTCTTCAGTAGTGTCGTGAAAATTCAACTTAACTCGTCGATTTGTCTCATCAACTCGTTGAGTTACACATCTCCAGACTCCTCGGGAAAAACCCTAGCCGACTCGTCAAGTCAGCTCATCGACTCATCAAATCCCTTCAGACCATTTTTTCATTTAGAATATTTTAGGCAGAAATGGTGTCTCATACTCTAGATCCAGCCTTCTAAGGCTCACTTATCATGTAAAGCTGCAAGCGTTACGTTCATGCATGGCATCTATGGCTCAAAATGCCAAAACAAACTTCATAAGAGGTCCCATGCATGGAAACTTGTCCAAAGCTTGATAAAGCCTGGATCTTTGGGCTCATGGAACCTAAATACATCCAGATCTAGAGTCTCCACTCAATCACAAGTTCATAATGCTCTAGAATTCAAAGAAAGATGGGAAAACGCTCTAAACCCCCTAAAAATTAGATCTAACTAAACAATGAGCAAGATAGTGACTTTTTACCTTCAAAGAGAAGATATAAGTGAATGGAAACCTGATCTGTCACACCCCCAAACCTGAACGGCGGAAACGTTCGGGGGTGGATGACTTCATGTGGTAGCGTAACAAATGAATACATAGTAAAGAAAGCAATACAACCATCATATATATAATTGAAAGTTTACATTTGTCAAAAGTTACATGTTCAAAACCAATTACAATATGATGTCAAAATATGAGATTAAACTGGCGCCGCAGCATCTCTTCTTCAAAAGCATACTAGTACCTGAAATTTACTGAATCCCTGGGACATACAAGTAATTTTGAAAGAGTTGATCAGCATTTAAGCTGGTGAATTCCATAAGTATTTAAATGACAATGTTTAAATGAAATGAAATGTTTTATCTTTTCTTGTGTGTGTTTAGAAAATCCTATATTTTCTACTAGCATAAAAGTAGCCTTCACTCGAGACCAATGTTTGTTTCCAAAATGTATGTAAAAGTAAAATAATAAATGAGTTTGAAAACCTTGTAAATCAATGCGTTTTTAATACCCCTTGTGAGTTTTATAACCATACTATTGACTCGAAATGCCTATACACAACGTTCTTCAGGCGTTGGAATGTTATGACGTTTGTCACCCCAAACGGTGGACTGTAGCTAACAGTCAGGGCGCGGGTTGTCAAGCCCGTATAGATCTATACACAAACACCATGCTCCCCCTCCAAGGGATTCTGGTATATAATACAGGACTTGAGATGTGTACTCGAACGTACATGAAGTTAGTGTCTCACAAACCCGTGGTATAAAAACAGATCAACTTGTTAAAATGTTACGTTTGTTCTTGTATACGAAGGTAAACCTCTTGAAATATATGTTTCTAGTACATAAGAGTTAGAAATCTATTCGTAAAACTATACCTATTATAGTTTCGAAAAGTGTGCTTTATTTGTTTAGAAATACTTAGAAAAATAATAATTTAAGAACAGTTTAGTTTTACACATGTATTACAACAACTTCATATTTTAAAAGATTCGAATACTATTGTAACATATGTGTTGTATTTATATATAAAAGTTCCTTTAAAAGTTTATAAACCGAATGTGATTTGAGTATTTAACAATATATAAAAGAGTTTCTTTATGTAACACACGATAATACTCGTGTGTTTTACTTGTAATCCCCCCCTTTGAAAGCATATAAAAGTATTTAGAATAATTAAAACGGTTGATTAAGGGGTATGAAACTCACTTGAAAGTTTTGGAGATAGCGAGATGGAAGACCGGGTAGAGTTTCGTCTCAGGAAACGGATTTTCCTCGGGATTCTCGGGAATCTCGGGAGTAAAATCGACCTTCGGGACTTGAGCCAAAAAGACCAGAGCTTCGGGTTTGAAAGGGCACGGAAAACGAGGCAAAGTAGAGTGAGAGAGAAGAGAAATGAGCCCCTTCTTTGGAAACCCTCGCATGCTATTTATAGGGAGGCTGGTCTGCCTCGGTACGCGGGGCGTACGCTAGTACGCAGCGCGTACGCGTGCGTCATGCGTGACCGAGCCCGACCGCCTCTGCCTCGGACGGGACGGGTTCCTGGGTTCGCGGGTCGGATGGGACGGATCGCTGGCACGCGGGTCGGATGGGACGTCGGGTCGGGTCTTCGGATCGTGCGACGTGGACTGTTTGAGACCGAGCACTCTCGGGTACGCGGGGCGTACAGCATTACGCGGCGCGTAACGCGTATGCTGACTCCCCTTCGGATAATATCCCAATATTGATTTAAATAAATAAATAATTTATTTAATAAACTTCAAAAATTCATATCTTCTTCATACGAACTCCGTTTTCGATGATCTTTATATCCCCGCGTAGGTGAGACTACGCTCTTTAACTTTCGTTTAGACTCCATCGGCAAATTCCAAAATTATTTTTTTATTAAATATAAAATCTATTGTGTTTAAGGAATTTCTTTGAAAATTCGTAACTTCTTTATCTGATGTCGGTTTTTGCCAGACTTTTTACCGCTAGAATACCATTGTTGAGACCTTCGATTCTCGTTTAGGTCATTCCGGTCAAAAGTCACTCGATTTCTGATTCGAGTTTTTAGCTGTCTGTTGCTGAGTCGAATTTGGAAAATTCATAATTTTGCTAAATGAAGTCGGATTTGGGCGTTCTTTTCACGTACGATCATGGTTCAAAGACATTTAATCATAGAAGGAAAATAAATAGAACTTATTTGTACATTTATTATGAAAGTAAATTTTATTACTCAGAAGTGGTTACAATACTTGACCCATTTTGGTCGTTACAAAGAGTTGAAATATCGGGTTGTCACATCATCCCCCCGTTAGAGAGAATTTCATCCCGAAATTTAAAGTAGTAAAGATACTAGTGAATATGAAAGAGATGAGGATACTTTTGTTTCATCTGATCTTCGCGTTCCCAAGTGAATTCGGGTCCCCGCTTGGCGTTCCAGCGAACCTTCACGATGGGTATGCGACTTTGTTTTGTTTGTTTGACCTCTCGGTCCATGATTTCTACTGGTTCTTCCACAAAGTTGAGGCTCTCGTTGATCTCGATTTCATCGATTGGGATAACAAGAGTCTCATCGGACAGACACTTTTTCAGGTTTGAGACGTGGAAGGTTGGATGGATGTTACTAAGTTCGCGCGGTAGGTTAAGCTTGTAAGCCACAGGGCCGATTCTGGCAAGAATCTCGAAAGGCCCTATGTATCTTGGATTTAGTTTCCCACGCTTTCCAAATCGTATTAAACCCTTCCACGGTGAGACCTTTAACAAGACGTGGTCTCCTACCTGGAATTCCAAAGGTTTCCTCCTTTGGTCAGCATAGCTTTTCTGTCGGTCTCTTGAGGCTTTCAACCGTTCACGAATCTGAACGATCTTCTCTGTTGTTTCACGTATGATCTCCGGACCGGTGAGAGTGCTTTCAGGAACTCTTCCTCCAGCTAACTGGGTATCGCCAACTTCAGTCCAGCACAGAGGGGATCTGCACTTTCGACCATAGAGGGCTTCAAACGGAGCAGCCTTTATGCTTGTATGATAGCTATTGTTGTATGAAAATTCGACAAGGGGTAAATGAACATCCCATGTCTTTCCAAAATCAATCACGCAGGCTCTCAGCATGTCTTCTAAAGTTTGTATCGTTCTCTCACTTTTTCCGTCTGTTTGTGGGTGGTAGGCCGTACTCATGTCCAGCCTAGTTCCCAGGGAACTTTATAGTGACTGCCAGAACCTTGAAGTGAATCTATTATCTCGATCGGAGATAATGGATATCGGAACACCATGCAGTCGCACTACTTCCCTTAAGTAAGTCCTTGTAAGCTTCTCCATTTTGTCAGTCTCCTTGATGGGTAGGAAATGCGCGGATTTGGTCAGTCTGTCGACAATGACCCATATGGTATCGAGTCCACATGTCGTCTTGGGTAACTTGGTTATGAAGTCCATAGTAATCCGCTCCCATTTCCATTCCGGTATCTCTGGCTGTTGTAGTAGTCCTGACGGTTTCTGATACTCGATCTTAACCTTAGCGCAAGTAAGACATTTACTCACGAAGGTAGCAATCTCTGCTTTCATGTTAGGCCACCAGTACAGTTTCTTAAGATCCAGATACATTTTATCTGAACCCGGGTGAACGGAATATCTTGAGTTGTGAGCTTCAGTCATGACTATGTTTCTGAAACCACCATGTTTTGGGGTCCAGATTCGGTCCATGAGATAGTAGGCTCCGCCACCCTTGACTTCTAAATTCTTCTCCATTCCTCGCAGGGATTCACCCGCCACATTTTCGGGTTGCAAAGCTTCTATTTGTGCCTCCTTAATTTGTGTGGATAAGTGGGAATGGATAGTCATGGTCAGAGATTTGACCCTCCGACCAGTGTATTCCTTTCGACTGAGGGCGTCGGCTACTACGTTGGCCTTTCCAGGATGGTAACGAATCTCACATTCGTAGTCATTCAGTAACTCGACCCATCGTCGTTGTCGCATGTTGAGTTCCTTCTGATCGAAAATGTGTTGAAGGCTCTTGTGATCGGTGAAGATGGTACTCTTTGTTCCGTATAAGTAGTGTCTCCAGATCTTCAGAGCAAATACCACAGCTCCTAATTCGAGATCGTGTGTCGTATAGTTCACTTCGTGTGTCTTAAGTTGTCGGGAGGCATAAGCGATAACCTTTCCCCTCTGCATAAGAACACAACCTAGTCCTTGATTTGAAGCATCGCAATACACAACGAAGTCTTCTATTCCTTCGGGGAGGGCTAGTATCGGTGCGGTGCACAAGGCCTGCTTTAGTGCCTGGAATGCCTTCTCTTGTTTCGCTTCCCAGTCAAAGGCCACACCTTTCTGGGTTAATGAAGTAAGAGGTTTCGCAATGCTCGAAAAGTTCTTTATGAATCTGCGATAGTAGCTAGCTAGACCTAGAAATTGACGAATTTCAGTAGGTGTCTTTGGTGCCGACCAATTCTCAATAGCCTTAATTTTGGAGGGGTCCACGTGTATACCCTTTTCGCTAACAACGTGACCTAAAAATTCGACTCTTCGAATCCAAAATTCGCATTTAGAGAACTTCGCATAGAGTTTTTCCGTTCGTAGTGTTTCTAGGACTTTTCGTAGGTGTTGACCATGCTCTTCCTCACTTCGAGAGTAGATAAGTATATCGTCGATAAAGACGATGACGAACTGGTCCAAGTAAGGGCGGCATACCCTATTCATTAGGTCCATAAATACTGCTGGTGCATTGGTTAATCCGAACGGCATCACCACGAATTCATAGTGTCCATAACGAGTTCGGAAAGCTGTCTTTGGAATGCCCCCCTCTAGAACTCGTAATTGGTGATATCCGGATCGTAGGTCTATTTTTGAGAAGTAGTTCGCCCCTTGCAGTTGATCGAATAGGTCGTCGATACGGGGTAGAGGATAGCGGTTTTTGACAGTAAGTTTGTTCAGCTCTCTGTAGTCGATGCACATACGGAACGATCCGTCTTTCTTCTTTACAAACAAGACCGGTGCTCCCCAAGGTGAGAAACTTGGTCTTATGAATCCTTTGCGAAGGAGTTCGTTAAGTTGACTGGAAAGTTCTTGCATCTCTGCTGGTGCGAGGCGATAAGGCGACCTTGCTACTGGGGTAGCTCCTGGAATTAAGTCGATCCTGAACTCGACTTGGCGTTGCGGTGGTAATCCTGGTAGTTCTTCTGGAAAGATATCGGGAAAGTCGCGTACTACCAAGATGCTCTTGATGTCCTTCAGTTCTTGACTTGTATCGACGATGTGTGCTAGGAATGCCCGACAATCCTTCCGCAAGCACTTTCGAGCTTGGATGCATGAAATGATGCGAAGGTTTGTACTAGGTTTGTCGCCGTAGATAACTAATGTTTCGTTGTTCGGGAGATTAAGACGGACTGCTTTCTCAAAGCACATGATGTCAGCGCGAAAGAGACTCAACCAATCCATGCCGACTATGACGTCGAAACTTTTAATTTGTACTGGCATGAGATTGATTGGGAAAGAATGGCCGTCCAATGTTAACGTACAGCCCATGTATATGTAATTTGTGCTTTCGGTTTTTCCATTGGCCATCTCTACAGTGAATGATTCTTTTAACTTGCTAGGTTTAGGTTTAAGTAAATGGATAAAGTTTTGACTTACGAAGCTTCTCTCCACTCCACTATCGAATAATATGCATGCGTATGAATTATCGAGAAGAAACGTACCAGCAACTATAGTTGGGTCAGCTACAGCTTCGTCGTGGCCTATTGCCAAGACTCGTCCTACACCTCCAGTGCCTGCTGCCTTAGGACAGTTCCTCTTGTAGTGGCCCACCTCGCCACAACCGTAGCAAGCCTGCCCTACACCCGCACCGGGAATTTGAGTGATCGGCTTTGCGGGTTCTTTGCAGAAACGAGCCGTGTGTCCTTTCCTGTTGCAGTTGGCACACTGCATATCTCGGCACGGTCCATGGTGGTGGAAATTGCACTTGGTGCACTTTGGGAGGTTGCCTACATAAGGCTTTGTTGGGTAGGTATTTGTAGGGACTGTAGCAGGTACAATAGCAGCATTAACCGACACAAGTGGTTTCTTTGTGGATTCTTGGGAAGATCCACCCTTTCCTTTGATCCACGCTCTCTTCCTGCCATTGTTGTTGTTGTTGTTGTTGTAGTTGTTGTTTCCTTTCTGTGGTGCTGGTGCAGAAGTGGTTGAGTTCTGATGACCTCCGTAGTCGATCAGAGATTGTGCCAGTTCCTTAGCACTTTCGAAGGTGTCAGGTTTGGAAGCTAACACGCTTGACCGCATCTGGGGCGTCAGTCCCCAGATGTACCTTTCTATCTTCTTGCTCTCGGGAGCAATCATGTCTGGACAAAGGATTGCCAGTTCGCAGAATCTGTTGGTATAAGTAGCGATGTCGGTACCCACCATTCCGAGAGTCCATAGTTCGTGTTCAAGCTTTTGAATTTCTCCCCGCGGGCAGTATTCTCTCATCATGATGGCCTTCAAGCTTTCCCAGCTTATGGAGTTTGCCACGATTAGGGTAAGTACTTTAACGTGGCCATTCCACCAAGTTAAAGCTTTATCGAGAAGGGTGAAGGTTGCAAACTTGACCTTGCTGTGTTCGGGACAGGAGCATATTTCAAAGACTGCCTCCGTCCTTTCAATCCACTGTCTCAGGGCCATCACACCACCAGTACCATAAAACATCCGGGGCTTGGCATTGGTGAAGTCCTTATAGGTGCATTCCCGAGGTGGTCCATGACTCTCGCCATGATTGGACATGTGTACGCCAGATCCCGAGACATTAGCACTCGAGTTATTGATCTGTGACATGGCAGCTGCCACTGCTGCGGTGACGGCTGCTTGAAACATTACAGCATCAAATTGGGGTGGTGGAGGTGGTGGTATAGGTATTTCCTCCTTGTTGTATCGCCTTGGATTCCTACGCGGAGGCATCCTTCAACTATAGATGGAAGGAAAAACAATGATAAGAATTTCATGAAATGGAAAATGTATGTGTCTCATGAATTAAATCACTATAATTCAACAACAAGGGATAGCATGAGTCTTAAAATAGAAGAATGAAAGTTATTTGTAAGACTGAAGGTATGAAACAAGTATTTGGGTTCCCAAGGACCATTCAAGGTTCGAACGAAATACTCCACATAGTAATAATAGTGCCACTTATATTAATATAAAAGTTGTTACAACGATCAAGAAAATTTGTCCTTTATAAGGATCTCCGTTTACTAAGTTTAAGAAATTTAAAGACTTTTAGCCGAGGTCCTAAGCTATAACAAAATTTTGAGTTCTTGACAAGCACTACTTGCGTCGAAAGTTGTGTTTGGAGCTTGACTCCGTATCTGATTGCTTTGACTCCATTAAACGTCTATCTAAAGCGGCTTGTTGTTCCCTTAGTTCGGCGAGGGCTGCAATAATTTGCGCTTGAAACGCTTCAGTTTGGAACTGAGCGTTGTCTTGCCTATTGTCCAACCTACGGATGTCAGAAGTGTGAACCTGCACTTCCACGTTGACATCCCGGAGTCGACTAGCTTGTACTCCAGACTGATAGGACTGATTGGCTAACTTACCCACCATTACTGGGAGCGCTCGATCAGCCGAACCTCCGCCGCGGACATCATAGAAGTCCCGGCACATGCCGTAGGGAGGGCGTAGGTTCTGCTGTTGGCTCCAATGGTGGAGGTGACTTCCCCAGACGGGAGTCGGTCCTTGAAAGTTCCTTACGAAGACGGGAGGTTGAATGGGTGGTGGATCGATGTCATCCGGCTCTGAGTCGGTACCGGAGTCATCACCCACGTTTATGGGTTCCTCGTACTCTTCGGGATCATCTTCGATCCATCCTCCGTTACCTTGGTTGGGAAAGTAGGGATCGCCAGGGTGGTGAAATCCAGCCATTTGACTATACGAGAATTAAGGTTATAAGAATTGAATAACGTCGGAACATGTAAAACGTGTAAGTTAAACTAGTTTTAGATAACAAATACTCCTATAGTATTTAAATTTTTGTGTTTGATTTTTGTAATGACTTGGTAAGGTTTGACTTGTTGCTCACAATGGTCATTCCTTGATTCGTGCGTATCAACTTGCCTATATACTTGTAAAATTGTATAACATGAAAATAGTTTGTGGTATGCATGTAATTGTACTTAAACGAACTATTAATTTAAGTTGAACGAAATGCTGCTTAAGTGTAAAAAGAAATTTATTTTGTTAGAGAGTATTAGTCCCTTAAGCATTTATAGTTTGTATATCTTATGTGGTTCGATATACTTAGTTCACTATAAACATTGCTCTGATACCAATCTGTCACACCCCCAAACCTGAACGGCGGAAACGTTCGGGGGTGGATGACTTCATGTGGTAGCGTAACAAATGAATACATAGTAAAGAAAGCAATACAACCATCATATATATAATTGAAAGTTTACATTTGTCAAAAGTTACATGTTCAAAACCAATTACAATATGATGTCAAAATATGAGATTAAACTGGCGCCGCAGCATCTCTTCTTCAAAAGCATACTAGTACCTGAAATTTACTGAATCCCTGGGACATACAAGTAATTTTGAAAGAGTTGATCAGCATTTAAGCTGGTGAATTCCATAAGTATTTAAATGACAATGTTTAAATGAAATGAAATGTTTTATCTTTTCTTGTGTGTGTTTAGAAAATCCTATATTTTCTACTAGCATAAAAGTAGCCTTCACTCGAGACCAATGTTTGTTTCCAAAATGTATGTAAAAGTAAAATAATAAATGAGTTTGAAAACCTTGTAAATCAATGCGTTTTTAATACCCCTTGTGAGTTTTATAACCATACTATTGACTCGAAATGCCTATACACAACGTTCTTCAGGCGTTGGAATGTTATGACGTTTGTCACCCCAAACGGTGGACTGTAGCTAACAGTCAGGGCGCGGGTTGTCAAGCCCGTATAGATCTATACACAAACACCATGCTCCCCCTCCAAGGGATTCTGGTATATAATACAGGACTTGAGATGTGTACTCGAACGTACATGAAGTTAGTGTCTCACAAACCCGTGGTATAAAAACAGATCAACTTGTTAAAATGTTACGTTTGTTCTTGTATACAAAGGTAAACCTCTTGAAATATATGTTTCTAGTACATAAGAGTTAGAAATCTATTCGTAAAACTATACGTATTATAGTTTCGAAAAGTGTGCTTTATTTGTTTAGAAATACTTAGAAAAATAATAATTTAAGAACAGTTTAGTTTTACACATGTATTACAACAACTTCATATTTTAAAAGATTCGAATACTATTGTAACATATGTGTTGTATTTATATATAAAAGTTCCTTTAAAAGTTTATAAACCGAATGTGATTTGAGTATTTAACAGTATATAAAAGAGTTTCTTTATGTAACACACGATAATACTCGTGTGTTTTACTTGTAATCCCCCCCTTTGAAAGCATATAAAAGTATTTAGAATAATTAAAACGGTTGATTAAGGGGTATGAAACTCACTTGAAAGTTTTGGAGATAGCGAGATGGAAGACCGGGCAGAGTTTCGTCTCGGGAAACGGATTTTCCTCGGGATTCTCGGGAATCTCGGGAGTAAAATCGACCTTCGGGACTTGAGCCAAAAAGACCAGAGCTTCGGGTTTGAAAGGGCACGGAAAACGAGGCAAAGTAGAGTGAGAGAGAAGAGAAATGAGCCCCTTCTTTGGAAACCCTCGCATGCTATTTATAGGGAGGCTGGTCTGCCTCGGTACGCGGGGCGTACGCTAGTACGTAGCGCGTACACATGCGTCATGCGTGACCGAGCCCGACCGCCTCTGCCTCGGACGGGACGGGTTCCTGGGTTCGCGGGTCGGATGGGACGGATCGCTGGCACGCGGGTCGGATGGGACGTCGGGTCGGGTCTTCGGATCGTGCGACGTGGACTGTTTGAGACCGAGCACTCTCGGGTACGCGGGGCGTACAGCATTACGCGGCGCGTAACGCGTATGCTGACTCCCCTTCGGATAATATCCGAATATTGATTTAAATAAATAAATAATTTATTTAATAAACTTCAAAAATTCATATCTTCTTCATACGAACTCCGTTTTCGATGATCTTTATATCCCCGCGTAGGTGAGACTACGCTCTTCAACTTTCGTTTAGACTCCGTCGGCAAATTCCAAAATTATTTTTTTATTAAATATAAAATCTATCGTGTTTAAGGAATTTCTTTGAAAATTCGTAACTTCTTTATCTGATGTCGGTTTTTGCCAGACTTTTTACCGCTAGAATACCATTGTTGAGACCTTCGATTCTCGTTTAGGTCATTCCGGTCAAAAGTCACTCGATTTCTGATTCGAGTTTTTAGCTGTCTGTTGCTGAGTCGAATTTGGAAAATTCATAATTTTGCTAAATGAAGTCGGATTTGGGCGTTCTTTTCACGTACGATCATGGTTCAAAGACATTTAATCATATAAGGAAAATAAATAGAACTTATTTGTACATTTATTATGAAAGTAAATTTTATTACTCAGAAGTGGTTACAATACTTGACCCATTTTGGTCGTTACAAAGAGTTGAAATATCGGGTTGTCACATGATCCGAAAGATCTTTCTCGTCCAAGGTCTCTTTCTCTTCAACTCTCCTCCAAGAATGCACTAAAACTCACAATTTTAGACTATCTTTCTCACACACAAGGTTACAACTCGATTAGGGTTTCACATAGTGCTCTAAGGTTACAAGGGTGGTGGAAATGAGGGATTAAGGTCCTTTAAATAGGACGTAAACCCAGAAAATTAGGGTTTTTTTCACTCAGCACCTACTCGTCGAGTCGGGGTCCTCCAACTCGTCGAGTAGACTCTAAAAATCTCGCGACCATAATAGTCTCTACTCGGCAAGTTGGTGCTCCCTAACTCGTTGAGTTTCCCTGTCAAAATGAATAAAATAATTAAGTGTCATACCTGGAAGTCGGGATGTTACAGTTTAGCTTAAGACTAAACGGGATCAAAGATGGAGTTTTTGGGAAAAACTTCATGCCATGACGTGGTGTATGGATTCCCACGATGGCATAAGTTAAATGAAATGCATCAATCCATTGAGTACCACGATGTGGCAACTTTTCTTGACCAAGCCTATGATTTTAGGTTTTCCTTCATATTTAAGCATCATACCCCAAGGATTAGGACATCCTCTTTAGCCTCTAACCCTCTATCATGAAACCCTAGCATCCATTTGAAAATTTTTGGCACATTTTGGTGCTCGTGGTACACTTTGAAGGAGAAAAAGAAAGTTTTAGAGAAAGGATCAAGAAAGTCACTCTACTCCACTCATGGAGTCATTCTTTGGACCATTTGTAAGACTTAAAGCTCCTGCCTTTATGATTATTTCCTTGTAGATCTAGTTTTCTTTATATTTTTTAGTCGAGGAGAGGAGTTTGTATGTTGGAATGAAAAAAAGTTTAAAACTTTATGGCCCAAGAGGGTCCCTTGAGCCTTATATATTTCAGATCTAGTATGTGGATGGGTTTTGGGTTCTTAGCATGAGTTTTAGGTAATATTCTTTCCTTTTGACCTAACTTGGGTAAACTACATGTATGAGTCATGTATATCCAGAAAGTTGATATTTTTATGAGCCTTTAGAGATGTTAGAAGCTTTCTAAATAGTTGTAGTTGAAAGATTAATGGATCAATGACTCAATCCATTAAGATCTTTCCTTGATCGGTGGTCACAACGTAGCATGGAGAGTGTCACGACGTGGTAATGGTGGACTTATTGACTATTTTTTCCTAATTTTTTCAGAACATGACCAAGGAGGGTCCGTGTCATGGTATTTAATAATTGAGTTTCCCGTAATCGAGTTTGCTGAGTTAGAGTATGACCGAATTTGGAATCAGGTTGAGTCCATTCTCATGACATGACCATGGGTTGGTCACAACATGAGGGTTAGATGTTGGTAATGTTGACTGTTGACTTTGACTTTCCACATGGTTGACTTGTGGTCAAATTTCTAGTTTTAGAAGATAGACTAAGAACTTACCTTGTGTGATTTATTACGAGGTGTGTATAGCAACATTCATTGGCTATGAAAGTTGTTACCTGTTAATTACATTGGAAATGTGAGTCTTCTCACTATACTATATTTATTAGGAGGTGAGGCCTTACCACGGCGTGGAAATATATTAACGATTGCAGGATCTAAGGACCCGCCACGATGTGGACATATGTTCCACGACATGGCAGTTGATTTTAATTAAACCCTAATTTTTGGGTGGTGACCTATAACATCCATTTTAGGTATAAGATAATCTATATAGTTTAATATTTCATAGAGGTGGCTACAGTGTGGTGGGGCCTTACCAAGATATGGGGATATTATAAGGATCACAGGATTTAACGACCCGCCACGGCATGGCAACTGATTTTAATGAAACCTAATTTCTGGGCATTGCACCCTATATAAAGGAATTAGGAGCCTAGGGTTTGTTCATCCTCAGCCTCCATCATCCTCCTAACGCTTTGAAGAAACCCTATCATATTTCCTCCATTGTTGAAGCTCTTTTTGATGTTCTTAGAAGTTCTTGATGGAAGAAGGAAGAGGAAGTGAGCTTAGATTTACCAAGAAAGTCTCCATTCTTCATCCTTGCACTCTTCTGGACCTTGTAAGTGTCCTGGATTTGATCTTTATCATGTTAGGTTGCTAGATCTTGAATTTTATCCCATAAAATTCTTATTATTGTTAGTTAGAGTGGTGAGATCTCATAAAGCTTGTAACTTTATATATCTTAGGGGGCATATGGTGTGATTGTTGGTTTGGATCTAACGTATCGTTGTGTTTTGTGCCATGCATGGGATTTGATTTAAAAAAAACCTTATTTTGACTAATTATATCTTCAAGTCATGCATTGGACATGCATGTATACAAAGCACCAACTTTTATGCTAGTTTTGGTGTTAGAAACCCTCATGGAGTTAATGGGCTAAGGGCTTTCTGGAATAAGTTCTTAATGGATGAATCCATCTCTTGTTTAGCCTTTTGGAACCTAGGATTTGAGATTTTAACCCTTTTGGGTGGTTTTAATGGGTAAAGTCGAAAACTTTATCCTTCTAGACCATGTTTCAGACCAGATATAAGCTTTAAAGATCTTGCGATTTAAGGAAACAACTTAATCCATTAAGATGTTTGGAACCTAGTGCCCATAATGTGGCATTAGGTCGCCACACCGTGGCGATTGAGGATGGATCGACAATTGTCTTGATTCGGTGTCATGACGTGGACAAAGATGACCACGATGTGGCAATTCGATGAAGGGGGGAAGTTTGATTGTTGACCTTTGAATTTTTCCTTGAGTTGACTTTTAGACAAACTCCATGTTTTGGAAGAAGAGTTAAGGGGCTACTTGGTATAACTATATAGGTGATGCGTAGCATCGTTGTTTATGGAAGTAAGAGCTATAATAGCTGAGTATCTATTGAGAGGTGAGTCTCTTCACTGTAATCATGGGTTGAAGGCACCAATTTCGGCCCACTAGATTATGTTTGTAGAATGATAGTTGTCTTTGTTACACTTGTTGATATTCCTGTACATGCATGGTGTCTTTTTGATTCTAAGTGATGTGACTGTATGCTTAGATGTAGGGGTGAAATAGACCCATACTGGTTGAAAGATACTAAAAAAGTTGAAATAAACTCGGGGTGAAATAGACCTGTACCGATTGAAAGTTACCGAAGGAGTTGAATAGACTCGGGGGTGAAATAGATCTAGTTTAGCTTCACGATATTATGTATGTTTAGTATGGGGTATTTTGGTTAAACTTACTAATCTTTGTGCTTATAGTTTTACGTTTATGATTTTAGGTGCTTATGGTTCGAAAGGTTAGGCCCCGACATGATCACACCGCATCCACTAATGTTCCACATCTATGATTTTGTCTTGTACTCAGATGATTATATGATATTTTTTGACTTTGATGGGATTTTTTAATGAATGAATGGTTGTTTGAGTAGTTGAAAGAAAAAGTTTCACTTATATTGGGACGTTACAAGTTGGTATCATAACCTTGGTTTGAGGGATTCAGATACACTCTCGGGTGTGCCTAAACTTAAACTGAGGAAATGGTAATTTTATTTTTGAAAGAAAACAACTTTTCTAAAAATATTTCCGAAAAGAAAAGGGGTGTGATTCATGCAATCAGTCGAGTTCAAGTAAGTATTTCCCAAAATACAAATACATGTGTTATGATATTATTATGTTATGAGTATATGAAAATTTGATGTTAGATTAGGGCTAAGGATATGCTCAACATTGCATGATAGGATGCTAAGAGAGATGCCTTTATATGACTTTTGATTGAGCCTGTAGAAATACATGCTATTATAGGTATTAGATATTAGATAGAATGGCATGTTTAAGTGATGCACATGTTTGGACTACTCGATGCTCGAATGTTTCTTGCTTTGTGCTTTTAGAGACCCCAATGATATCAGCTCACTATCAACCTAATACTTTAAATTACATGTTATGGGGACTAAATAATTTTAGGAGGTGAGGTTGAACCTATTGCTCAACTCTTGTTTGAGTATAACTGTTGTAGAGTCGTACGTAGCAGTTAAAGAATTATTTAGTGCCAGTAACATGTAATAGTAATTGTGATTTAGGTAGAAGATATTGGAGGGAGTCTCTTCTATAGCTAGTGATAGAGAGTGGTGGTAAGGGAACCCTAGGAAGCCTAAGAGACGTATTAGCACATAGGGTGCTCTGTAGTGAAAGCGTAGAAATTGATAGTAGAGAGGTGACTTGTAGGATTTGAGGCGATCCTTGAGGAAAGTATGGATAGGTGTGGAAGGTAGTATTAGGCCCATGCTACTGAAAGCACATGATCTATACCTGAAACAAGGAATGTCATGATGATAAAGAGGAACTTCTAGAGTGTGAACCTCTTCATACGATAAGTTATTATTTGTGTATTGTATTTCAGTATGGTGATGACACACGGATGAGCATGAGGTTTAGGATATGGATCTGGTTCGGGTGATGGAATCAGACTGATTGATGAGGGACTGCATTATTTCATAACATTTTAGATTACATGAGGTATCCATGATGTGACCCCGGTGATGTTCAGGATGATCGAGGAAGGGATTATCGATATGATGGAGGAGCGCTTCCGGGCCTTTCGGGAAAAGATGTCCATCGGACAATACATAGACCGTACCCTCATGTTCAAAGATTTTCGGGGATGTGGGGCACCAGATTTCTTTGGGGTGAAAGATCCTAATGCATCCAGGAGATGGAAAATAGACATGGAGTGTGCCCATTGAGCTTCTGCCTCGAGGGTTTGAAGGTGAGGTTCGTTGCGGGCTATCTAAGGGAGCGAGCTCAAGATTTGTTGGAGGAGATCAGATATGATCTTGGATCACCAGATATTGAGGCTATGAACTAGCCTGACTTTATGACTTGATTTCGAGAGGAGTTTGCACCGGCTCTCAAGGTGCAACAACTAGAAAGGAAATTCTAGGACATGTGTCAGACGACTGAGTCTGTGGTGGAGATCACCGCCAAGTTCTGAGAGGTATCTTTATTGGTACATTAGTATGCCGTAGACGAGGAGACGAAGAAGACACGATAACACGATATGGTGAGAGTGGATATCAGGGAGTTTGTTAGATTTTCAGCTTGTCAGACTTAGAGGATATGATAGCCAGATCTCGGGAACTAGAGATCGATTTGGAGCACCTCAGAATAGGATGGTAGAGTAGGTGCAGACAGTCGTGAATTCAATGAAGAAGCCTAGGAATTTTGATTCTAGATCAAGGGGCCACTAGGGCCGGAGCTGCTATGGAAAGTATGGCAAGGCGCATGATGGGATTTGTAGGGCGGGTGGTTTGGGCTGCTATAAGTGTGGCAAGACTGGTCACTTTGGCATAGATTGTACCACCACCACCCAGGTACCGAGTCTGATTTAATTTCATTGCGATCATAAGGGCTATAAAAAGCCGACTGTACGAGTTTGGTAATAGGAGTGGTTGCAGCACCCACTCTCACGACATTGAGGATCATTGATGGTCGCCATGGCAAGGCGGAGGCACCAGTCATGAGGAGTCAAGCTTTCCAAATGACATCCGATGAAGGAGGCTCGTGCAATGCCAAATGTGGTTACTGCTATTTATCTTTTCCTTATATTATTTTATTGTTTATTTGTCTTTCTTCATGTGTATGTGCTTATATAGGGACGTTCTTAGTGAACGATGTTTCGATCTTGGTTCTTTTTGATTCGGGGCCCCCCGATTATTTGTATCTTGCACTTAGAAAGTAATTTGGTGACGCTCCTGGGGAGCTTAATTATCCACTAGAGGTGGAGATTGTCGACGACCGTCTAGTGAGAGCATCCAAGGTTCATTAGGGTTGTATTCCAGAGTTGTTTTGAGAGAAGTATCTGATCAAATTGGTTCCTATTCCTTTTCATGAGAGCAAGGTTATTATAGGGATGGGTTGGTTGAGACCTAATAGGGCGAACGTATGTGGAGGAGAGATATTTATTCATTGTGAGGGTGATGAGCTTGGTACAACTCTGTTCAGCTGCGAGGGCTGCGAGATATCTTTAGAAGGTTTGTTCTGGTTTTGTGGCCTACGTGATGGATACTTGAGAGGAGTGAAAGAAGTGGTTGATGATGTGCTGATCATTCGGGAGAATCCTGAAGTGCTCTAATAGGATTTACCTAGAGTGCCTTCTAAGAGGCAAGTTGATTTCCGTGTAGATCTGTTTCCAGGTGCAACTTTGATAGCCACGACACCTTACCAGTTAGCACCTCCAAAGATGTAGGAGTTATCTACACAACTACTAGAGCTGTTAGATAAGGGGTTTTTCAGACTGAGTAGTTTACCATGCGAAGAACTGATACTATTTGTGAAGAAGAAGGATGCTTCCCACAGGATGTGCATCGATTATCGGGAGTTGAACTAGCTGGCAGTGAAGAACTGTTACCCGCTTCTGAGGATCGATGATTTGTTCAATCAACTACAGGGTGCATCTTGGTTCTCCAAGATAGATCTATAGTTGGGATACATCACACCCCCAAACTAGAACGATGGAAAGATTCGGGGGCGGAGGACGTCGTGTATAGTATCAAAACAATGCATAATAGTAATCTAAGTACAACAACAACCATTTTATTTACAAAGTTATAAGTTTTACATCTGTTATCAAAACATAATGTATATAAACCCAAAAGTACAAGTTTAAAATACGTGAGTTTATAGATCTCCATATACTTAAAAGTTGCGGCTGTACATGTGTTACCGTTTCCCTGAGAATACAAGTAGTTTTTGAAAAAGTGTCAGCAATTAAGTTGGTGAGTTCATAAGTATGCTTGCAACTGAAATCGGTTTTCTTGTTCATTAATAATGTAAACATGTTTTTCCTATAAAATCCTATATTTTCTGCTATGTTATTCTATAAGCAAAATGTGTGATGGTTTCTGTAATAACAGCTTGTAAAATGTAGTTTAGTTCTCACAAAACCACGAAAAGTATGTTTTCTTTTAATTGAAATAGTATTCCATGTTTATACTTGAAGGATACTATATTATAGTTATATAATTAAATAAAACTATGTGAAGTGTTACTTATTCATACAATAATCATTTTGTTCAATACCAAATTGTGATTTATTATAACCATTCTTGATGACCTAGGATCGCCTGAACATGACGTTCTTCAGGCGTCGTAAATGGTATGACATTTGTCACCCGAGGCATGTCTGCCTAACTGTAGCTAGCAAATTAGGTGTGGGACTGTCGGTCCCATATAGATCTATATACAAGTGTCACGCTCTCCCTCCAGGAGACTCTGGTTATAATTTCAGGACTTGGGTGGTACTTAGAAAAGTACATGAAGGTAGTCTCACAAGTGCTATATTGATGATTACATGTAGAATAATGAAAAGTTACTTTGTAATAACTACATTAAAAGTAAGTTTCATAAACTATATAAAATATAGTTTTATATGTTTGTTTTTCAGTAAAGTATTCTGTTTGTTTTCTGAAAATGTTCTCTGCATTTTTTCCATCATGTGCTCTATTTGTTCTTTGTTATGTACTTTGAACCTTGAAACCAATGAATGAGTTCTCTAAACTATACCTATTATAGTTTAACTGTTTGTTATACTGTAAGAATCTGTAATGCTGCTATTTCATGAAATTTTCTATTTGTACTCAAGTATTACCAAACAGTTTGAAAACCATTTTTTATTTATATAAATGTAATATTTATATAATTGTGATTAATTAAACCTTCGATTAAATAACTTTACCCCAAATCCACAACCAAACAAGGAACTGGAAATGGGGTCAAATTACATATTCTAAATCTTCTGAATCCAAATTATATAATTTACATAGATATAAATATGTAATTTTAACAATTATAACAATTGAAAAGTACTAAAAACATTTAAAAACATTTGAGATATTAACACAATTTTATTGTGTTTCACTTGTATTCCCCCCCCTTAAGACAGTTACAAATCATAAAAATGTAGGGGTGTGAACTCACCTCTTGTGAGTGATTCGATTGGAGGTTTGATTTAGGATGTTATTCACACGAGTTATATTCCGAGTCCTATAAGCATTTCATGCAATATATATATATATATATATATATATATATATATATATATATATATATATATATATATAATCACAATTATGATAAGGAATCGAACTAAACAAATAAGAGTGTTAAAAGCAAAGTTTGAAAGCCGTTAGCTGTTCACGGCCAGAAGAGGGGTTCACGGCCGAAGAAAACTTGATGTTCTTGAGTTCACGACTAGGAATTGAGGATGTTATTGGGTTTTCGGCCACTGATCTTGCTGAAATGAAGAACACTTGTAGATTCAAGTGTTTTCGGCCCAAGGATATGAAGATTGGAAGGTGATTTGCTTGATAAGATGAAGAATACTTGATGTTCTTGAGGAGAGAGGTGGTTTTCGGCCCTTGATACTTGAGAGAGAATGAAAGTGGTTGCGGTTGGAGTGTGTGAAATTTAAGAGTTGTTGGCAATAAACATATCCCGTGGAGATAAGATCCTTGGGTTCACGGCTGAGAAGGATTAACGGTCATGCGAGGGTTCATGGCCTGAAGGCGGTTTGTGGCCTAGAGCAAAACCCAAAACGATAAGATGCGAGATTACAGCCATACACCCTTCCCAAGAAGATAGAATCCAAAGGTTTGTGGTCCAAGGATGGTCCACGGCCGCAAACCGTTCACGGCTCACGCAAGGTTTGCGGTCCGAAGGAAAGAAAGAATGGTCTTCGGACTTCATGTTTTTACTTCTTAATTTAAACAACACCTTTATCAAGTGTTTTTAATGTTTCAAATATAGTTATTTTAAGTTTATTAAAATAATAATTCATTAAGCTTGACTTTTATATGACATAAATTGACTTGTGTTGACTTTAACAATACATAAAATAGCATGATGTTACATTATCCCCCTATTAGAAGGAATTTTGTCCCGAAATTTAAGATTATACAGATACACTAAGACTAGGGAAAGAGATGTAGATACTTCTATTTCATCTGGTCTTTTCGCTCCCAAGTGAATTCACGTCCTCGTTTTTCATTCCAATGAACGTTCACTATCAGGACACAAATTTGTTTAGTTCTCTTAACTTCCCTATCTAGGATTTCTGTTGGTTGCTTTATGAAGTTGAGACTCTCATTTAATTTGATTTCATCGAATAGGATAAAAAGAGTCTCGTTCGAAAAACACTTCTTGATATTTGAGACATGAAACTGGATGAATGTTATCGAGTTCATGCGATAGATTGAGTTTGTAAGCAACATGACCAATTCTAGCAATGATCTGGAATGGTCCAATGTACCTTGGATTTTGTTTGCCACGTTTACCAAAATGTATCATTCCTTTCAAGGGGATACCTTCAACAAAACGCAATCACCAACTTGAAATTCCAAGGGTTTTCGTTGTTTATCCGGATAACTATTTTGTCTATCTCGAGAAGATTTCAACCGTTCCCGAATTTGGACTATCTTCTCTGTAGTTTCATGAATAATCTCAAGATCGGTTAGAGTACTATCATGTATTTGGTTCCTTGCTAGTTGCGTATTCCCCACTTCATCCCAGAACAGAGGGGATCTGTACTTACGACCATAGAGAGCTTCAAAGGGTGCAACTTTAATACTAGTGTGATGGCTGTTGTTGTAGGAGAATTCAACAAGTGGTAGATGGGTATCACAAGCTTTACCGGAATTTATCACACAGGCCATTAACATGTCTTCCAGCGTTTGAATCGTTATCTTACTTTTCCCATCAGTCTGAAGATGGTACGCTGTACTCATGTCAAGATTGGTTCCCAAGGATTTTTGCAATGATTGTTAGAACTGCGTGGTAAATCTACTATCTCGGTCAGAGATAATAGATATTGGCACACCATGAAATCGTACTTTCTCTTTTATGTATGTCCTTGTTAACTTCTCCATTTTATCTGTTTCTTTTATTGGCAGAAAGTGGGTGGATTTGGTTAATCTATCGACAATAACCCAAATTGTATCATGACCAACTGTTGTTCTAGATAGCTTGGTTATGAAATCCATTGTAATCCACTCCCACTTCCAATCAGGTATTTCTAGCTATTGAAGTAGATCTGAGGGCTTTTGATTTTCTACTTTGACTCTGGCACAAGTTAGACACTTGTCCACAAAATTAGCTATTTCGGCTTTCATGTTTGGCCACCAATAGAGTTTCTTTAGGTTCAGATACATCCTATCTGAACCCCCGTGAACAAATTATTGATTTTTATGGGCTTCATTCATGACAACATCTCTATAGCCACCAAACTTTGGTGTCCAGATTCATTTCATGAAATAACGTACTCCATCACCCTTAGTTTCCAAGTTCTATTCCATCCCTTTTAAGGCTCCACCTGTTATGTTCTTAGGTTTCAAGGCTCCCAACTGTGCCTCCTTGATTTGTGCGGATAAGTGGGAATGGATACTCATAGTCTAAGACTTTACTCAGCGGTCCGAGTACTCTTTCCAACTAAGGGAATCTGCTACCACATTGGCCTTGCCAGGGTGATAACGAATCTTACATTCATAATCATTAAGTATCTCTACCATCGTCGTTGCCTCATGTTGAGTTCTTTCTGATTAGAGATGTGTTGTAGGCTTTTATGATCAGTAAAGACTGTGCACTTTGTACCAGATAGATAATGTCTCCAGATCTTCAAGGCAAAAACCACTGCTCCTAGTTCGAGATCATGTGTAGTATGATTGGATTCGTGGTTCTTAGGTTGTCTTAAGGCATAGGATATAACCTTTCCTCATTCCATAAGAACACAACCTAGCCCTTGATTAGATGCATCACAGTAGACTACAAAGTCTTCAGTCCCTTCTGGATGGGACAAGGTCGCTGCATTGCAAAGGGCTTACTTTAAGGTCTGGAAAGCAGTTTCTTGTTTCTTATCCCATTCGAATGACACACCTTTTTGAGTCAAGGTGGTGAGTAGATTCACAATCTTTGAGAAGTTCTGAATGAATCTCCCATAGTAGCTAGCAAGACTTAGAAACTATCGAATTTCTTTTGGGGTTAGTGGGGTCGCCTAACTTTCAACAGCCTTGATCTTGGAGGGATCAACATGTATTCCATCCTTGCTGACTACATGACCTAGGAACTCCACTTTTCAAATCCATAATTTACATTTGGAGAACTTCGCATACAATTTCTCTGCCCTCAAAGTTTCCAAGATTTGTCGTAAGTGTTGCTTGTGTTCTTCCTTACTCTGAGAACAGACTAGTATATCGTCAACGAAGACTATGACAAACTTGTCTAAGTAAGGTCGATACACTCGATTCATAAGATCCATGAATACTGCAGGTGCATTCGTTAGACCAAAAGGCATCACTTAGAATTCATAGTGACCGTAGCGAGTTCTGAAAGCAGTCTTTGGAATGTCTATCTCATGGACTCGCAGTTGGTGGTATCCTAATATCAGGTCAATTTTAGAGAAGAAACTAGCTCCTTGGAGTTGATCAAAGAGGTAATCTATCCATGGTAAAGGGTATTGGTTTTTAACAACAAGTTTGTTTAATTCCCGGTAGTCTATGCACATACGAAACGATCCATCCTTCTTTTTCACGAACAAGACCGACACTCCCCAGGGTGAGAAGCTTGGTCTATTGAAGCCTTTGCTGAGTAGTTCGTTCAATTAGCTAGACAATTCTTGTAATTCTGAGGGTGCAAGACGATACGAGGCTTTAGCTACAGGGATAGCTCTAGGAATCAAGTCGATTCGGAATTCGACTTGGCGTTCAGGGGGGACTCCTGAGATATCTTCAGGGAACACATCAGGGAAATCAGTAACTTTAGGGATATCCTTGATGTTTTTCACTTCTTGTGTCTTATCAACAACGTGAGCTAAGAAGGCGTAGTAATCCTTGCGAAGATACTTCTGAGCCTTGACACAAGAAATGATTTGAAGATTCGGACTAGATTTGTCACCATAAATAACAAGAGATTCGTTACTTGGCAGATTAAGACTGATGGCTTTCTCATAACACATGATATCAGCATGGTGAAGACTTAACCAATCCATGCTGATTATGATGTCAAAACTTTTAATTGAGACCGACATAAGGTTAATTTGGAATGAATGGTTATTTAAAGTAAGCGTGCATCCTATGTATATGTCACTGGTTTTATCGGTTTTCCCATTGGCCATCTTATTGGTGAATGTATCTTTTAGTGCTTTGGGATTTTGTTTTAGAAGGTGTTTGAACTTATGACTTACAAAAGTTTTCTCTGCACCAGTATCGAAAATAATGCATGCATAAGAATCGTTGATAAAGAACATACCGGTCACCACATTAGGATCCGCTACTGTTTCTTCATAGTCAATCACCAATACTCTACCAGTACTACTAGCATTCTTTAACTTAGGACAATTTCTATTGAAATTTACTACTTCCCCACATTCATAGCATGTTTGACTCACTCCTGTGGTAGGGACTTGAGAAATAGGCTGGGCTAGTGTCCTATAGAAATGGACAATGTGCCCCTTTCTATTATAATTATCGCAGTGCATTTCTTTGCAAGCTCCTATATGATGGAAGTTGCATTTATTGCACTTTGGCAATGATCCAACATATCCACTTAGAATTGCTGGAGTGATAGACACTGTGGTAGGAACAGAGGTTGGAACAACAACAGGAACAATAGCAACGTGTGATGCCACTGTTTGTTGCTTTTTCGAGGGCTCTTGAGACGATTTCCCCTTTCGTTTGTACCAAAAAATTTTCCTCTTACTACTCCCTTACTTGATTTTCTCCAGGATAGGTACCATAAAGCCCTGACGAACTCCGTGGTCTACTAGTGTTTGTGCCAAACGCTTGGCACTGTCAAAAGTGAGAGGGTTAGCAGCTATTACATTTCCTTGTATCTGAGGAGAAAGTCCCCATATATATCTCTCAACTTTCTTGCTCTGAATGGGAACCATACCTGAACACAAAATAGCCATATCATTGAACCTGGCAGTATATGCAATTGTATCGGAGTCTTTCATTGTCAGACTCCAGAGTTCTTCTAGCTTTTGAATTTCGCCTCAGGGACAATATTCTGCTAGCATCAGGGTTTTTAAATCATCCAAACCCATAGCATTGGCGACTGGAAGAGATATGGATTTGACATAGCCATTCCATTAGGAGAGGGCCCTATATAAGAAGGTACAAGTTGCAAACTTAACCTTGCTTGTTTAAGGACAAGCACATATTTCAAACACTGATTCTGTTTTCTCGAACCAACGTGGCAGAGTAATGACACCTCCGGTGCCATCAAAAGTTTTGGGCTTGGTATTAGTAAAGTCTTTATATGAACACTCGCGAGGGTGTCCAAGACTTTCACTATGATTGAAATTGTGAACACCACTACCAGCTCCACTAGTACCACTGACATTTATTTGCATCATGGCAGCAGTCACGGCGGCAGTTACTACTGCTTGGAAGACAAAAACATCGTATTGTGAGGGTGGTGGTGGAGGCGGTTCCGGTGTTTCATTGACATTGACATGTCTCAGATTCTTCCTGGAAGGCATCTTTAGCTTGAAGATATAAAAATGGAAAGGTAGTAAGACATCAATAGTGAAAATAAAATCAAATGTCTTTGAACTAATTACATTAGTTCTACAGGTATTCAGAAAAAGTCCACATAGTAGTCCAATACAAGGAATAACTTGTAAAATGACAATGTGAAATTGGATAGTGATTTTTCAAAAGAAATAAGATGCTTGTCATATATTGGTATATTAGATACATAGAATTTGGAAAATTTGACCTTGTAGTAGGTCTACAATATACAAACTTAACTGAAAACTTGACAGCATACTGACCTATCGAAAATGAAATTTTGAGGTCGTACTATGTACATGAAAGCATCACTAGTGTATATACACGAATTTAGACTACACCCCAAAATAGTAAGTAGAGTATGCTCTACTCACGAGGAGTATGGTTCATATTCCTACTAGATTCAGTTAGGAATCTAGCCAACTAGCGTTTTGTGGCATACATACGCCTTTCTAGTGTCGCTTGGCGTTCTCGAAGTTCTCTAACTTCAGTTCGACTTGCCGCTAGTTCTCTTCGTAAGGTTTTGGTAATATTCCTTGTTGTCTCATGGTTTCTAATCAGGTGGTGAAGACAGATTGTGTTAACTCTGGTGGTAACACTAACTTGTATGACTTTGTCGATAGCAGATCTTGTTCATCGTTTCACACAACCCGACGAACTAACGCGAGAAGGGCTCGGTCTGCTGAACCTCCTTCGTCAATATTGTAAAAGCTTCTGTCTCCATTATATGGATGGTCCTGAACCTGCTCATGACTCCACTTATTTGAGTTCACTGCCACTGAGGTATCAGACCATGAAAAATTTGTCGAGGATTGGGTTTTTGGGCAACTTGAGGTGGGTTATAGGCTCCTGATCCTGAGTCAGAATCTTCAGGAAAATCCTCTTTTATTGGGTCTGCAGGATCATCCTCTGTTTCATCATTGTGCCATTCCCCATTCCCTTGATTGGGAAAGTACAGATCTCACGGTAAATTAAATCCAACCATGCTATATATGCGAGAATAGGGAGGTAAGAGACATCTAATAGATTTGATAAGTCCACATAAACAGTTTCAAGTTTCCTTGTAAGAAACTTATAGTTAACAGTTAAGGTATGCTATATAGCATGACTTGTACTAGGTACTTTTATTACTACAAAGTAGGGCTGTTAAAATTGTACCATGGAAAACCAACCAACATGCTACCAACCGAACCAAGAAAGTTGGTAGCCAATATTTTTGGTAGTCAACATGTTTGGTTGGTAGTACCATACCATTTGAACAATCTTGGTACGGTAATGGTATAAAATTTTGAATACCATGGTAATACGGTACCAACCAATTCATATATATATATAACAAAATCGTATATTTCAAATTTTCAATTGTCAGTTGTGTTTAGCGTTTAGAGTTTTAAGAACGTTATATAACTTATTTGGTTGCATTAGTCAATAGTTATTAACATGTTAAAATACAAAACTAGAATGTTACTTTAACGTTACTTCAATAGAATTATTTTGTAAATTAAAAGAACTACATAATCAATTTCTTTACTAAATATCAAAAGTACCCGATGTATTTGCTTATTTTAAAATCTTACAATAGAAAAATAAAATAAGTCGGTATATACCATTACCAATTTGTATCGACCAAACTTGTTGGTAGCCAAATATATTGGTACCATATATATTTGGTACGGTACTGGTAACAATTTTTTTTATACCAAGTATAGTTGGTACGGTACACGGTTTAAGGAAAAAACGAATTGGTACCGTACCAATTCCACCCCTACTACAAAGTATATACTAATTATATATAACTTGGGTAGAATAGACCTTCGAATAAATGATCCTACTATAAGTCCACAACCAAACAAGGAACATGAAATAAAGCTAGATCACAGATTCTAAGTCTATAAAACCTTAATTATATATAACTGTAATATATACATAATATTTATAGCTCTACCAAAATGATTCTTTTTGTTTTCACATGTTTGTTTCTAGTAAGGATAACTCTCTTGTATCTTATTGTCTTTGTGTTACAATGTCATAAAATACTCCTATAGTATTTTACCTTTTATGTTTGATTCTAGAGTTCTTCTAATATTTAGGTAATTTTTAGACTTGTTGAAACATGACTATCACTCCTAAACACATGTTGGTCATATCTCAAATAAATATAGTTGATCAGGCTATATTGATCCCATATATGATTACATAACTGTCTAGGTTTAACTGTAGTGTCCAACATCCAAATACTTTTGTATTGTTCTTACTGTGACATTGTTTCTTGTATATATGCATGTTAGTATACTTCTTATAAAATACTTAAATTTAAAAAGTATACTTGTAGTCAGAGCGCTTTAGCCCCATAACATTTATAGTTTGTATATATTTTATGGTTTAATATACTGAGTTCACTATAAACAATGCTCTGATACCAATCTTTCACACCCCCAAACCAGAACAGCGGAAACATTCGGGGGCGGAGGACGTCATTTATAGTATCACACCAATGCATAATAGTAATCCAAGTACAACAACGACTATTGTATTTACAAAGTTATAAGTTTTACATCTGTTATCAAAACATAATGTATATGAACCCAAAAGTACAAGTTTAAAAGACATGAGTTTATAGATCTCTGTCTTCTCAAAAGCTGTGGTTGTACCCGTATTACCGTTTCCCTGAGAAAACAAGTAGTTTTTGAAAAAGTGTCAACAATTAAGTTGGTGAGTTCATAAATATGTTTGCAACCAAAATCTGTTTTCTTTTACATTGACAATGTAAACATGTTTTTCCCAGAAAATCCAATATTTTTTGCTATGTTATTCTATAACTAAAATGTGTGATGGTTTCTGTAATAACAACCTGTAAAATGAAGTTTATCTCTCAAAAACTCATGAAAAGTATGTTTTCTCTGCATTGAAATAGTATTCCATGTTTATACTTGTAAGATACTGAATTATAGTTTTATAATTAAATAAAACTATGTGAAGTGTTACTTATTCATACAATAATCATTTTGTTCAATACCAAATTATGAGTTATTATAACCATGTTTGATGACTTAGGATCGCCTGAACACGATGTTCTTCAGGCATCGTAAATGGTATGACATTTGTCACTTGAGGAATGCCTGCCTAACTATAGCTAGCAGTTTAGGTGTGGGATTGCCATTCCCGTATATATGTATATACAAGTGTCACGCTTTCCTTCCAGGAGACTCTGGTTATAACTTCAGGACTTGGGTGGTACTTAGAAAAGTACATGAAGGTAGTCTCACAAGTGCTATATTGATGATTACATGTAGAATAATGAAAAGTTACTTTGTAATAACTACACTAAAAGTAAGTTTCATAAACCATATAAAATATAGTTTTATATGTTTGTTTTTCAGTAAAGTATTATGTTTGTTTTCTGAAAATGTTCTCTGCATTTTTTCCATCATGTGCTCTGTTTGTTCTTTGTTATGTACTTTGAACCTTGAAACCAATAAACGAGTTCTCTAAACTATACCTATTATAGTTTAACTGTTTGTTATACTGTAAGAATCTGTAATGCTGCTATTTCATGAAATTCTCTATTTGTACTCAAGTAGTACCAAACAGTTTGGAAACCATTTTTTATTTATATAAACGTAATATTTATATAATTGTGATTAATTAAACCTTCGATTAAATAACTTTACCCCAAATCCACAACCAAACAAGGAACTGGAAATGGGGTCAAATTACATATTTTAAATCTTCTGAATCCAAATTATATAATTTACATAGATATAAATATGTAATTTTAACAATTATAACAATTGAAAAGTACTAAAAACATTTAAAAACATTTGAGATATTAACACAATTTTATAGTGTTTCACTTTTATTCCCCCCTTAAGACAGTTACAAATCATAAAAATGTAGGGGTGTGAACTCACCTCTTGTGAGTGATTCGATTGGAGGTTTGATTTAGGATGTTATTCCCACGAGTTATATTCCGAGTCCTATAAGCATTTCATGCAATATATATATATATATATATATATATATATATATATATATATATATATATATATATATATATATATATATATATATATATATATATATATTGAGTATAACCAAAATTATGATAAGGAATCGAACTAATTTGCAAGTTTAACTTACAAATAAGAGTGTTAAAAGTAAAGTTTGAAAGCTGTTAGCTGTCATGGCCAGAAGAGGGGTTCACAGCCGAGGAACACTTGATGTTCTTGAATTCACGGCCAGAAATTGAGGATGTTCTTTGGTTTTCGGCCACTGCTCTTGCTGAAATGAAGAACACTTGCAGATTCAAGTGTTTTCGGCCCAAGGATATGAAGATTGGAAGGTGATTTGTTTGATAAGAAGAAGAGTAATTTATTTTATCGAGGAGAGAGGAGGTTTTCATCCCTTGATACTTGAGAGAGAATGAAAGTGTTTGCGGTTGGAGTATATATATATATATATATATATATATATATATATATATATATATATATATATATACACACACACACACACATACATACATACTTAAGAGTCTCCAGCAGTAAACATATCGCGAGGAGATAAGATCCTCGAGTTCACGACTGAGAAGGGTTAACGGTCATGCGAGGGTTCACGATCGAAGGATGATCATGACCTGAAGGCAGTTTGTGGCCGAGAACGAAAACAAAAATGATAAGTTGCGAGATTACAGTCGTACACCCTTCCTAAGAAGATAAAATCCAAAGGTTTGAGGTCTGAGGAATGGTCCACAGTCGTAAACCATTCACGGATCAAGCGAGGCTTGCGGTCCAAAGGAAAGAAAGAATGGTCTTCCGACTTCTTGTTTTTACTTCTTAATTTAAACGGAACTTTTATCAAGTGTTTTTAATGTTTCAAATATAATTATTTTAATTTCATTAAAATAATAATTCATTAAGCTTGACTTTTATTTGACATAAATTGACTTATGTTGACTTTTACAATACAATAAATAATGGGATGTTACAGGATATCAGAAGATGAGGGTCAAAGAGGAAGACATATAGGAGACTAATTTTAAAACTCGTTATCGCCATTACGAGTTTGTGGTGATGCCTTTCAGGCTCACCAAGTCTCCGGCCACATTCATGGATCTCATGTACCGCATGTGTAGACTGATGTTGGATCGTTATGTCATTGTATTTATTGAAGATATTATGGTCTATTTTAAGACCAAGGAGTAGCATGATGATCATCTGCGAGAGGTTTTGGAGACTCTGAGGAGGGAGAGGATTTACACCAAATTTTTTAAGTATGATTTCTGTTTGTTCAAGGTGTAGTTTCTGGGGCACCTTGTCAATTAGAAGGGGATATTAGTTAACCCGGCCAAGATCGAGGCCATGATGCAGTGGGAGATTTAGAGGTCTCCATATGAGATTTAAAGTTTCCTTGGGTTAACATGGAATTTTTGGAGGTTCATCGAGAACTTCTCTGGGATCGCAGTTCTGTTAACCATACTAACGAAAAAGAGTGTCACTTTCCATTGGGGACTTGAGCAGCAGGCGACATTTGATACTATGAGACAAAAGTTTTGTGAGGCTCTAATTTTGGCCCTACTCGAGGGCATGGAGGATTTTGTGGTTTATTGTGATGCTTCGATCATAGTCTTGGGTGTAATGCTTATGCATAGGGGAAATGTAATTGCTTATGCTTCATGGTAGCTGAAGCCTCATGAGGCGAATTATTCTACTCATGATCTGGAGTTGGGGGTTGTGGTTTTTTCCCTCAATATTTGGATTCACTATTTGTATGGGGTTAGTTATATCATTTATACAGACCACAAGAGCTTAAGATATATGATGGATCAGCTGAATCTGAACATGAGGTAGTGCCAACGGCTTGGTATGGTGAAGGATTATTATTGTGAGATCCTTTATCACCTCGAAAAGGCTAATGTAGTGGCCAATGCTCTTCGCCGCAAAATGGCTAGTACTCTTATCCGAGATTTTTTGTTTGAGGATGACAGTGATTACCCAACTCTTGGAGCATATTCGAAGGGATCAGGTTAGGAGCACTAGAAGAATGAGCACATAATGAGTTAGGTGTCCTCTTTTGATTATGATAGCTAGGGATTGTTGACCTTACATTGGAGAGTTTGGGTTTGTATTTGGGAGGTACTTGTCAGATTCTGATAGAGGAGGCTCACAAGTAGAGAGTCTCTATTCATTCGGACGCAATAAAAATTTACAGAGAGCTCCGACCGGATTATTAGTGGCCCTACATGAAGCAGGATTTAGCCTGGTACGTGGAGAGGTGCTTGAGTTGCAGGAAAGTCAAGGCTGGACATCAGCAAACTCATAGAAAAATGGAGCTATTAGGTATTCCCTTTTGGAAATGGGAAGAGATCATGATAGGTTTCATCACAAAGTTATCATAGACAACACAAGGGGTTGATTCGATTCGGTTCATTGTTTATTGATTGAACAAGAGTGTTCATTTTAGAAGAGGTTTCACGAGGAGTAGCGTACTTGACTGCACTTCAACATAAATTTCCACCCCTAGGCCGATTCAGAGTGAGCGCACTATTTAGACCCTAGAGGATATGCTTCGGGCATGTTTTTTGGTCTTTGGTGGTAGTTGGGATTCATACTTCCCATTGACAGAGTTCTCGTACAACAACAACTGTCATGCCAATATTGATCGACCTCCTCTCGAGATACTCTATGGAAGTAAGTGTTAGACCCTGATTTGTTAGGGTAAGGTCGGTCAGCGAGTCATGGGTAGTAAGGAGGTGGTGTTCTGGACTACCGAGTTGATACAACAGGTAAGTGGGAGGTTGTAGAATGCATAAAGTCGGCTGTCTATGCCAATCAATGGAATTCCGATCTCGAGTTTCAGGTCGGTGTTATGGTACTTCTGAAGGTTTCACCTTGGGAAGGTGTCATCTGATTTCGGAAGCTAGGCAAGTTGGGCCCCATGTATATTGGTCTGTTCAGGATTGTTGGATAGGTGGGTAGGGTAGCATACCATTTGGAGTTACCCGACGAGCTTAGTCATATTCATAGCACGTTCCACATCTCTTAGCTACAAAATTTCTTTGTTGATGAATCCACATTAGTACCATTGGAGAATATTCAGGTTGACAAACGCTTTATCTTTATAGAGAGAGTAGTTTTGATCCTTAATAGGAAAACAAAAATTCTATGAAACAAGGAAGTGAGTTTGGTGAAGGTGTAATGGTAACACCACAAGGGTTCATAGTGGACATGGGAACCTAAGGAAGAAATGAGAGAGCATCATATAGAATTATTTGCAACAGAGGACTTCGAGAACAAGTCTGATTCAAGTGGGGGAGAGTTGCAACATTTGTTTTAGGTATGATTTAATCTGTATAATTTAAGTCTTCATTTGGTTGGCCATGACGTGGTGATATTTTAAGGATCGTGGGATTTAAGGACCCGCCATGGTGTGGCTATATGTGCCACGACGTGACAACTGATTCTAATGAAACCCTAATTTCCGGGCTTTGCACCCTATATAAAGGAATGAGGAGGCTAGAATTTGTTCATACTCGTCCTCCTAAAGCTCTGAAGAAACCCTAACTTGTTTCCTTTATTGTTGAAGCTCTTATTGGTGTTCTTTAGAATTTCTTGAAGGAAAAAGGAAAAGGAAGTGAGCTTAGATTCAGCAAGTAAGCCTCCATTATTCATCCTATCACTCTTCTGGACCCTTGTAAGCATCAATTCTTTTATTGTTAGTTGGAGTGGCGAGATATCATAAATCTTGCAACTTTTTAAATCTCTGAAGCGTGTGGTGTGATTCTTGGTTTGGATCTGAAGTATAGTTGAGTTTTGTGCTATGCATGAGATTTTTTTATTTATCAAAAACCCTTATTTTGACTCATTATGGCTTCAAGACATACATTGCACATGCATGTATATAAAGTACCAACTTTTATGCTAGTTTTGGTGTTAGAACCCTTCTAGAGTTGATGAGCTAAGGAATTTCTAAAATAAGTGCTCCGTGGATGAATCCATATCTTGTTTAGCTTTTTGGAAGTTGGGGTTTAAGATTTTAACCCTTCTGGACCATGTTTCAGACCAGATATAAGCTTTGAAGCTCTTGGGGCTTAAGGAAACAACTTAATCTGTTAAGCTGTTTGGAACCCAGTTCCCATGACGTGGCATTAGGTTTCCACTCTGTTGCGACTGGGGATAGATCGGCCATTTTCTTGATTCGGTGCCATGACATGGCCAATGATGGCCACAACATTGTTATTTGCTGAAGGGGGGAAGTTTGACTGTTGACCTTGATCTTTGACCGTTGAATTTTTCCTTGAGTTGACTTTTGGACAAACTCCTAGTTTTGGAAGAACAACTAAGGGCTTACTTGGTATAACTGTATATGTGGTGCGTAACATCGGTGTTTCTAGCAGTAATAGCTATAGCAATTGAGTATCGATTGGGATGAGAGTCTCTTTGTTGTACTTGTGCGTCGAAGTCACCATTTCCAGCCCATTAGGTTATGTTTGTAGGATGATAGCTGTCTTTGTGACACTTGCTGATATGCCTGTACGTGCTTGGTGTCTTTGCGACTCTTGTTGATATGACTGTATGCTTAGATGTAGGGGTGAAATAGACCCGTACTGGTTAAAAGATACCAAATGAGTTAGAATAGACTCAGGGATGAAATAGACCCGTACCGACCGAAGGAGTTGAAATAGACCCATACCGGTTGAAATATACCAAAGGAGTTGAAATAGACTCAGGGGTGAAATAGACCCGATTTAACTTCGTGTTGTTATGTATGTTTATAATTGGGTATTTTTGGGAAAATAACTAAGCATTGTGCTTACAGTTTCATGTTTATGGTTTCAGAAACTTCTGGTTTGAAAGGGAAGGGTCTAAAATGATCACACTGCATCCACTAGTGGTTCAAATCTATGATTTTGTTTTGTACTAGGATGATTATAAGACATATTTTAGACTCTCATGGGATTTTCTTAATGAATGAATGGTTGTTTGACTATCTGAAAGAAAATTTTTCATTTATAATTTTTGGGACCAGGATTTGGCTCTTAGTGTGGCAAGAAAAGATCATGATTGGCTCATGGTTGATAGTGACAGTAAGATTATGGGTGACCCATAGCATTCCCTATCTTATGTATGGTAGGTTATATTTTTGGGAAGTCATTAAGCTTTATGCTTATGATTTTGTGGTTTTAATATTTTCAGGTACTTCCAATGCCAAAAGGAAGGTTCTGACTTAACTACACAACATCTCATGATGGTTTTTCCGCACTGATTGTTATTGTTTTACTCTAATATTTGAAAGATACATTTTACTCTGAGTGGTTTTGAAACAAATAGTTGTATAGATTTGATAGTTTAAAAATGAAAATTTTTACTGGTTACAATGTAGCTAATGATTTTGCACCCTAAAATATGTAAAATTTCGATTTATAAATATATATTTTTGCAGTTCGACGTTTAAATAGAGCTTGATAAAATCATTAAATTTTGGAAAGATGAAAACACCAATTTATGAGCCACAATATTGTTTTCCTATTAAAATCTTAACAAATCTTATCAGTCAATTCCCCCCCCCCCCCCCCCCCCCCCCTTTTTTTTTATTTATGTTATAGATAAATTTTGAAAAAATTGCAAATTTGGTCTCTTCGTTTGTTAAAATTTAGGTTTTTGTCCAAAAGGTTTTAGAGTTATACCCACTCGTCCAAAAAAATTTTATTTTGTTGATTTGGTCAATCTAAAAATTAAATAGGTTTGAAATGACATTTTTGCTTTTTTTTTTATTTGCTTTTTTTTTTCTTTACTATTTATTTAACTAAAATAAATAAAAAACAATATATAAATTCCACCCCACCCACATATCTATCTCTCTCTCTCTCTCTCTTCTCTCTCTCTCTATATATATATATATATATATATATATATATATATATATATCAATTACCTATACGTGAAACCCTCTTCTGCAAAATTGGGCTATCTACGTCGACAAACAGCTTCTCCACCACTGGATTCATCGGACGGTGGATGTTGGATTCGCCTACCTCACGCTTCAGTTAATTGCTGGTAAGCTGCCTACCTGCTTCAACCTTCCTCCATCGTTACCTCATTGTGATGCCTAGGATTCCAGAAACGGTGTCGTTTACAGTTTGAGAGCCAGTAGCCTGCGTGCTTCCGGTTATCCTGACCTCATGCTGAGGCGGAAGACTTAGCGGGGGGTTTTCTTTCTTGGCGGTGGTGTTTCCCTTAAAGCTACTTTCCACCTGTTGCTTGGTTTGCATCGCTGATGAAACGTGCCTCGCCTCCTCTGCTTCCCTGTGCCGAGTCACCCTACATTAAGAGCTCGAGTCGCCACCTCCCGTTTGATTTCAATATATACAGACTTTCTCCTTCTTTCTTTTTCTGATCGATTTTTTTGCTACCTCTCTTTAGATAGAGCTCTGGGCGACTATTTTCGACCTCAAATTGAAGCCATAAGATTAGGGATTTTTTGTTTTTCTATTTTTGTTTGCTGGATTATAGGTCAATCTTCATACAAAGTTCGATTTGTTTTGTTTTTTTTAACACCTCTCTCTTACCAAAGCTACTTCTTAATTTCTCTGTTATTTTGGAGGTTTTGCTTGCTATTATATTCAAAGGAGGCATTCTCCACTATTATACTATGCTATTTATTCTTTTAAAGAAATGGGAAGAAACAACTACGAGTTTTGGGTTGACATATGTTGGGAAGAAGCATCTATAGAGTTGTGGTAGGTCCAATCGAAGTAATAAGACTCATGTTTGGTCTAATTAAATTGATTGGTGTTTGATGTTATCGATTGTATCAGGAATCATGTGATGTTTCTTGACCGACATTTCTTCTCCTTCTCTTGCAGGCAGATGACGTTTCGTCCACATGTGGTCCTTATGGAAGCTCCGCTTATGTGCGTCAGTTCCCCTCACTCACGCCTTTGTCTTATCTGGTTGTTACTGGTAATGGAGTTGTCTTCTTGCTTCCGGTCATCCTAACCTCATGCCGAGCCTAAAGACTCCAAGGTGGCTTTTCTTCTTGGTGGTGGCGTTTCCCCCAAAGCTGCTTGCCACTCATGCATCGCCTTTTACCACCACCACCTTACTTTCTTTTCTGACCATTTACTCTGCATCTTCTATATATTTATCTCTTTTACGTGATATTTTCTTTCCTCGCAACAATCAACACATTTCTGGGTCTCTTCTTCTTCATGTCTTCTACTTACATCTTTCAAATGGTTCAGAGCAATTGACACCCCACTGTAATAAACAAGAACACGATTAAGGTACGTTTTGTTAGTTCTCAATTTTTTGTGAAACAAGATGTTGATTTGGTGTTGTTTCCATTTCATTTTTACTCCTTGTATACCGTCACTATGATTTTATATCTAATTGCTATATTAAAGAATTGAGAGAAACAACACAAAAAAACTGTAAAGATCGAAAATGAGGCAAGTTTCTTTTCATGTTAAAGAACAGAAGTTCACTACTACAAAGTTTGATGTCCATCTTAGCAATAACAGAAGACATTTGGTTGTGATTAGTCATTTTCTTAGTTTTTTTATCTCCATATAGCTTTCCATCCTTTCCAAAACTGAAATACTACATTTTGTTTTGTCTTTTTCTGCTTATTCTTGTTCACATCTGTGTTAAAAACAACGCAAATTATTTGGCTCTTATGTTATCTTTTGATCGATGATAATTTGTTTCAGTACCATATATCAATTGATAAGTGAGGCAAAATTTATGAATGAAGCCAAAGTGTTCGATTTAATGTCTCAAAGAAGCTTATGTATCAATTAAAAGGGTTGCATATACAACATGATGACTTGGTTTTAAAGTTGTGCAGGAAACTTCTGGTGTTAGTATTATTACTTTTGGTGTCATTTTCCATTTGTATTCACGAAAAAAACTAAAAATATGAACCCTCTTTGCTTTCTCTTTTGCCTCATGTTGACGTAGGAGATCTCAAGGTGAGTTTTCTTCCTTTTCGGTGTTTCCCCAAAGCTGCTTGCCACCTCCTAAATCTTCTTTTACCGCCACATCTTGGTTGATTATGCCTGAGTCACCGTCTCTGAATTACTCTTCACGACACATCTTCCACCTAGACGAGACAGGAGACTCATCGTTTGCTTTAAATTTTGGATGTACATAGGTGTGGATTTGGTTGTTGTTCGTTCCATGAAGCACAATAGAAAAGAATTTCAACTCTTTGCAAAAAAAGATTCTCAATTCAATCATGCTTTCTTCAAAGCCGATATATGCTACTGATAATTTCCCAGAAATAGATGTTGCTATGGGGAGAAGATTTCTTCCTATCTTACATTCTTACTGATCAACCTTAGTTGGATTATTATATTATTCAACTACTCTTTGTGCAAATCATTGGGACTAAAGGTCAGTTTATTCCATTTCTTTATCTTGAAATTTCTTTCATGGTTATTTTTTTAATTTATTTAATGAGCTTGATATTGCTCTCATGATGCATTTGAAATGATTGTTTTATGTTATTTTAATAATGAACCATTAAGGGAGGCTAACCTTAAAAGTGTGACTTCCTTGATTCTTGACAACTTTTCTTATTCAAGTCTAGCTTTCTAATCAACCGAAGGGCTTGATATTGAAGTGTTTAAGGCTCTTGAGGTTGGACTTGTGGCACTTGATCTGAATATATGTCTGGCATACCTCCAAAAGTAAACTTGTTCCATGTTATTCCTCATTGTTGCATTTTTCTTTATTTTATTTTATTATATTCAAGTTACATTAAATATGCATATGCAATTACATAAAGAAATTAAGCTTCAATATTAAGGGTTATAAAAGTTATCACTCCTCTTATTGATGCACCCAGGATTTGGCTTTGGCAAGAAACTGGACAAAGCTCATGTGTATGCTCTAATGATGTAGGTGTTCAACAACTTGTTTATTATTGGTATTTTAGATGTTAGAGTTAATGTTTTATAATTGGGAACCAAAACACTACACCATAAGAACCAATTGTTGAAATATCCAAGGTAGAATTCTCGAGTCAAAATTCCGGAGATTCTTAATAGTGTGAAAAGTTTAGTCAATGTTATGCACAGGAAGTGTTTGATAAAATTTTCTTTTTCATTATTTTTATTTTTAATTTTAGTTTAAGAAATTTTGAAGTTTTCCTTTTAATGATCAATCATCAAAGACAATTGGACTTTGCTTTGTAATATCAAAAAAGCTTCGGGATGCTAAACCCAAGGGAAGATTGATCGACTTAATCTAGCGATCACATTCCTTTTAACATTTGTTAGCAACTTGTATTGTTTTTTAAATCTACCTGTTGATTTTAGTGATCAAGCAAAAGAAAGATCGACCCTTTAAGATCACACATCACACATTATTTTTAAAATTCAAAAATTACCCTTCGTGGGCCGTGCTCAGCACGGTCTTCTAAAATTCAGTAGTGTATATATATATATATATATATATATATATATATATATATATATATATATATATATATATATATATATATATATATATATATATATATGTCAACCTCCCAAACAAAAATTCATATAGCAAGCAATTTCAATTTGGTAGTTTTAAATTCATTAGGTTTTTTTTGTTATATTTTATTGTTACATTTATTATACTAATTATAATGTATGTGATATTTGAACTTCATTATGGTTTTCTTTAACTCTTTGACTTACTAATATTAAGAAACAAATAACTAGAATAGACTTTGTAGTTTCGATTGAATTTGATTTTTTATATTTTAGCGGGTACCCGTAAATCAAACCGTGGTTACCCGTCTTCATATGGTTCGGTTCGGTTTCTGTTAGTGCGCATGAGGTACCCACCATGTGGTTATGTTTCACAATTTTAATACTATCCGAACCGAACCATCCCATGAACACCCCTATCCACAGTCATATTTTGAAGTAAATATTTTTTTTAATATAAAATCATTATCTATATTAAACACTGAAACACAACAATTTTAACAACCTATACACTCAAACCATTCTCTATCACTCTCTATCTATAAAACAAATATACATGGATTTTTTTAAGAATTTCAATTCGGATGATGATGGAGAATTCATCTCGACCTTCTTCAATGTTGTGCAACATATTCACGATGAAGAAATTTCTAATGTTTCACGTTCAAGAGCGGTCGTCAATCGAGATCACCAAGCGCACATGACTTATTGGTACGTGATTACTTTGTCGATAATTGTCTTTACAATGATGACTCGTTCAAACGTCACTTCCGTCTAAATAAGGCTATATAGTTTTACATATTAGTAATGCTTTAGAGGTCTGTTATGATTTTTTTTTCAAACAAAAACCTGATGCTGGAGGAAGAATGAATTTTAGTAGTATATAAAAATATGCAGTTGCGCTTAGGTATTTGGGATACCGTATAGACTTTGATGCAACTGACGAGTACTTGAAAATATCCGAGTGGACCGCAATTGATTGTGTAGATTGGTTTTATGCATATGTGTATGAGGTTTTTCACAAAGAATATTTACGTAAACCTACTCCACATGATATTGAGAGATTATATTTGGCTCATGAAGAGATGCATGGATTTCTAGGTATGCTTGGTGGTCTATATTGTACGCTTGTGGCTTGGGAAAAATGTCTAACTCATGGCGTGGTCAATTCACTAGATTTGATCTAGGTGAACCAAGTATAAAACTAGAAGCAGTTACATCTCAAGGTTTGTAGATATGACATTCCTTCTTTAGAGTTGCGGGGTCCAACAACGACATTAATATTCTTGGTCAGTCTCTTCTTTTCAACAATATTTGGACCGACAAAACATCGGATATGTCGTTCATGGTGAACAAGCACTCGTGTGTGTATATATATATATATATATATATATATATATATATATATATATATATATATATATATATATATATATATATATATATATATATATATATATAGGGAAAAGTGAATATACCTAACAACCTTATATAAGCTTAGGTACCTAACCAGATTATACTATATTGTTTTGCATTATATTTCCAATGCAATGGTCTAAGGTTCTTAAACTTCAACCTTTAACTTGATTTACTTCCAAGATTTTCAAACATTCACCATTATATTCCTCCTACACCATTTGATTTGTAAGGGTAGTATATGAAGCCCACCAGGGGGTCTCCGATAGAAAAAACATCATTTGAAGGAAGATAATTGTGAAAGTCCAAAGATTTTGGAAACAATCAAGTTATGAGGTTGAATTTTAAGAACATTGGGTGATAACAATGCAAATATGATACAAAAATTACGTAGTATGATGTGGTTAGGTACCTAAGCTTATATAAGGTTGTTAGGTATATTTACTTTCCCCATATATATATATATATATATATATATATATATATATATATATATATATATATATATATATATATATATATATATATATATATATATATATATATATATATATATATATATCGGAAACCGAAACCACCGCCGATGTCACCCGTTTCAAAAAATTTTCCTAATCAGAAATGAAAAACAAAGGAAAACCAAATATGGTTCAATATCTCTTCGATTAATGAGATTCTCGATGCAAAAAAACACACAACTAGTAAATTATCAAAAATTCTTTGATTGAGGTGAAATTCGGAAAAACATGTGAAATTTTCTGAAAGGTTTTTTCATTCAACAAATTCATGAACACAAATCAAAATAAAAGAAAAATAACAAAGCAAACCCATATGATATTGGATTGAAATATATCGGATTCTAGAAAAAATAACACAAAAGATTGAAATAAATTATCAATCTAATTAATTATACATGAAGATATCTCTGTTAAGAGCAAAAACTGCACCACAACTAAAATTAACTGTAAAAACCGAATAAACTGCAACCGCAATAAAAACCGATGGTGATGTTTTTTGTTTTTCAAAAACTGCAAATTTACGGTGCGGTGCGGTTATTAGTTATTAAAAACCGCAAAAAACTGCATCATACTGCATATATTATATATATTTTTATTAGTTATTAATATATTAAATATTAAAAGTAAGACAAGTTTCATGGATAAAAGAACCATAAAATTCTAAAAGACAAAAGTGTTGATTTTTTTGTTATGTTTACCTTTGGAAATTAGTGAAATTTGACAATTTTAAGATGTTTATTATTAATTACTAATGATTTGATTTTTTTAAGATATTAGTTATTTGTGATTTAAGTTAATTCTCTTATACTTTATGGTTTTCTATTATTACAAGTAATATGTTTGAAATATTGCACTGCTTGAACTCCAAACTGCGTTTAAAAACCACACAAAATAACTGTACCAAACCATGCAGTTAATAACTGAAACACAAAAAAACAAAACTGCACCACAAAATAACCATCTAACCGCACTAAGCGGTTTTGAAAATGGATTAATTGCATTTGCGGTTAGTGGTGAGGTTTTGACCAATAACCGCACCGGGTTCATCCCTAGTTAGAACCAAGTGTTTTTTTTGTAGAGAAAACAAGCGTAAAAAAATTGAGGCTGTTGTTCTTCATATCTTTCATGCACAAACCTCCCATAAAGAAGAAATTTAATTAAGAAAAAGAAGAAAGGTTTGACTTGCATTTTGCGGTGAGTACAAAGGTCTAGAAGTTAGGTGTTGTGCACGGTGGTTTTCTTCCGCCGACAACGATAGTGATAATGAAAACCAATGCTCTATGTCGGAAATAAAAGCAAGCCCATTGTTTTCTTCAAAAAAATAAGGCCTTTTTTGTGGTTGTAAACCTCACCCACTCACATTCATGGTTGATTTGACTCACATATCCGGTGGCTAGGTGGCTACATCAACTGTGACTACTGACATCATTAGGCTATATGGTGTGGTGCGGTCTCAAACTACGGTTGGCTGCCACCTCAGCATGGAACACCGCCCCCCAGGGTGCGACTTCCTGCGGCTAAGACCGCGGTGCGGCCCTTGAAGACCGTGAATTCTGATTGGTTGGTCACCTTTTGACCGTTGAATGCAATATTCGTGTAATTTTTTTTTCTTTGTTTTTCTTTTGCTTTTTCTTTCCTATATATATACACATATCAACTTAATTTTTTTTCATAACACAATCTCCTCTCTCTCAATTTTTTTTTTTTTTTTTTTTTTTTTTTTTTTTAAATCACCACTCTCCCAAAAATGTCATCTTCTGAAGAATTTCAGATTATTTTTGATACCGCTATTGCGTGTATTCAAATGGCGGAACAAACATACAACGTTGTATGTAACAACGCAGCTGCAAGTTCTCAACAAAGAACACGAAGATATATTTACAGAAATAATGAAGAAGCCAACCAACGTTTGGTGCAAGACTATTTTGCAGAGAATGTCACTTACCAATGGTATTATTTTCGTAGGGGCTTCAAAATGCTCAAAGGTTTATTCGAACGTATAGTTGAAGATGTAACGAGGGAGTGCAGTTTTTTCCAACAACGCTACGATGCTAGAGGTACACTCGGTTTCACTCCGTTACAAAAATGCGCGGCCGCACTTCGTCAGTTAGTATATGGCATTCCGCCTGATGCGTTAGACGAAAGTTTTAGGATGTCTGCTAGGATAGCACGAGACAATCTCCATTTTTTCTGCAAAACTGTGATTCATTTTTATGGTCCAAAATATTTACATAAGCCTACACGTAATGACATCCTGCAATTGCAAGCTCATCATGCTAGTGTGCATGTGTTTCCTGGAATGCTAGGAAGCTTAGATTGTCTCCATTGGGCATGGGAAAATTGCCCTACAACATATCATGGGCAATTTACCTGAGGTGATCATGGTCACCCAATGGTCATACTTGAAGCAGTTGCATCACAAGATATGTGGATTTGGCATGCTTTTTTTGGTTCTCCTGGTTCGATTAATGACATCAACGTTCTTAACCGTTCACCAATATTTAACAACATATACGGTGGATTCGCACTAGATTCTTCTTTTCAAGTGCGTGGAACGCCACATAAGTATGGTTATTATCTGGTTGATGGAATCTATCCTGAGTATGCTGTGTTTGTTAAATCGTTTTCAGCTCCACATGGTTCTAGACGAAAGAAATTCAAGAGAGCTCAAGAAAGAGCTAGGAAGGATGTTGAGCGTGCTTTTGGAGCTCTAAAGAAACGGTGACTCATTGAAAAAACCAGCAGCTTATTTGGGCGAGGAAAAACTTCAAGAAATCATGTATACATGTATTATATTGCATAACATGATTATTGAAGACGAAGGAAGAGCGATATGTGCGTTTGATGAGGAAGAAATCATACCAGAGACACAGCCAATAGAAATTGGTGGCGAAGAGTATATAAACAGGAGAGCAGAGATATGTTGCACTGAAACATTTCGCAATCTTCGCAATGACTTGGTGGAACACATTTACGGGGTTCAAAACATCAACCTTAATTTGGATCCACCGGATGACCCCGAAGACGAGTTCTCGGAGAACGACTTTATGTAGTTTCCTTTAGTTATTTTATTTATGTTTTTTAAGTTTCTAGGATTATTTCAATGTCATGTGTGCAGTTTTTTTTTTTTTTTGGTAACGTGATGTACTGTTTTTTTTTTTTTTTTTTTTTTTTTTTTTTTTTTTTTTATAATTTTCAAGTAATGAAGAATTATGTTTTTTTTTTTATTAAAATAGAAGTGATATTAAATTAAAATAGTTAAAAAAAAAAGAAGTTTTATTAAATTAAAATACTTAAAAAAACAAAAAATAAAAAATAAAAGAAATGAAAAGTGTGGCAAGAAACCATACTTGAGTGGTAAAAAGTGACATGGTGCTTATGTGGCGGGGGAGGGAGTGCGGTTTCGGTGGCACCACTCCCTCCAGCCTTACAATCAAGGATTCCGTTGATGTGATTGGCTCTCAAGCGACAATTGTCATTCCATCAACTACTTCTTATTACGTTCGAAAACATCTGCCCTTTGAAAATGTAACACCCAAAGTCTAGAAGGCCAAGAAAGAAAAGAAAACCCTAATTTTCAAGGCCGACTCGGCGAGTCCTAGGAGGAACTCGGCGAGTCCGAGTGGGATCCGGGTCGAGGAGTAAGTGACCGACTCGACGAGTCGGCCAAGGGGACTCGACGAGTTTGGTCTGTGCGAGGAAAACCCTAAATTCGGGACTTGGAGCCTATTTAAACATCTCATTCTCTCCCCTAGGGTTCCTTTACTGCCTCTTTCACCTAGAACATCGAACCCTAAGCCCCATTGTTGCTCATTCAAGCTTCCAAGCCATTTTTGGGGTGATTTGAAGGAAGAAGAAGAAGGGGAATCATTGAAGCTTCAAGTATTGGTCTTACATCTAAAGATTGGGGAAGCTTTCTAAGTTATTGAAGGTATTAAGTCGTTCTCTCCTTTAGATCTAGTATGATTGTGAGTTTTGGGGGTTTTCTAGCCATGATTAGTTACCTCTTTTGAGTTAGAAGCCAGATCTGAAGTTGCTACTTCAGATCTAAGCATATTATGGTCTTGAGAAGCATAAAGTATCAACCCTTGAGTTAATTATGGAGCCTCTTTCCCTTAAACCCTAGTTTATGGTGTATTTTGCCTAGATCTCCTTCTCTACACGTAAAGTTTGCAAATTTACGTGAGGAATAGGCTTGGGAAGGGTAGATCTACAGTTTGGAGTCCATGCATGACTCAAAAGTCCTCTGCATGTAAGGAGATTTGAATGGACTCGGCGAGTCCTTTAAGTGGACTCGGCGAGTAGCATGAAGATTAGGAGCAACTCGACGAGTGGGATGAACAGCTCGTCGAGTCAGATGAAGATTGCCTTGTACTCGGCGAGTCTGTTCTTGGACTCGGTGAGTCAGGTCGTGAAACCCCAAACCCTTCAAGTTGAGACTCGAATCAGTGAGTCGAGTGGAGACTCGGTGAGTTGGAAAGGTGAGGACTCAGAAATCGGTAGACTCGGCGAGTCAAGATGCGAATGGAAGGACTCTGAATATATGAACTCGACGAGTTAGTAGGTTGACTCGGCGAGTAGGGTTGACCTGGGAGGTTGACCTTGACCAGGACTTTGACTTGGACCAGAGTTAACTTGGTTGTCTCTCGGGGGTCAGTTAGACTCAGTGATGCATTGATATTAGTAGTTCGGGGATCAAGGGGAGCAGGAGTTTAGAGAGTTGCCGGGCAGCAGCTAGTGAGATCATCAGCAAGTTCAGCCAGTGCAGGTGAGTTTCCCTTTGTGTGAATGGGTCTAAGGCCACAATGCCGGACCATGTAGTTATGAGTAGAAGGCCCGGGGGTTAGCCCTAGGCACAGTATGCTAGTATGATATTTGGGACGAGGTCCATTAATAGCGGGAGGGTGCCCAAGGATTTGTTATATGATAGTTTATACTTGTTGTTTGTGTGATACATGTATGTGCCTGGTAGGGAGGTGAGTATGGGCGAGGTCTCGTATCTCACCAATAGCAGAGTATGGATGGGGTTCCACATCTCATTAGTAGCAGAACATGGGCGAGGCCCAAGTTAGGGAGGGAGTGAGAGTGGTTTGGGTTCGTATCTCACTACCAGTAGGAGCGTGGACGGGGTTCCATGACTCATCAGTAGCAGGACAAGGGCGAGGCCCAGGATAGGCGAGGCCTTAGGACAGGATCAGTCGTATGAGTTTAGCTTATATGTTGTGATATCTTTATGTGTTATTATTTGCTAACGGGCGAGGCCCTGAGATATGTTTATGTGTTATTATTGTTGGCGGGCGAGACCCTATGACAGGCGAGGCCTAAAGTGAAACAGATCTGTATCCGAGTGGGGCTTGAAGCCAGGCGGGGCCTGTAGCGGTGCGACCGTTATAGCGGGCGAGGCCCGAGGCAGGGGGCGAGGCCCAAGATAGCGGGCGTGGCGCAGTATGTGCAGAATGTGGTTATGCATGGTATGTGGTAGGGTGGGGAACTCACTAAGCTTCGTGCTTACGGTTTTCAGTTTTGGTTTCAAGTACTTCCAGTAGCAAAGGGAGGAGCTGGGGGTGATTGTGTGGCACACACCATAGATTAGACAGCCTGAGAATGTTTACTCTGATAATGACCATGTGTTTTGAAAATTAATACTCTGTTTATGTTTTGGAATGATGACTTTGCTTAAAGTAATGTTTTATTGAAAGAAGTTTTTGGTCTTGAATTTTGGGTCGTTACAAGTTTGTATCAGAGCCTTGGTTTGAGGGATTCAGACATGCTCTCGGGTGTGTCTGAACTCAAACTGAGGAATTGGTATAGAAGTTTTCAAAATGAAAAGACAGTTTTGTAAAAAGAGAGTTTTGAGAAAGAAAACAGTTTTAGAAAAGCAAAAAGAATTCAGAAAGAAAAGAACTTTGAAAAACAGAAAAGAGGTGTGGTGCATGCAATCAAACGAGCTCAAGTAAGTACCCCAAAATACCCATACAAGTCTATGTTTTGATTATCAGTTAATAGAACAGCATGCTAGATTAGGACTATGGATCTAAGGATGATGCCTTATGTGCCTGTTATATGTGCTTTTGAGCTGCATGATAGTACTGGTTAGACAGTAGTAGGATAGCCTGTTTAGGTTATGCCTGAGTTTATGAGTTTATGTTGCATGCTAGTTCAGATTCTTCGTATGATATTATGATTGCTTGAGTATGTTATGTTAGATTTTCCCCTTTGTCTGAATGCTGCTTGCTTTGTGTATTGTGGGATTCTGAGTGATAGGAGTTAGCCATTAGGTAGATACGACACGTCACATGTGATCAGGGTTGAATAATCTCAGAGTGTTGGATTTGGTCCTATTGCGCAACTCTTGTTTGAGTCCAACCGTTGTAGGGATAAGTCTTTTACTTGAAGGATTATCTGATCCTCGTCAAATGTGATGGTATCCAGGTGGTGGCTAATTGGCATCACAAGGAGACCTTCAGCAACTGAGGACTGGTTTGAGTTGAGTCAGAGGTTTCCCTAGGGTAAGCCTAGGATGAGGTAGTGCTGGGAGCAATAGTAGTAGAAAAGGGACCTGGTGGAGTCGAAGCAGTTCTTGAGGAAAGTACGGATAGATGTGGAAGGTAGTATGGGCCCGTACTATTGAAAGCAGAGGATCTGTACTCGATTCGGGAAAGGCCGAGAGAAGACCGGGAACCTGGTAGTGCGTATGTTTGGTCTCGCAGCAGTGAGGAGTATTCTGATAGTGGTTATGTTATATGTTTCAGCATGGTGACGTTGCGAGAGAGACCAGCAGGCGGATCAGGCGCCAGAGAGGGATCAGGCTCGGGTTCAGGGGCCGAGCAGCTCGAGGAGCGGATGAGGGAGTTGATATCGGCTGAGGTTACGCGCAGTATTCTAGATCGGACTCCTGTGATCTTTGGCATGGTCAAGGAGGGTATATTAGAAATTTTGGATGAGAGGCTAGGATCTTTCCGTACTGAGATGATGGCATTGATAGGAGCGCATACCTTGACATTTCGGGAGTTCAGGGCTTGCGGGGCACCATATTATCATGGGGCTAGGGACCCCATCGCTAGCAGCATATGGTTGGCTGGTGTTGCCAACGCGTTCCGTATGAGCCGGTGTCCTGAGGAGGACAAGGTCAGACTCGCTTCCTGTCTTTTGAAGGACAGAGCAAGGGATTGGTGGGAAGAGATTGGTCATGCTTTGGGTGATGATGCCGCATTGGACGCGATGACTTGGAGCGATTTCTCAGCTAGGTTCAGGGCGGAGTTTTCGCCAATTATTGAGTTGCAGCAGTTGGCCCGGGAGTTTCAGGATTTAACGCAGACCACTGAGACTGTGGCGGAGATCACCACCAAGTTCAGGGAGAGGGCCCTTCTTGTTCCGCAGTATGTCGCGGATGAGGAGATGAAGAAGGCCCGATATCACGAGATGCTGAGAGCTGATATCAGGGAGTTCGTGAGCAGGTCTGGCTGTCAGACGCTGGAAGATATGATTTCTCGGGCCAGGGAGAGAGAAATTGATTTGGAGCAGATCCGGAAGAGGAAGCCGGATGAGGTTCAGGTAGCCGCGAGTTCGGGCAAAAGGCCCAAGGGATCGGATTCGAGATCGAGGGATTATCAGGACCGCAGCCGATGCGTGAAGTGTGGCAGGGCGCACGGGGGCGCGTGTAGGAGTGGTAGTGGTGGTGAGTCTGGCTGCTTCAAGTGCGGTCGGACTGGTCATTTTAGCAGGGATTGTAATGTTATCACCACTCAGGGATCAGACTTGATATGTTTTCACTGCAATCAGCGGGGCCACAAGAAGGGCCAGTGCCCCAGTTTGTTTTCAGTAGGATGGGTGATGACACCTGCCCCTGCAACCTTGAGGATCATAGACGACCGTCAGGGCCGTGCAGAGGCGCCTGCAGTAGGAGGCAGGGCTTTTCAGATGGCTACTTTGGAGACGCGAGCAGCGTCGGACGTTGAAGGTATGCGACTTCAGTTTTCAGTTCTTTTATTTGTGGATGATTATATTGTTATGGTTCTGCATCATTATCGGTATGAGTATTTTATTTTTGATCGGTTTGATTGTGATCGAGTTATATGCCATCTGCATACCTCGGATATTTGAATGGTAGTTAGGGAATGTGCCTTATTGAGGGAGGTTGTTTAGGGTGCAGTAACTGTAGCATGCCTTGGAGGGACTCGGTATGTCTCGCTAGTTCGAAGCCGTATAAGTTTTAGAAATGGACTGGTTAGATCCATAGCTATGGTAAGCTTGAGATCCCTCAGTAGGTTGATTATGGAATGGTAGAAAGGATTGGGATTTCTATTCATTGAGCATCGAAGTGTAAGAAGGATCGAAGTGGGGGAGAATCCTCCAAGTGTACAAGGGTAAGAGCACGCAAATCCAGATCGAGTACGCGATTTCTGAGAAGGAAAAGAGGTAGTTTAGCGTTTGATGATTGAGGAGTTCAGGGTTAGGAGTTTGAGAAATTCCCCCTCAGCCCGTGCGTGTATTGGTGATGGTTAGTAGGTGGTTGGGAATTTAGGTTGAAGGATCGCCTATAGGACTCGTGTAAGTCGGAACGAAGATCTTGAGGTCAGATAGCATGAGATGCTTTCGTGTTAGTAGATCGTGGCAGAGACAGTATGTAGAGCATGGAAGAACGGCGGGAGAGCCTCAGCCTTTTTTAGCAGCGGTCAGTGGTGGAAGGTGTTGTAAGACTACGGGGCAACTGTAGCATTCACTAGCAGTCAGTGGTGGAAAGTGTTGTCAGACTACGGGGCAGCCGTAGCATTCACTAGCAGACGGAAATAAAAGGTGATGTAAGACTGCGGGTAAGCTGTAGCATTCCGTAGTAGCTTCGTTGGCAGAGTTGGGGCGAGGCCCTTATCTCCTACCATTCAGATAGGGATCAGAATAAGTAATGGATGAGAATGGTAAGGAGTTTTCCTGTATAGCCCTTGAGAGGTGAGACCTTGGGAGAGGCCGCTCTAGGATATAGTGGGTGAGACTCATGGGCGAGGCCCGTATGAGAATAGCAGTGTAGGTGAGACCTGAGAGCAGGGTTGCTCAGTAGTATGGCTGGGCGAGGCCCGTGCGAGAGTAGTTAGGCAAGTGAGACTAGAAGGTTATAGGCGGGTGAGACCCGTGGGCGAGGCCCGTGAGTTTTAGCAGCACAGGTGGGACCTGGTAGGGATCTTAGTGTCTGGATAAGGGATCGGGGATCCCTGGAAATTGTAGTGCTTGCATGGCAGGATAGATTGAGCAATTTTAGGTGGTCGAAGTTTCTTTGAAAGTCGCTGGGAGCGACTAGTAGTTGTGTTGGATCAGCGATCGGTGGGAGCCGGTAATCCAGATATTGATAGGTTGGAAGGGACCAGGGTGGTCTCAGTTCACCCGGAAGCCAGATAAGGAATAACAGAATTTCCAGTGAGTAGTAGTGCGAGTATGCAGCGTATGGTGGAATTCAGTTAGTTGATCGTGGGGTGCTCGACACCAAATGATAGTACAAAGAATGCCTAGTGGATACGGGCGATAATGACCCGTACTGGAAGTAGCGGGAGTGACGGATTTGGTAAAGATAGGATCTTCACAGTGGTAGAGGAAATAGATGGTTATGGAGCATTGCCTTGGGAAGGCAAGGAAATCGCGCAAGGAAAGAAGGGGTGGACACCTATGGGGTCAGTGCAGTAGTTGGAGTTTACCAGAAGGATTGTCGGTTGAGTAAGTTGTGTTTCCAAAATGTTCAAGGTCAGGATAGACCCAAGATTATTATCCGTAAGGATTGATGTTAGTCTGAATGACTGAGCGGAAGGCCAACGAAGGTAGGCAGCTGGTGTTAGAATAATTGGTGGGGTATTGGAGGCAGATCGCAGGCGGTGTATCATAGCAAACTTTGAGGACGGAGTTTATTTTAATTGGGGGAGAGTTGTAACACCCAAAGTCTGGAAGGCCAAGAAAGGAAAGAAAACCCTAATTTTCAAGGGCGACTCGGCGAGTCCACGGAGGAACTCGGCGAGTCCGAGCGGGATCCGGGTAGAGGAGTAAGTGACCGACTCGGCGAGTCGGCCAAGGGGACTCGGCAAGTCTGGTATGTGCAAGGAAAACCCTAAATTCGGGACTTGGAGCCTATTTAAACGTCTCATTCTCTCCCCTAGGGTTCCTTTACTGCCTCTTTCACCCAGAACATCGAACCCTAAGCCCCATTGTTTCTCATTCGAGCTTCCAAGCCATTTTTTGGGTGATTTGAAGGAAGAAGAAGAAGGGGAATCATTGAAGCTTCAAGGATTGGCCTTAGATCTAAAGATTGGGGAAGCTTTCTGAGTTATTGAAGGTATTAAGTCGTTCTCTCCTTTACATCTAGTATGATTGTGAGTTTTGGGGGTTTTCTAGCCATGATAAGTTACCTCTTTTGAGTTAAAAGCCAGATCTGAAGTTTCTACTTCAGATCTAAGCATATTATGGTCTTGAGAAGCATAAAGTATCAGCCCTTGAGTTGATTATGGAGCCTCTTTTCCTTAAACCCTAGTTTATGGTGTATTTTGCCTAGATCTTCTTCTCTACACGTAAAGTTTGCAAATTTACGTGAGGAATAGGCTTAGGAAGGGTACATCTACAGTTTGGAGTCCATTCATGACTCAAAAGTTCTCTGCGTGTAAGGAGATCTGAATGGACTCAACGAGTCCTTTGAGTGGACTCGGCGAGTAGCATGAAGATTAGGAGCAACTCGATGAGTGGGATGAACAACTCATCGAGTCAGATGAAAATTGACTTGTACTCGGCGAGTTTGTTCTTGGACTTGGCTAGTCAGGTCGCGAAACGCCAAACCCTTCGAGTTGTGACTCGAATCAGTGAGTCGAGTGGAGACTTTGTGAGTTGGACAGGTCAGGACTCAGAAATTGGTAGACTCGGCAAGTCATGGACTGACTCGGTGAGTCGAGACACGAATGGAAGGACTCTGAATATATGAACTCAGCGAGTCAGTAGGTTGACTCGGTGAGTAGGGTCGACCTGGGAGGTTGACCTTGACCAGGACTTTGACTTGGACAAAAGTTGACTTGGTTGTCTCTCGGGGGTCAGTTAGACTCAGTGATGCATTGATATTGGTAGTTCGGGGAGCAGGAGTTCAGAGAGTTGCCGGGCAGCAGCTAGTGAGATCATCAACAAGTTCAGCCAGTGCAGGTGAGTTTCCTTTTGTGTTAATGGGTCTAAGGCCACAATGCCGACCAATGTAGTTATGAGCAGAAGGCCCGGGGGTCAGCCCTAGGCACAGTATGCTAGTATGATATTCGAGACGAGGTCCATTAATAGCGGGCGGGTTCCCAAGGATTTGTTATATGATAGTTTATACTTGTTATCTGTGTGATACATTTATGTGCCTGGTAGGGAGGTGAGTGTGGGCAAGGTCCCGTATCTCACCAATAGCAGAGTGTGGATGGGGTTCCACATCTCATTAGTAGCAGAACAGGGGCGAGGCCCAAGTTAGGGAATGAGTGAGAGTGGGTTGGGCCCGTATCTCACTACCAGTAGGAGTGTGGGCGGGGTTCCATGTCTCATCAGTAGCAGGACAAGGGTGAGGCCCAGGATAGGCGAGGCCTTAGGACAGGATCAGTCGTATGAGTTTAGCTTATGTGTTGTGATATGTTTATGTGTTATTTTTTGCTGGCGGGCGAGGCCCTAAGATATGTTTATATGTTATTATTGTTGGTGGGCGAGGCCCTATGATAGGCGAGGCGTAAAGTGAAACAGATCTGTATCCGAGCGGGGCTCGAAGCTAGGCGGGGCCTGGAGCGGCGGGGCCGTTATAGCTGGCGAGGCCCGAGGCAGGGGGCGAGGCCCAAGATAGCGGGCGTGGCCCAGTATGTGTAGTATGTGGTTATGCATGGTATGTGGTAGGGTGGGGAACTCACTATGCTTCGTGCTTACGGTTTTCAGTTTTGGTTTCAGGTACTTCCAGTAGCAGAGGGAAGAGCTCGGGATGATCGCATGCCACACACCATAGATTAGACAGCCTGGGAATGTTTACTCTGATAATGACCATGTGTTTTGAAAATTAATACTCTGTTTATGTTTTGGAATGATGACTTTGCTTAAAGTAATGTTTTATTAAAAAAAAATTGGTCTTGAATTTTGGGTCGTTACAGAAAACCATAGCTCTAGCTCGATACTTGAAAACCCTATATATATGCATAATCCCAATCTTGATTCCCTACCAAATCAAGGAGATTTGGAAGCATGGATTTGAATATCTCCAAATATCAAATTGATTGACGGAGCAACTAGTGGCAAAAATGGGAACGACAGAACCCTGGATTTGGGTGAGATTAAAATGAGTTTTATCAGTTATAACAACAAGACCATGTTCTCCGATCAATTACTATTCATCGAGGCATAGGAGAATAACAAGAACAAGAAGAAGTGGTCAATGAGTTCGTGCAGTAGTAACGAAGATGGGATGCTTTCTTTAGTCTAAGACTGGGTTATATATATAGGGTTAGGTTATATTGTTTCCAGTAACTATTGTGTGCCAGAATGCACAGATCTGGACCATCGGATGAATAGAATCAACAATCATGATCTGAGCGTCTATGATATTACAATAGGGTAACATGTATCATATAATCACACAATTTTTATCAAAAGGGTATTTTGGACAATTAACTACATTTATAAAAGGAAATTTTCGGATTTTTAGGGATGATTAATTCTCTTAATTTAAAAAAATCTGAATTTTTTAATTAATTCAATTTCAATTTTTACCGATTTTACTCTATCAGAATATTTTTTTTGTTAAAATGATACTCTTTCAGAATTTTATTCTAACAGAATATTCCTGAAGAAAAAAAAAATCGTGAATAAGATGTTCAAATAACAAACATTCTAATATATTCTTATACATCCGAACTTAAATACAAATTCATACATATTCTTACAGACTAAAAGTCTTATACATTTTTATATAGTTATAAAAATTCTAAAAGAATATAAACAAAAATGAATAACATTCTTTAAAAAAATAACAACATTCTGCTAGAATACTATCGTGTGCCATGTTTTCTTCTTGAATTCTTGAATTCTGAAAGAATATTGCTGTTTTTGGATGTTGAATCTTGAAATTTTGAAAGAATATTGTTGTTTTTCTTCATTCTTTGAGAATGAAGTATCATATATCTTTTTTTCATAAGTTTCCTCATCATTCCTGTATCATCCTAACAACTGCACCTTAAGCATACAAATAATTAATTGCAATTCTTTCAAAATACAACAAAAATATTCTTATAGAATAAACTATTCTTGCAGAATGGTTTTAAATATTCTTAAAGAATTTGTAGCCTTCTTTATCAGATCAACAACAGACTTGAAGTGGCACACCAACCACACAGGAGCCCACGTTTGACCGTTGTTCTTCCCGATTGAGTCCCTAAATCATTCCAATTGAGGTACAATTACCAATTTCATGGTTCGCATCACACATTCGATTTTGACATATGCCCCGATTCCAAGACCCATAACACAGCGAACCTGAAAAACGTGAAGCACCAAATTACGAGATGGAATTAACAGTGCTTCGATAGCCTATGCTCTGACAGTCTTCAAGGCATCGCACCATTGTAAAGGCTTGTTCCAAAAACTAGATTAACAAACAAAATCGCCAGTTCATTGCAACACCAACCTTCAATTGTTTAATCCAATTTTGACTTTTCATTCGTTGACCAACTGTTCGACAATTGTACATCACAGGACCCAAAAATCTTGTTCATCCAACACCACGTTAATACTTAAAAGATTAATTTCATTTAGAAATCATTAGCAATTTTAAGAAACAAATGAACTAAAGTCAACAGAAATAACGAGAATAAAAGAAAATGATGAACACAGAATGGATGAGCAACAAATTCAAGATAAGTCTTTCACATATGGGTCGATTGTAATAGCTTTAAAGAAACGATCTATATTCAAACGTTTACAGACAATAGCATCAGTCAATCATCGAATTGTTAATTTTGACAAACAGGAAAGATTGACTTGAACACAGAATGAAGATGCAATCGGAGACTCAAAGAAAGAAAATCTTAATAATTGATTGGAGAGGGATAATTACCTGGTAATGAGTTTTGAATCTTGATGATTGATTGTAGAAGAAGAAGCAGAAGCTGTGGATTAGAAACGATGATGAGTTAGATTTAGGGCTAGCGTTAAATAGTTGGTCAAAGAGATTTTTATGGTAATTCCCATTAATTAAGGGATTTTATTTTAATTATCATTCTAAAGTTACATAATTACCCTTATTCAATTTTTTAATTATTTAATTATTCCTTAATTCCTATTGGTGCATTCAGTCACACAATAATTGTCAAAAACATTTGAACCTAACTCTCTCTCTCTCTCTCTCTCTCTCTCTATATATATATATATATATATATATATATATATATATATATATATATATAATTTTTTGTTTATTTTTTAATAAAAAAATGGAAAAAGAAAATAATAAGGATAAATTCGTCATTTTAGATATTTTTAAAACAATTTAGACCAAATTTACAACAAAATAGTTTTTTTGGATGTGTGGTGCAACTCCAAACTTTTTGGACTAAAGTACTAATTTTTGACAAACCATATTCACCAAATTTGTAATTTTGTCATAAATTTTAGTAATCGGACCATCAAATCTTGGTAATTTTGAAGGGTTTTTTCCCCCACCGTTCCTCATATTTACTTGGATCAATCTGATTATAAGTAGATAAAACGCCAACATATTGTAGACTGTTAAAGAAATTACCATTTATTAGAAAGAACATTGAGTAATAAATATATCATGTAACTATAAATATCAAACTGATCATGATACGTAACTAAAAGGTATATATATGACACAAGTTGCATGCACAGTCACAATATTTGTGTCCATGGATAGTTGAATATATAACTAATATTGTTTACTTTTATTAGATAAATAACAATCATCAAGATTAAGAAAATGAGATTTATGAACACGTTAATGCAGTGTAAATTTGCCATGATCAAGAAGATGGGAATAAATAAATCACTGAAGTTTGGGTCATTTAAAGTAGGCAACAGGGCACACCCAACAAAGAAGACTTCAGTAATGTCCATACGGCAGTACAATATAGAAAGAAACAGGTAACCTCTCGCCATTAAATGTTCTTCACAAGCATGTGCAAATACCATCAAAGAACAAAGATGATAGATGGCATACTGACCTAAACACAAGTCTAATTTCAGTCCCAATGAATTTCATGGGTTTATAATTTGACGATACAATGTGATGGATAAATGGATATGATAATAGACATGTCATTACATTCCATCATATGATAGAAATGAAAAAAAAAAAAAAATCATATTTTTCGTATGGATTTTTTATATTAATAAATATGTAGTTTTAACATTGGTTTACAATATTTAATTATTACTAATGGATTTCTGTTTAAGAAAATAAAAAGTTCAACATAATAGAATTTTATTAAAGCCAAAGTAAGATAAAAAGTTAAACATAAGCCAAAATAGGATTATTGTTCATGTATAAAAACATAGTATTTACATAACAAGAAAACTCACTATAGGGACCCCACTTTTAGCTATGACGCATGTTTAAATGACGACATTGGTGTCGTCGCTAAAAACATGTGTCGCCGCTAAAAGGGCGTCACTACTAGTTATTACCGGCAAATTGTGTGAGCAACGCGAGAAGGAATCATGGTCCTACGATTGTTTTTTGATCCAACAGTTATGGTTTGATCGTCGTACCAATCAATAGCGGCGACGGCAATCGAGGCGATACCGTCACCACTAATACTCCTCAAAAAGCCCGTGATCGTTTCCCTCTAGTTGGTCGCTGCTATTACCCTCCTGTCGCCCCTAAAGAGTCCCATCCTTTTGTTCAATTCTTGTTCCAGAACTGGTGTATTTAGCCATCTGATTTCCTTTCGATCTGTCAACGATTATGATGATTTCTAAGACGATTTCCGGGGAGTTCGACTACCAGCCTTAACCTCTACTTAATCGCGACAATTAGGAAGCTTCTCTGGCGAAAGTTTCTTCTGTCTTACCTCGTTTCAGTTTCAGTTTCTATTTCTCTTCCTACCAACATTTCCACTCTAATTTCTTGGTTTTGGTGGTATTAGGCACCACCGCCAATGCACTGCCATTCTCCGGCGACTACGACCACCATAACACCATCGAGCTAGTTTGCATCTAATTTTTGGCAACCACAGGTTTATTTACTATTAATTTGTGTAGGTTTGTGTATTAATTTGGTATATATGTTTGTGTGTGTATTTGGTATAATCAAGAAAATGTGTATCATCTGTATGTGTATTTGGTATAATGAAGAGTATATGTATGTATAATGTATTTATATGTGTTGAAAATGTGTATCATTGTATGTGTATGTGTTTCATCGTATCTGTATTTAGTATAATGAATAATATGTGTTTATAATGTATGTATATATGTGTAAAATGTGTAATGTAGTGATTAATGTAAGTATATGTGCATTTGTATGTAATCAAGAATATGTGTGTATAATGTATGTATATGTGTATAACCTACTTCGGTGATGATTATGTTGGATAAGGTGTCTAAGTTCATAACTTATTTGGTATATACTTGACTCGACCCGGCATGGTCCATTTGAGTTGCACTTCACCCAAACTATTTATGGATAATTTTATGAGAATTGTATACTTACGATTTATTAATATATTATAAGTTATAATATATTAATATAAAGTCATGCTATTTAATTAGTTTTAATCTTGAATTAATTATGAATTAATTTAGTGATTAAAAGGAAGACTAATTAAATCATGGGCTATTACATTTATATCGTGTGCGCTAATACTCATTTGTTAATGGGCTAAGCTTATATGGAAGTCCATAGATGATCCATGGAGCTTTAACCCATGGATCCTTGGAAGGGGAAAATACATGGGTTATTAGGGTTTCACCCTAACAATGCACACTATATAAACAAGCTTATGTTGAATGAAAAACCACTCTAGTGTGTGTGTAATAGTGGTGGTCGATTTCTAAGTGTTAGTATACTCTATCATATATTTTCCAAGTTTGTGGTGATTTGCGATTTCCAATTGAGGCATTCACATTATTGGTGCTTGGCTCTCAAACTCCAAGGAATCAACAATCAACAAAAGGTATGTACTTCATCTAGTTCTTTTATGTTTAAAAGTAACCCATGCCATGCTAGATAGGTTATAAACCTTGGAAAATAATATTTTGCATGTACCTTAGACAAACATAGATCCAAGGTTTATTAGGGTTGCATGTACACTTAGGAAGTGTTAGAATGCTCAAAACCTAACAGTGGTATCAGAGCCTAGGCTTGTTTGTTTGATACTTGATGCAAAATAGTGAAAAAAATCGATATTCTTGCTGTCTAATACTTGATCCAAGGTTTATTAGGGTTGCATGTACACTTAGGAGGGTCGTTAGCCGAACGGGTAGGACAATGACTTTAAATTCTCATTAAAAGTATAATGATTATTATAAAGTAACTAACATTTTTAATTCCCTATCTTAGTTACTTTAGGAAAAATGTGAACACGGTGCTAGTCCATGGAATTCACACTTTGTACCTTACCAAGTCGTTGGTGGAGCGTGTGTGGTTAACCGACACACTAACTTCGATTAGTAAGGATCACGAAGGGTGACCTAATGTTTTTCATAGATCAATGGAGCGTGTGTGGTTAACCGGCACATTGATTAGGTGATAATATTAAGGGTACCAAGTGAATTAGCATGGTTATTCACACCTTGTTTTGTGATCCTCGGCATCCCAATCATAAAACTTGAAGGACACAATCGAGATTGAAACATGCCATTGAAAAGTTCAATGAATCTCAAAAGAATCTAGGAATTTCAAATCCAATTAAAACCTAATAATTCATTTTGTTTTTCATGGTGGAAATTGGTGAATCGTCAGTCACCTACCTTTCAAATATGTTATTACTTAGATTACGACATCCCTCTTCTAAGTATAATATATTGTGATTGGATCCTAGCCTTAATATTACATTTGGGTGTCTTATTCAGGACTCTATATATCTAATCTAAACTTGCTTTCTTCTTTCAGATGTCTTCCAACAACAATGCTTCGAGCTCTAACCCAACTGGCTCTTTCTCTCTCATGAATCTTTGTGGGAGAGTCATCTTTGATGGTTCCAACTTCATGGACTGGATTAGGAACATCAGGATGGTTACTCATTATGAGGACAAAGAATACGTACTCGATAAGGAGTTAAAGGAGCTTGATGAGTCCATTGCTACTCCTGAGGAGGTCGCTGAATTCAGGACGCATGGGAGAGATGCTACCAAGGTAGCATGCATCATGATGGCCACGATGACAGCCGAGCTCCAAAAGTCCTATGAGGAATTTTACCCTTATGAGATGCACCAAGACCTGATGGAAAGGTACCATCAGAGTGCTCGTCAGGAGCAGTATGAAATAATCTCCTCCGTGATAACAACCCGCATGAAGGATGGTGAATCCATCACGGGCCACATGCAAAAGATGCAAAGGTATGTGGACCGTTTGCTCAAGCTAAACGTGAACTTCCCTGAGGAGTTGGCAATCGACATCATTTTGCACTCCTTACCTTCTTGTTATGACAAATTTCGTATGACATATCATATGAACAAGGAGGAAGTTACTCTTAGCAAACTTCAAGGACTCATGAAGACCGCTGAAACCAGTCTTAAAGGCATGTCGGTTGTTACCTCTACTACTCCTACTCCAACATCTACCCCTATTTTGGCTATCGGGCAAGGCAAAGGGAAAAAGAGGAAGTCCCCTTCGAAGGGTACCAAGGGAAAGTCTCTTGAAGGCTCCTCATCAAGGACCAAGATCGGTTCTGTCACTCCTTCTTCCATTCCCAAGAATGCTGATTGCCACTATTGCCAGGACAAGGGGCACTGGAAGCAAAACTACCCTAAGTACTTGCAGGATCTGAAGGATGGGAAAGTGAAACCCACCCACGCAGGTATTTACACAATATTTTCTAATAACTCATCTAACTCTTGGGTGCTTGATACAGGATGTGGTATTCACATATGTTCTGATTTGCAGGGATTAAGAAGAAGTGAGGATGTGGAGCACAGGAAGATAAACTTGATCATGGGGAATAGGAAGGCTTCGCCTGTTTCCAAGGTTGGTGTTTATACTTTGTTGCTAAATAACGGGTTAAAATTAGATTTGAATAAATGTGTGTACTCGTCTGAAATGGCGAGAAAGATTATTTCTTTTCATGGCTTGTACAAAAAAGGTTTTTACCTTTTCGTTTGATAATGAATGTGGAGGTATTGATGCTTTCTTTAATAATTTGTTTTATTTTAAAGCATTACCTTGTGATGGTGTGTATGAAACTGTGTCGGTTGTAGACAACTTAGGAAATAATGTATTGTATATTGATTCTTCTACTAGCCTGGATAAAGCATCATTGTGGCATTGTCGTCTTGGACACGTAAACAAGAAACGCATAGGCCAACTCCAAAAGGATGGAGTCTTGGAATCATTTGACCTTAAATCGGATGATAGTTGTGAATCTTGTCTACTTGGAAAGATGACAAAATCACCCTTCACTGGTACTTGTGAACGGGGTGAGGGTTTGTTGGACCTAATACATACTGATGTGTGTGGACCATTCAAAACTACCACAAGGGATGCTAATCGGTATTATGTGACTTTTATTGATGTTTTTAGTAGATATGGTTATGTCTACTTAATCAAACATAAGTCAAAAACCTTTGAAAGGTTTAAAGAATTTAAATAGGAAGTAGAAAATCAATTGGGCAGGAACATTAAGATGCTTCGATCCGATCGAGGTGGTGAGTATCTTAGTACCGAGTTCCTTGACTATCTTAAGGAGTGTGAGATTGTCTCACAATTGACTCCTCCTAGGACACCACAGCTGAATGGTGTAGCTGAGAGGCGTAATCGAACCTTGTTAGACATGATTCACTCTATGATGAGTCGAGTTTTGCTACCAATCTCTTTTTGGGGGTATGCCTTAGAGACTGCCGCCCATATCCTTAATCTAGTCCATACAAAGAAGGTTACCAAAACACCTCATGGGATGTGGACTGGGAAGGTTCCCAATTTAGACCACATCTACATTTGGGGTTGCGAGGCTTTCGTGAGGCTTGAAACTCATGACAAGCTCGAACCCCGAAGTGAAAGGTGTGTTTTCATCGGTTACCCACAGAAATCCTTCGGTTACCTCTTCTATAGACCCAGTGAGAATGTGGTCTTTGTAGCACGAAGAGGGGTCTTTCGTGAGAGAGAGTTTATGAGCCAATGAGATAGTGGGAGGCAAATTGACCTTGAATAAATTCAAGAATCAATTGGTAAAGGAACCTCAGACACTAGCAATCAACCTGAGGAGGAACTCCTGTTGAGCCAGCTGACGGGTCTGTACCTCCGAGGCGTTCCACACGGGTTAGGAACACACCTGAGTTTTATTATGGTTTTCATATTACTATGGAAGGTGATACATTTATCAGCTATAGTACACTGGTAAAGTTGGATGAACCTAGCAGTATTAAGGAAGCCATGGCTGGCCCGGAGTCTGCTAAATGGAAGGAGGCTATGGATAGCGAGATACAGTCCATGTATGACAATCAAGTGTGGAACTTGGTTGATAATGTACCAGACCGTAAAACAGTCGGGTGCAAATGGATCTTCAAGAAGAAGACCGACATGGAAGGAAAAGTGCACACTTATAAGGCTCGACTGGTTGCGAAGGGTTTTACTCAGACTCAGGGTATTGATTATGATGAAACCTTTTCACCGGTAGCAAAGATTAAGTTTATTAGGGTTATGCTAGCCATTGCTGCATTTCATGATTATGAAATATGGAAAATGGATGTCAAAACCGCTTTTCTTAATGGAAAGTTGGCTGAGGATGTGTACATGAATCATCCAGAGGGTTTTGTCAGTGCAGAATACCCTAATAGAGTGTGCAAGCTTGAGAAATCCATTTATGGATTAAAACAGGCATCTCGTAGCTGGAATCTTTGTTTCGATGAGAAGGTCAAAGAGTTTGGCTTCTAGAGAAGTGAAGATGAGTCTTGTGTGTATGTCAGAGCTAGTGGGAGTATAGTTAGCTTCTTGGTACTGTATGTAGATGACATACTACTTATAGGAAATGACATCCCAACCTTGCGGGATGTTAAGTCCTGGCGTGGGAAGTGCTTTGCTATGAAGGACCTAGGGGAAGCTGCCTATATCCTAGGGATAAGGATATTAAGAGAAAGGAGTAAAAGACTAATTGGACTTAGTCAGAGTACCTACTTGGATATGGTGTTGAATAGGTTCAACATGCAGAATTCCAAGAAAGGAGATTTACCGATCCAATGCAATGCCAAACTGAGTAGGACTCAAAGTCTGAGTACAGAGGCTGAGATAGAAGAAATGAGTCGATTACAGTATGCTTCTGCTGTAGGCTCGATCATGTATGATATGACTTGTACCCGCCTTGATGCGGCCTTTGCTTTGAGCATGGTCAGCAGATATCAGGGGAACCCTGACAAGGCTCATTGGACTGTGGTAAAGAACATTCTCAAGTACCTGCGGAGGACCAAGGATTAGATCCTTACCCTTGGTGGGAGTGATGACTTGAGAGTATTAGGGTATAGTGATGCTAGTTTTCAGACTAATAGGGATAACTTACACTCTCAGTCGGACTGGGTCTTTACCCTAACTGGAAGGACAATCTCTTGGAAGAGTTCCAAGCAGGAGACAGTGGCTGATTCAACTTGTGAATCAGAGTATATAGCAGCGAGTGAAGAAGCAAAGGAGGCGATATGGCTAAAGAACTTCATCGAAGACCTTGGAGTTGTACCAACTATTAAGGAGCCTATGGAGATTTTCTGTGACAACAATAGTGCGGTTGCCTTAGCCAAGGAACCAAGAGATCATGGCAGATCCTGACACGTTGACAGAAAATATCACTTCATAAGACACAAGATAGAAGAAGGACTCCTCGTGGCAAAGAGGGTATCGTCAGATGAGAACCCTGTAGATCCCCTTACGAAGGGACTGACGAGGGTTAATCATTTGCAGCATGCGAGGCGCATAGGGCTAAGGGACGATATTAGTTTTACAGATTAGATAGCCCTTTCTGAAACATGTAAAATGTAATCGACGTGTTATGATGAATAAAATTTGTGATTTATTTATAAGTAAAGTTTTGCTATCATTGTCAATTATTTACTATTGTTTCAGTTTTGCATGTTTTGACTTCCAGAATAATTAATTTAATCAAACCTCCACAATCGCTCATACGTCGGAAGTAGGTATGAATCAAGATTGTCATGAATTGGGTTTGTAGATGGCTAAAGGTGTTTAGACATAGCAATGGTTGCTACAATGTTCATGAGTGCTCACAAGTTATGATTATTGGAATAAACCCACGTTCACTTGTATCACTTCATGGAATTTATCTTGAGTGATCGTGAGACGATAATATCACATAAGTCTTCAAACCTAGAGATATGAGTTGTTACCTATGAGTTGTTTGTGCATTGATTGCATGTAAACGCATCAGTAACTTGATGTTATAAAACGTGCCTTTCTGCACAATTCAACAAGTAGTAGAACAAGCATATGAGTTGAAGTTTATCTATTCCTTCTAGAAATAGAAGCGATATCTGGGCCCCTCGATGATTTTGTGTTGACCTATGTCTCGGGCCCGGTCAGAACTAAATTGATGTGTTCAGTTAAGTTCTTCTTCAAACATATCGGAAATCGAGAAACAACTGCTAGACAATAAGTAAGACATTGTTCCATGTATTTTTCCGGCTGATATCATGAGAACAGAGGATTACTCACTTATCTAAAATGGGGCTTCATAGTTCAACAGAGTTTTCGAGAGCTACGATTGCCTTTTGGTTCCTGAAGTAATATAGGCAAATACAATTATTAGACTTATCCAAGTGGGAGTCTATTGGATAAGGTGTCTAAGTCCATAACTTATTTGGTATATACTTGACCTGACCCGGCATGGTCCATTTGGGTTGCACTTCACCCAAACTATTTATGGATAATTTTATGAAAAAATTATACTTACGATTTATTAATATATTATAAGTTATAATATATTAATATAAAGTCATGTTATTTAATAAGTTTTAATCTTGAACTAATTATGAATTAGTTTAGTGATTAAAAGGAAGACTAATTAAATCATGGGCTATTACATTTATATGGTGTGGGCTAATACTCATTTGTTAATGGGCTAAGCTTATATGGAAGTCCATGGATGTTCCATGGAGCTTTAACCCATGGATCCTTGGAAGAGGAAAATACATGGGTTATTAAGGTTTCACCCTAACCATGCACACTATATAAACAAGCTTATGTTGCATGAAAAACCACTCTAGTGTGTGTGTGTGTAATAGTGGTGGCCGGTTTGTAAGTGTTATTATACTCTCTCATATATTTTCCAAGTTTGTGGTGATTTGTGATTTCCATTTGAGGCATTCACATTATTGGTGCTTGGCTCTCAAACTCCAAGGAATCAACAATCAACAAAAGGTATGTAATTCATCTAGTTCTTTTATGTTTAAAAGTACCCCATGCCATGCTAGATAGGTTCTAAAGCTTGGAAAATAATATTTTGCATGTACCTTAGACAAACATAGATCCAAGGTTTATTAGGGTTGCATGTACACTTATGAAGTGTTAGAATGCTCAAAACCCAACAGATTCGTGCTCGATTAAATGGATAGTCATATTTGAGAAGGTATTAGGTGCTCGAAGGGGACATGTGAGAGGCATCAGGCCTAAACCTCATTCTGCAACAAGTACTAGTGCTTTCTCTTAGTGACAATCACAGTCACAAGCACCACAACAAACTCACGTACTTATTAAACTCTTGAAGAATTTTTGGTAGCTTGGTACTTTGAAAAAATTTTAAGAGCTTAATGCATTTATTATGAAATTGGTACTTTGGAACTTTGCTATATTTTTAAGGATATGATGCATTTTATAGTGAATTTTGGTAGTTTGGTACTTTGCTTATTTGCTAAGTGCTAAATTCATTTTTTATGATTTTGGTAGTTTGGTGTTAATACATGAAATGAACCATTAGCAATCCGAAGCCAAGCCAAACCAAAGTTAAGTTGTTACAACTAGCATTTTAGCTAGGAAATTCTATTTTTATGTAAACATAAACTATTGAAAGACTTGTACTCTAAGTGGATATCATACTCTATGCTCAATTAAAATCATCCATTTGAATGAAAACTCCTGAGTGGAGTTCAAAACCTAATACACTACTTCTCGTATACTTAACTATGGGTCTGAAACCCTAAATAACCCAATTCAAATTCAATATGGACTAGGATCCTCTTATTGGGCCTATTGGGCTAGTAAACTTTCTATTTGATGATTTTTGGCCTATAAAACCCATTTGGGCTCTAGTTGGGCCCACATTCATTAAACCATAGCAATTAGGCCATGATGGGCCTAAAATAACTAACTTATTTGTCATGGGCCATAATGGGCCGTGAACCATTTTATTTAACCTTGATGGGTTGTGAACCCATCTCCTTATCCTCATTAGGTTGTGAACCCACCATTTCCTCATTCACGGCCCACTTTAAAAAAATAATGGGATATTAAGAGTGCCACCTCATGTTTACAAGATGGATTTCCATGCCATTATCCAACAAACCTCCATACTAATCTCATGTCTCAATGCAACCATCACATCTCATCCTCTCTCACCCCTTTCTTATTCACGAACATAGAACTAAAAACCACCACCACCTTCATTTTACTCTCAATCTCACTCAAACATTTCTCTCTAAGAGCACTCAAAGAAATCTCTCATTTCCCCCCCTAAGAAAATTGTGTGTGCTAATGTGTGAGTTCAAGAGCACTTCGTCCAAAATTCACTCCTCTTGGTAAGCTACTTCCACTCAATAGGTTTAACTCCATGTTCATGTTAAACTTACTTCTCCTAACACTTCATTTCATGATCCATGTTCCTTAGAAACCGCATAAGTTCAAGATCTACTCGAGGGAGCTTGCTAGGACCGAAATCTCTATCATATCTCTTCACCAAAACTGAATCCATCAACCAAAGTGAGTTCATACCCCCTATTTTCAGTTTTTACTATGTTTTGGGGGAGAATACAAGTTGTTTTGTGTAGAACTATGTGTTTACGCATGCATATGTATGTTTTCATGTTATATGTTGTATTTATGTTATGAAAACATGTTAGATCTTTACCAGACTCGAAATATCTACCATATTTGGTGATGTTTGTAAACTAAACCATCTTATGTGACTTACTATGTGGTGAAAAGGATTAAAAATGCTAAAAATGTGTGAAAACTAACCAAAAATCGTATAATGGGCCATTTTTTGCAAAGTAAACAAAAAGTGAAGTTCTTGAATGTAACTTACGGTTTTGAGAGGACCAAAAGAGATATTTTTAAATTAAAATGGATCTTTATGATATTCATGGTTTTAGAGGGGCCAAAAGTGCAAAATTTTCACAAATGGGCCTTATTTGGGCTTCTCACGACTTTGGGCCAAAATTTGTACTTTTATGGGCTTAAATGTCATTGTCAACAAATTTTGCCAAAATGTAAATTTTTTTATAAGACGGATTTAAAAATGTGAAATTATTAAAATTTGGGCCAAAAAGATGGATTTATCTATAATGGGCTGAAAATGCACATTTTTATAAAGATCAAGCCAAAAATGATGTTTTGGACAAAAGTGAGTTAAAAATGTTATTTTTACAAAACGTAGGCCTTTTATGTCATTTTGGCAAATAATTGAACTAAAACAAGCAATAATATGACAAACGGGCTAATTATGTCATTTTCATGTTATTGGGCCTTGGTGACCCATTTATATGTTTGATAGGTCCTGAATACTTTTTATATGTTTATTGGGCCTGGTTGACCCATTCACATGTTCGACAGACCTTCGATACGACATGCATGCTATTTGGTCTTGTAAATACCATACATGTAAAATGTGCCTTAGTTGTCCTTTTACATATATTTGGGGCCCATGTTATATAATCTCATTCCTTATGAGCCTAGAAATGATTTACATGTTAGTGGGCCTTAGTCGTTCACTTACATGTTCATTGGGCTTAGAATGTGCTTTGTATGTTTCTCTTCGCGTAAATTTGATTAAGGATCTAGTGAGATGTGTCGGTTGACATCTTTTGAGTGTACAAGCATAGCCTGTAGTTATAACCAGAGTCTCTTGGAAGGAGAGCGAAGATTTGTGTATAGATCTATACGGGGATGACACCCCACACCTGAGCTGTTCGCAACAGTTAGACTAAACCAGTCTAGGGTGACAAAAACCTTACCTTTTTCTATTGGCGTTCAACAACGCCAAGACAGGCGAAACTGTCATTATCTAGTATGGTTATAACGACTCACTTAGAGGAATTAACATTATAAATTTATGGGAGACCATTCTCTTTTCTCATTGGGTTACTCTATAACATACTCACGCCGGTACTAAACCTCAGGGGTTGATATATTGGCATTCTCTTTTACAGACGACATTGGGTTGTCTGGGGGCATTCTCTTCATTATCTTTTTGCATTCTAGTAAACAATAATACACATGCATTAATACAAGATCAGAAACAAACATACTAAATTGTTTTCAGAAAATATAGGATTTTCTGGTGGTTATAAAGTTATACAAATCATTTTTATCAAACATGCTTATGAACTCAGCAACATTTTTATGTTGACATTTTTAAATTAACTTGTATTCTCAGGAAACCGTTGAGCAGGTTGGGCTGAACGAACTAATGGATATTTTGTTTCATCATACTTTAACTATTTTGGCATATAATATTTAAAAGACAATACTCGATGTAAACAATATATGTTGTTATATTTCATGTGTTATGACGATGATGTTATGTTTCAATTATACACTATGTGATGATACTATAAGGATGAAGTCACACCAAGCCCCCAAACGTTTCTGCCGTCTTGTTTGGGGTGTGACATAAGTGCATTCCGAGGTGTGATGAGTTCCGAAATGAAGTTATATCCGAGGAACACCTAGTATTCAATGCTATTTTTAGTATGTATTTGTATTCAATGTTTCTTGTCCTTTAGTATTTTTTCTTGTAAAGTTTATGGGATCGAGAAAATCCTGTGTGTTAGCTTTCTGACTTTTCAGCTTTACATTCTCCATGCAATCATGTATTTTGTCCTTTTATCACTCCTTATCTATTTAAGGAGATGTAATCTTCATGCATGATATAGAGAAATAGCAAGAACAACATTCTCTTTCACTTCAATACCAAGTATTTTTCAAGTCAAATGATTCTCTCTTTCGTTCTCATTTTCCTAAATTCTCTTTACATTGTTCATACTCATTTTCTCTTACTTGAATCATTTGATGAACTTCTTACTTCAAGACAAGACTGGTTTACTAGACTTAACCGAACTCTTAATATTAGCAACAGACATTGATCTTAAGTTAACTCAAGGTTTGAGTTTTCAAACCTTGTCCACGTAGACATTCTTGTCTATGCAGATATTCTTGCACTCTCAATTGATCTTAAGTTAACTCAAGGTTTGAGTTTTCAAAACTAAGTGGTTGTCCTTTGAATCCATAAGAATAGATTATAGTTGATTTGAGATTACCTTGGTATATCAATCCTTTTTGTGTTCAGGATATATAGTTCTTTTATATACCACTTGAGCTTTAATACTTTAATTTCAATGGTTGTTTCTAATCCAACTCAAAAAATGTATCAAAGAGTATGATCACTTGAAAGTTAGAATGGAGAGACTTTTGCTTGGTAAGGAAAAAAGGTGAAGAGATATGGAGATCTGTGAAAGAAGGTCCTCAGGTTCCCTTAAGACAAATGGTTAGAGATGTTACTGCTACTCTCATGGGTCAAGAAGAACAACACCCAACACATCTTACTACATCAGACATCGAAATGCTTCATTCAAATCAGATTGTATTCTCAGAAATGGTGTTTGGTGTTCCTCTTTCTCTCCTTGATCACATTAAGTTGTGCAAATCTGCCAAAGAGATTTGGGATACACTTGAAGACTTGTTTGAAGGTGCTGAGAACATGAAGGAGAAGCATTTGACATCTGTCATAAATGACTTTGATACCTTCACCATAACTCTTGGTGAATCCGTAGCCTCTGCATCAAATCGGTACAAGATCGTTGTAAACAACATGACGGAAAATGGAATAGTCAGAACTCCACTTGAGTACAATATGAAGTTCATCAACAACCTCAGAAAAGGATGGGGTAATGTTAATTCATGTCTTCAGAGTGATGAATATTTGGAAAAACTGAAGCTCTATCAACTTTTTGGTGAACTGCAAGGCCATGAATCTAATGTTCCTCAAATGTTAAGAGATCTATCAGGAGGTCCTTTCGCCTTAATGAGTTATCTTAACCCACTAATTTTAAGCCCATCTATTTTGGATCCATTTGGAACTATCCCACCTGTTTCACCCATTCAACCAACACTTCCAACTCCACCTATTCTGGATCCTTCCGAACCACTCATTTGAAGAAAATGTTACTCTCGATTCAGCTGATTCTGAACGTCACTTCCAACAAGAAGTCACACTTTTGTCTTTGAAGTACAAACTTCCCTGGAATCGCATTCATAAACATTTTCAAAACTAATTTCAAGCTACTCATCAAAGCAATCCTCAACCTTCCCGTAAACCTATAGAAAATCCATCAAGTTACTGACCCAACATTTCGAATCACTCCTCGGAACCATAGGAAGTTCCGAAACTAGTAAAACCCGAGATTGTTTGTCAAAAATGTGGTCTTGGCAACCACTTTGCAAAGGAATGTTTGGCTAAAATTTTCCAAAAACAAAAGGTAAATACTCTGCCTACTATGGTCGTACAACACAAGAACTCACTGAAAGTGAAAAGGCTTTTGTTATCACGGTGTCAAGACATGTTGATGGGTACTGGTCTACTGGTGATGAGGGTGAAGAATGATATGCAAGGAACATGTGTCTTATGGCTAGAGAATCGATTAAGTATGATGAAGGCTACTGGTCTTCAGGTTTAAATGAAGACGATGACAACGCTGAGCCAAACTTTTGCTACATGGAAACAAACGATCCACCTAGCAGAAGCATCAACCAACAAGTAAAATCCATGATCACTGCCAATAATTTTGATTTATCTATTTGTGAACCCTATCTAACAAAAATTCAATCAGATGTGATAGTTATTCGTAAAGCCTATGAGTCTGCAATAGAAGTTACTGAGAAGCTGGATAGTGAATTGACTCATCTTAGATTACGTTCTGAAGACCACAAGCTCAAGAATGAGTAATTAGAGAGAGAACTTGTAATGACTAATGATAAATGTATTATTTCTAATACAAATATGAAATTACTTTTAGTGAAAGAAACATCCTAGTTACTGATAACAAACGTCTTAATGACTAATGGATTCTTTGCATAACTCTATTGATATTCATGAAGCAAACAAACATATGATACATAATTTTCGTCATCCATGGTCCAAAGCATCGGGTTTCAGATGCGACTTTCCGAAACCTGTTGTTCGTCCCTTGAAGAAACATCAAAACCTAATGTTTATGGGTAACATTCTAAGCCATGCTTATTTGGATACCCCTGTCTCACCATTGTTGCCCTTTCCTGAGACTTTAGACAAGTTCCCATCTTTGATTCTTGAGTTCAAACTTGTCATTGTTAAATGTCCTAATTCCTCACCTCTTCCGCCACTGATATCCCTGAACCTAAATCAGTTTTCAGGATCTTTCGATGACACCAACTGTACTGGAGTTCAGTTTTTGAACTCTACCCCACCGAACAATTGTGTTGTTGAGGAAATCATTCATGAGGCAAATGGACATGACTTTTACAAATCGAACTTTGTTTGGGCATCTTTTGTTAGTGATGTAGATGAATAAATTTTGTGTGACATATCATCCGACTCTTGTACTCTAACTTTGATGTGATATCAAAATTGGCTTTAGTGCCAGTTAAGCCCCGTTTCAACAATCCATTAACTGGACAAACTTCCAAGTCTTCATCTAAATCTTGGAAGAAACCTTGGTTGAATAAGAAATACATTATTCACCTAAAGATGGAAGCTAGGTGAACTATGTATTTTATTCACCTAGATGAACTATTTTATACATGTTTTAAATGATTTAAACTGTATATGTATTTTATATATACGATAATGTTGGGGTAAAACATGGGTAGATGTAATAGATGGAGTATGAGTTGGATGATGAGTTGAGAGGTGAAATAAACCGTGAGGTGTGGATGACAGGTGGACGATGTGAGAAGCCTTTTTCCCAAATGATGGCCCTGTCATTCTACAAAGTATGGATGACAACTACGACTATTCTAGGCAGTCCAGTGGAAGACTAGCAGGCTCGCAACCTGTAGGTGTTGTGAACAATGTGTTCACCCGTTGTACTCTAAACCTTGGCGACCATGTAGACTTGGTGCCTAAACCTTGGCGATCATGCATGCTTGATGCCTAAACCCTGGCGACTATGTAGACTTAGTGCCCGTTGTGTAAACCTTGGTGATCATGCAGACTTGATGCCTAAACCCTGGCGACTATGTTGACTTAGTACCCATTGTGTAAACCTTGGTGATCATGCATACTTGATGCCTAAGCCCTGTCGACTATGCAGACTTAGTTCCTGTTGTGTAAACCGTGGCAACGATGGACTTCGTGCTGATTCCTTAGGATGATCCTTAGGAATAAATGAACGAGGAATAGTTGATTCTTAGGGTAGATCCTTAAGAATAAAGAAGATAATGGGGATGGGTAATTGGGTTGATTGCTTAATTGTTTAAACATAATAATTATATTATTGTGGGTTGAAAACCCTATATACTCACCAGGTTTCCCAACCTGACTCACTCAGTTTATTAATATCAAAAGTGTTGTTATAAAGTCACATTACATTGAGAGATTAAGGAGATATAAATCACTAGTGATAATGAATGTAAGTTCTGTTTATGCTTATGTTTATGTATTGACGATGACATCCCAAATGTTTTAAAATGAATACAAATACTTTTCTTCGGAAATGCTTTGATAACATATTTATCATGTTTTACTGGGAAGAAATTCTGCAACATTTTTATTAAAACAGGTACTCTGATTTTCATAAAGCATAAACAAAATCGGTCTTTTCTGGCTGTGAAAATGGGGATGTCACAGTTTACAGCCTAAAAAGAAACCCTAGCCATATATTTAAGCTTCCTTGAGTGTGTGTGAGTCTTATAGAGTAAAACATGTGCTTTTGAGAAAGGAATTTGAAGGTTGAGGAGCTTGAAGAGAGGAGAAGGCTTGGGATCCAGCTTCTACTGGTTGTGAGCATCCATTTAGAGGTAAAAAGTTACCAGCTTGATCTGTTTTTGCTTAGATCTCATTTCATGGAAGGATATGGTCACTTTTGGGTGCAAAATAGGGTCATACTCGGATCTGGAATTATCACAAGGATATGGTTCCAGATCTGGACCTCTCTAGGTCCCCGATTCCATAAAGTTGCTCACTTTATCTAGCTTAGGCCCTTGCCATGCACTAAGACCTTGTAGGAAGCTTAGTTTTGATGTTTTAGCCTTGTTAGGCCTTGCATGCATGTAAAGTTTTCAATTTTACATTGTATATGCACTACGGGAGGTTGGATCTGAAGTTTGGGATCTTAGATCCCACTGAAAAGGGATGGACATAAAAGTGGATGAAGGAATTCATCAAGTCCCTTAGTTGACTCGACGATTCGGGGTAGGGTTTGCCATTTTTGAGTTCTGATTGAGTTCAGTGAAGAATTGGGGTTTTGGTCTGAATGGACTTTAGGTTTTTTGGACTTTTGATGAACTCGACGAGTCACTAAGGTGACTCGGCGAGTCGACTCGGGATTCAGTGGAATGGACTAGGGAGGAACTCAATGAGTTGCTAGATGCACTTAGTGAGTTGAGGCCGACATTGACTGTTAACCTAGACTTTGACCAGGATTGACTTTGAGAGTATTTATGGGGTTGTGACTAGTTACTCACATGTTGATTATAGGCGGTTGAGGAGAATCAGTGCGTGGGATATATCTGATCTTAGCTTATCAGTTTAACATTCATGAGGTGAGTCTTCTCACCATACCAATGGGTCTAAGGCACCAAGGCCTGCCCATTCTATGATATGTGGATTGTCGATTTTTATGGGTTTTGTACATAAGAACATTTCTAAGTGCGCATACAAACCCTAATGCTCGGATCTAGGTTTCTCAATTAAACATGCTTTCAATCCAAGGCTTCTAATGACTTATTAGGTGTAAGAACAACACAAAAACAGACCTAGAAACATACCTTTGATTCTCTTGTTTGATCTCGTTGTCTTGGAGCTCTAAAGTCACAATTATCACTCCTCTAATGCCTTACAAACACCAACTGGCAAAGAGGATGATTTGAGAGAGAGGAGAGGGGATGGAATTCAACCAGAGTATCCTTAATTTAGAAGATGTGTCGAATTCCTTCAGCCATAGGGTCTATTTATACTTGTAGACTCCTTAAGGGTTACAACTTAAACCCTAATTGGATAACTTAGACTTTAAGTTAATCCATATCCTTACCTTAGATATCGTTTGGACGATTTTGGCTTATCCAAGCCCTAGAAATCGTCCACCCTATCTCCCATAAGGATTTACAGTCTAAAGTGTAACTATCAAACAATTGACAGTTTATACCCTCTTATTTAATTAATCTCCTTAAGTCACCAAATTAATACTAATAAATCTATGACTTATATTAATCAAATAACTATATTATTATTCCTTATATTATTCTCATAATATATTAATAATATTTATTCTCTCATAATAAATCATCCTACCAAGTTGCTATGGTGAAGGCAACCCAAAAGGACCATGCACAATCGGATCAAATACTTGCCTAATATAATTGCAGCCTTAGACACTATCCAACAGTCTCCCACTTGGATAAGTCTAGTAACTATATGCACAGGTACACTCCGATTTGCAATCGTAGCTCTCAAAGACGGTGTCAAACTCTGATCTAATCAATCTTGTCCTTTAGATAAGGGATCGTACAGTCCTTTGTTAGATATCATGCTGACAATACTATGGAATAGTTAGTCTAGCATTTGGTTTCTCGATTTCCGATTTATTTGACATAGAACTTAATCGAACACATCAATTCAGTTCTGACCAGGCTCGGCACATAAGTCAAATCAAATCATCGAGCGACCAAGATATCACTTTTTCCTTCAAGGATAAAAGTTACAGATAAACTTCGACTTATATGCATTTACTTATTCATTAACCAACTACACACAACAATGCGTTTTATAACATCGAGTTACCAATGCGTTTTCGCATTATAAATGTACAATCAATTAACCAATAACAAACCATATATCTAGGTTTTAAGACTATATGATATTATCGTCTTGCGATCTCCCATTTATTATCACATTCCATAAGGTGATTCCATCAAGCGCGGGTTTGTTCCAATGCTAAAACCTATTTCATAAGCACTCATGAACGTTGTAGCAATCTTTTGCTATGTCTAACACCATTTAGACACTCTACACACCTATTCATGACAATCTTCATTCATATCTACTTCCGACATATGAAGGATTGTGGACAATTTGATCAATTCGATTATTCTTAATAAACTCAATTATTCTGGAAGTCAAAACATGCAAAGTGAAACAATAGTTAAACAATTAACATAAGACAGTAACATTACTTATAAATAAAACTCCTTTATTTAATCATCAAATGTTAACTATATTTATCTATTACACGTTTCTAATACTATCTAATCTATGCTAATATCATCCTTCAGCCCAATACTCCTAGCATGCTGCAAATGCTTAACCCTACTCAGTCCCTTCGTAAGCGGATCTGCTGGGTTATCTTCCAATGATATTCTCTTCACTACGAGTTGTCCTTCTTCTACACGATGTCTAATAAAGTGATATTTTCTGTCGATATGTCGTGATCTACCATGATCTCTCGGTTCCTTGGTCAAGGCAACCGTACCTTCATTATCACAGAAAATCTCCATGGGCTCCTTTATGGCAGGTACAACTCCAAGATCACCAATGAAGTTCTTTAGCCATATTTCCTCCTTCGATGCTTCGCTCGCTGCGATGTACTCTGATTCGCACGTTGAATCAGCTACGGTTTCCTGCTTGGAACTTTTCCAAGTTACTGCTCCTCCATTCAGGGTAAAGACCCAGCCCAACTGCGAACGGTAGTTGTCCCTGTCGGTCTGAAAACTGGCGTCACTATACCCTCGCACCTTCAAGTCATCACTCCCTCCCAGGACTAAGAACCATTCCTTCGTCCTCCGAAGGTACTTAAGGATATTCTTCACCACAACCCAATGGGCTCTGCCAGGATTCCCTTGATATCTACTAACCATGCTCAAAGCAAAGGCTACATCGGGGCGAGTACAAGTCATAACGTACATGATTGAGCCAACTGCGGAAGCGTATGGAACTCGGCTCATTTCAGCTATCTCGGCTTCGGTACTCGGACTTTGAGTCTTACTCAACTTGGCATTGCTTTGTATCGGTAATTCTCCCTTCTTCGAGTTTTCCATACTAAAACGTTTTAGTACCTTCTCTAAGTAAGTGTTCTGACTAAGACCTATTAGTCTCTTACTTCTTTCTCTTACTATCCTTATTCCCAAAATATAGGAAGCCTCTCCGAGGTCCTTCATAGCGAAGCACTTCCCGAGCCAGGACTTAACTTCCTGTAGAGTCGGGACGTCGTTTCCTATGAGTAATATGTCATCGACATATAGAACGAGAAAGCTTACTACACTCCCACTGGCTTTGACATATACACACGATTCATCTTTGCTTCGTACAAATCCAAACTCTTTGACTTTCTCATCGAAGAAAAGATTCCATCTACGAGACGCTTGCTTTAGTCCATAAATGTACTTCTCAAGCTTACACACTCTATTCGGATGCTTCGGATCCACAAACCCCTCTGGCTGAGCCATGTAAACATCCTCAGCCAACTTTTCGTTAAGGAAAGCGGTCTTGACATCTATTTGGCATATCTCATAATCATGAAATGCGGAAATAACTAGCATTACTCTAATAGATTTTATCTTCGCAACTGGTGAGAAGGTCTCTTCATAGTCAACTCCGGGAGTTTGAATAAAGCCCTTCGCAACTAATCGCGCTTTATACGTGTGTACCTTTCCATCCACGTCGGTTTTCTTTTTGAAGATCCATTTGCACCCAACGCGGTCTTACGTCCGGGCACATTATCAACCAAATTCCAAACTTGGTTATCATACATGGATTGGATCTCGCTATCCATTGCCTCTTTCCATTTTGCAGACTCCGGGCCTGCCATGGCTTCCTTATAGCTATTAGGTTCATCAAGATTTATTAGTGTACTATGACTAATATACGTGTCCCCTTTGGTAGTAATATGAAAACCATACAACTGGGGTTGAAACCTAACTCTTTTGGAACGTCTAAGAGGTAATGATATGTCAATCGGTTCAACCGAAGTTTCCTCCTCGGGTTAAGCGCCAGCGGTTGAGGTTCCTTCATCTATCGACTCTTGAATCTCTTCAAGATCGATTTGCCTCCCACTGTCTCCTTGGCTTATGAGTTCTCGCTTTCGGAAAACTCCTCTCCTCGCAACAAGATAACATTGTCCTTCGGTCTATAGAAGAGATATCCAAAGGATTTCTGCGGGTAGCCGATGAAAATACATCGCTCACTACGAGGTTCGAGCTTGTCATGAGTATCTCGTCTTACGAAAGCCTCGCAACCCCAAACTTTGATATGTGCTAACGAAGGAGCTTTCCCCGTCCACATCTCGTGAGGTGTTTTGGCAACCTTCTTAGTAGGGACTCGGTTAAGGACATGGGCGGCAGTCTCTAAGGCATACCCCCAAAAAAAGATAGATAGCGAAGCACGACTCATCATAGAGCGAACCATGTCCAACAAGGTTCGATTACGCCTTTCTGCCACACCATTCAATTGTGGTGTCCTAGGTGGCGTCAATTGTGAAACTATTCCACACTCCTTGAGATAATCGTGGAATTCAAGACTTAGGTACTCTCCTCCTCGATCAGATCGAAGCATCTTTATCTTCCTGCCCAATTGATTCTCCACTTCATTCTTGAACTCTTTGAACTTTTCAAAAGTTTCTGACTTTTGCTTGATTAAGTAGATATACCCATATCTACTATAGTCATCGGTAAAAGTCACGTAGAAGCGGTAACCATCCTTCGTGGTAGATCTAAACGGTCCACACACATCAGTATGTATGAGGTCCAATAGACCCTCACCCCTTTCGCACGTACCAGCGAAGGGTGACATAGTCATCTTTCCAAGTAAACAAGACTCGCATGTGTCATCTTCCCTAATGTCGAATGACTCCAACACTCCATCCTTTTGGAGTTGGGCTATGCATTTCTTGTTGACATGTCCAAGACGACAATGCCATAAGGATGCCTTATCCATACTATTGGAAGAATCCAAGTACAAAACATCATTTCCTAAGTTATCAACAATCATAACAGTTTCATAAATTCCATTACATGGTATAGCTTCAAAGTAAAAGACACCATTTAGATAAGCTATAATAGAACCATTCTCATTATTAAAAGAAAATCTAAAACCTTGTCTAAACAAACCATGAAAAGAAATGATGTTTCTAGCCATTTCTGGCGAATAGCAACAATTGTTCAAATCTAAAGATAAACTATTCCTAAGCACTAAAGAATACACTCCAATCTTGGTCACAGGCGATGATCTTCTGTTCCCCATGATTAGATTTATTCTTCCATGCTCCACGTCTCTACTTCTTCTTAGTCCCTGCACATTAGAACAAATGTGGTAACCACAACCGGTATCAAGAACCCAAGGAGTATTGTGGGAATCATTAGATTTAATTGTATATATACCTGCGAAAGATGGCTTGATATTTCCTTCCTTGATGGCTTGCAGGTATTCTGGGTAGCTTCTCTTCCAATGTCCTATCTTGTGGCAGTGGTGGCACTCTTCCTCCTTCGGGTTGTAGCAGGGCTTAGCTGGATCAACTTTGGTCCCACTAGAAGAGGCACCATCTCGGGCTTTCACCTTGCGATGGTTCTTTAACGAAGCCTTCCTCTTCTTTCCTTTTCCTTGTCCAATTGCTAAGACAGGAGCAGCGGGCGGATTGGGAGTTAGTGCAACAGACTTGTCCTTAAAGTTACTCTCAGCGACCCTCAAGAGACCTTGGAGTTTGCTTAGGGTGAACTCTTCTTTGTTCATGTGATAGGTCATCCTAAATTGATTATAGCTCGGAGGCAAAGAGTGAAGCACCATGTCGATCGCCAAGTCTTCCCCAAAGTCAACATTTAACTTGCGAAGGCGGTCGACATACCTTTGCATCTTTTGCAAGTGCATGGTAAGAGATTCTCCATGACCCATCTTAGCGGAAATCATGTTCGTGAAAATCTCATAACGCTCTTGTCTCGCGTTTTGATGGTATCTCTCCAATAAGTCTTGGTGCATTTCGTACGGATACATGTCCTCGTAGGACTTTTGGAATTTGGAGTTCATAGTCGCGATCATGATGCAATGCACTTTCGTTGCATCACGCTCGTGAGTTTCGAAAGCGGTGATTTCGGCGGGAGTAGCAGTTTCGGGGTTGATTTTCTCGAGTTTCTCATCGAGGACATACTCCTTATCCTCATAGCGAGCAATCGTGCGAATGTATCTTATCCATTCGCTAAAGTTCGTTCCATCAAAGGTGACCTTTTGACAAAGGCTCATCAAAGTGAAAGAAGTCGCAGCAGCATTGTTGGCGTTCGACATCTATAATTAGAAAGGACAAAGATAGATTAGAATATGAATCCCTAATATTCACCCAATAAGAAATTAGGGCTAGGATGCAACAACAATATTTACACATTAGAAAAGGGATGCCATAATCTAACATGCAAACAATTTGAAGGTAAGTGAATGACGATTCACTAATTCTCCACCATGAAAAACATAACTTTAAGTCCTAAATGTATTGAGAATTCCTAGGTTAGGATGAGATTCATTGAAACTTTTCAATGACATGTTTAAATCTCGATATGCCCCTCTTGTTTGTGATTGGGATACCGAGGATCACAAAGCGGGTGTGAATTACCATGCAAATTCACATCGTGCCTTCATTGTAACGATCACCTATTCGATGTGCCGGTAAACCACACACGCTCCATCGAACTATGATAAACAATGAATCACCCTTTGCCACCTTCACTTAGAACCATTTAGTGTGCCAGTAAACCACGCACGCTCCACTAACTTCTTAGGAAGGTGCAAAGTGTAATTTCATGGGATTGCATCAATTCACTTTTCCTAAAGTAACTAAGATTGGGAAATTTTAATAAAACATGTAGTTACTTTGTATTTCTTATTATACTTTTAATGAGAGGATGAGGTTGCCCTATCCTACCTGTTCGGCTAACGACCCTCCACCAATCAAGCGAGCGGTGGGTGTGAGTGTACACCCATTAAGCGCCATTTTATAGGCCGCAACCTTATACCCACCTTATAGACCGGCTTCGTGAATGAGGCCTACTAACGGTAAGACTAGCATTTAAGTTATATATATATATTAATCTTGTAATATTATATTAGTATAGGGTTGTGTTTTAAACTTGTAAAATTCTAGGGTTTGAAATTTAAATTGTCTAAATTAAACATTTAATCACAAAACATAAATTTCAAAACTTGAGGACAAGTTTTAAACATTTAAAACATAAAGGATCAAATAACAAATAATCTAAATCACATACTTATCTATATTTGATTAATAATTATCATATAAGGAAATCAAATATTTTATTAATTGATAATTATCTTCAGTTAGATCAAAAATATTGTCATATATATCAAAAAATCGGATTAGGGTTGATCTAATATGATTAAGGTAAGTTTCCATAATATAAATATGAAAAAAATCCCATTTTTGGCTAATCCTGACGCTCGGACTCGCCGAGTACCCATACTGAACTTGCCGAGTCAGGCCAACTCGCCGAGTCCACTATGGGACTCGCCGAGTCCATGACTCAGAAACATAAAAATTGAATTTTTCAGTTAAGATTCAAACATTCAAGCATCAATTTAATAGAAACCAATCAAGGCTCTGATACCACTTATGGGTTTTGAACATAAGAACATTCCTAAGTGCGCATAAAAACCCTAATGGTCGGATCTAGGTTTCTCTATTAAACATGCTTTCAATCCAAGGCTTCTAATGACTTATTAGGTGTAAGAACAACACAAAAACAGACCTAGAAACATACCTTTGATTCTCTTGTTTGATCTCGTTGTCTTGGAGCTCTAAAGTCACAATTATCACTCCTCTAATGCCTTACAAACACCAACTGACAAAGAGGATGATTTGAGAGAGAGGAGAGGGGATGGAATTCGACCAGAGTATCCTTACTTTAGAAGATGTGTCGAATTCCTTCTGCCATAGGGTCTATTTATACTTGTAGACTCCTTAAGGGTTACAGCTTAAACCCTAATTGGATAACTTAGACTTTAAGTTAATCCATATCCTTACCTTAGATATCCTTTGGATGATTTTGGATTATCCAAGCCCTAGAAATCGTCCACCCTATCTCCCATAAGGATTTACAGTCTAAATTGTAACTATCAAATAATTGACAGTTTATACCCTCTTATTTAGTTAATCTCCTTAAGTCACCAAATTAATACTAATTAATCTATGACTTATATTAATCAAATAACTATATTATTATCATAATATATTAATAATATCTATTCTCTCATAATAAATCATCCTACCAAGTTGCTATGGTGAAGGCAACCCAAAAGGACCATGCACAATCGGGTCAAATACTTGCCTAATATAGTTGCAGCCTTAGATACTATTCCAACAGATTTATTATACGTTATGTTAGTATGACATTTTCATGGAAGACCCCGGGGGGTTCCCATGGCAGTAGACTAAGACCACGTGGGGGTTCCTGTGGCATTTGGTATAAGACCTTGGAGGGTTTCCATGATATCCTAGTATATTTGCATGATTAGTTTGTATGATATTTGCTTAGTAGGAAGACCATGTGGGGGTTCCCATGGCAGGAAGACCATGTGGGGGGTTCTCATGTAGGAAGACCATGGGGGGGTTCCCATGGCAAGTACTAAGACCACGTGGGGGTTCCAGTGGCATTAGGTGTAAGACCCTGGAGGGTTTCCATGGCTTCCATATATGTTGCATGCATGGCTTATGTAGCTTCTATAGCTAATGTGATATGTGTTATGTGGATTGTGTGTGGGGTATGCTCTAGGGAACTCACTATGCATTTTCTTACAGTTTGTGGATTTGTTTTAGGTACATCTAAGCCCAAGGGCTAGGGCAAGGCTTCATGGCATGGAGTGCAATCTCTCACAGGCGTTTTTACGGGAGACTCTGATGATTTGAAATAAAATTGTACTTGATATGAATTTTGAAAACAATTGTATTTGGGATTTCATGGTTTGTGGAAAGTATTTTGGTTAATCAAAAATGAAAATTTTCTTTTAAAAATTAGGTTGTTACAATACCTTCATGTCTGCTAAGATCCTTAAGAGGCCATCTAATCATGCTAGTTCGGTTTTTCAAAACAAATATGTCAATAGTTGTACCAAAAAGGTCATTGTTGAAACTCCCTCTATAAAAAATGACTCTCCTTAGACAGTTTCTTTTTCTGTGTTTATTGCTAAATCGGATGACATGATTTTCAAACCAAAACAATTTCCAAAGCCTAATGTGCCTTTGAAAGCAGAAAACAAAGGAAAAGTTGCTAGGAACATTGTTGTTCATAAACCTTTAAATGAATCGAAACAAAAGTTCGAATGGGAAGTGAAAAAATCTGAAAACACAACTGTAATATTTGTGAACACATTTATTCCTACAACATCTCGGAAAACTGTTCCTCCATGAAAAGCAGTATCCAAACAACCATTGGTTGAATACGACTTTTTGCTAATTGAAAAGACCATGACTTTCTGATTCTTTCCAAAAGAATCTCGGAAAAAGCCTTCCGAGATGCTAATTGCTCAAAAAGCACAAACCAAGTCAAAATCCCATGCCAAAGTCCGTAAATATAACTCAGAGCCTAAAAACTCCAAAACCCACTGATTTTGCCGGCTTATTGTGCTTCGGAACAAGATACAGTATGGGATATTGATGACTAGGTAGAAAGACTTTCTGTGTGATTTGAAGCTTACTTTATTGTTGGTTACGTGAAATATGGCAAGAATTCAAATTAAAAAAATTCAAGATTATGGCGTCTTGACCGACGAAAATTTTTCTGTCTCTAATGTGGCATATGTGGCTGATCTCAAGCATAATTTGATCTGTGTGGCTCAACTCACTGATGCAAACCGTAGAGTTGAACTCTGAAAAAAAAAAGCATAGCTACGTTATGGCAGAATACTGAAAAGAATGTCTTATCAAATCAGATCGCATAAAAAATATATATCCTTTAGATATCAACATGTTCATTAGAAAGCCTCAAATGTGCCTTATTTCAAAGGCCATTCCTGATGTAAGTTGGCTATGGTATCAGATGCTTGCTCATCTCAACTTGCTATACATGAATGATCTTGTTTCTGGTGAAATGGTTCGAGGTCTACCACTCCTCAAATTAAAAAATGATCATCTATGTGACGCGTGTAAATGTAGGAAGAAGTCCAAGAAAGGTCATCTTGTGAGAATTGAAAAGTCTATTTTGGAACCATTACAATTTCTTCATATCAATATCTATGGACAATATACCGTAGAAAGTCTACCTCACAAAATATATATTATTGTGATTTTTGATGACTACACAAGATTCACTTGGGTCTTCTTCCTTAGGATAATATCTGAAACAACCTATGTACTCATTAATGTCATTAAAGGAATTGAAGTGCCTATCAAGCTCCCTGTTCGAAGAATCCGAAGTGACAATGGCTCTGAATTTGCTAATGCCACCATTTAGAAATTACTCTCCAACAAAGGCATCGACCATAATTTCAATGTTCTCTACAATCTTCAACAAAATGATGTGGTTGAAAGAAGATCCAAATCATGTTGAAACCGCTATCTCAATTTTAAACATTGCAAACCTTCATCTCTATGTTTGGACTGAAGTCTTCTCCACTGCTTGCTTCACTAAAAATGGAAGCATCATCAATCACCGTCTCAACATGACACTTTATGAAGCCATGAATAGTTGAAAGCAAAGTATATTGTTCTTACATGTTTTTGGTTGTAGATGCTTAATAAAAAATAACCTTAAGCAACTTACCATGTTTCAACCAAAAGCCAATGATGCAATATTTTTGGGATCCTCAGCTAAGTCTAAAGCCTACGGGGTTCATCGTAGAACTCGGTTAGTTGAAGAATGCTTTGATTTCACTTTTGATGATAATTTTGTTCGAAACTAAAATCCAACTCTTGTTACAACACACATCATAGAGTCTGATGCTCTACCTCCTAGGTCTCCAAATCCTCAAATAATGTATGGAGTAGATTTCTAAAGCTTGTTCAGACCAATAGAAATTTCTCTTGATACAAAATGTCGATCGAGACCGTCCTCATCAACTGAAGCTCTGATTTCTCAAAATGTCTCTAGTTCGACCCCAACCTTTCCTCCTTTTGATTCTAATCCATTTCAACCTTCTTATGTTGAGGGGGAGAATAGTCATCCAACCCTAGAATCAAACGTTGATGGATTTCAAGATGCATCAATTCTATGAATTTGATCCCATTGTAAACAACAACGAAGACGATGCCAACTTCTTTGACTTTGCAAACAATGTCGATGTTCAAATATCTGGTTCTGAAGTTCAGAGGGAGCATCATCCTCAAATTCAAATTGTTCAAGGGGAGCAACACAACCCTATTGCTGATATTGGATCATCTGATTCACAAGAACTTCCAAGGATTGCATATCTGGACAAAGGATCATCCTCCAAATCAAGTCATTGGAAATATCAATGCTGGTGTTCTAACTCGCTCTACTACCAACATTCAAAATGAGCCATGTCTCAGGATTCATGTCAATGGTTGAACCAAAATCCATCAAGGAAGCTTTAGAAAATGCCCATTGGATTACAACCATGCAAGAAGAGTTAGCAGAATTTGACATAAATCAAGTGTGGACTCTTGTACCTCCTCCTCAAGATCAACCTATTGTTGGTACGAGATGGATCTTCTGAAAAAAACTTGACGACGCCAGAGTCATAATTAGAAATAAAGCGAGATTGGTGGCCAAAGGATTTAGTCAAATCGAAGGACTCGACTATGACGAGACCTTTTCTCTTGTTTCTCGTCTTGAAAACATTTGAATCTTTCTTGCTTATGTTGCTCACAAAGGCTTTAAAGTTAACCAAATGGATGTCAAAAGTGCCTTTCACAACAGTGAACTTGATACCGAAGTGTACCTTCAACAACCCCCTAGATTTGTATATCTTTCATATCCAAACCAATTTTACAAACTTCAAAAAGCTGTTTATGGGCTCAAGCAAGCTCCATGGGGCTGGTATGAGACCCTCACTAATTTTCCGAAGCGTTCTGATTTTCAAAGAGGAATTCTTGATCCTACTTGATTTTGAAGATCGAATGGAAACCATCTCATATTAGTTCAAATATATGTTGACGGAATCATCTTTGGATCTACAGATTCAACAATGGTTGTGATTTTGCAAAGTTAATGGTTAGTCAATTCCAAATGAGCATGAACCATGAATTAAGTTTCTTCCTCGGACTACTAGTGAAGGAAACCAGCAGAGTGATCTTCATTCATCAAGAAAAATACATTTCTAAACTTCTAAAAAAATATTCAATAGACACATGTGCCTCTACAAAAGTTCCAATGGGTTTCGAACACAAGATCTTCTCGGACCCATCAGGTGTTGTTATTGACCAGAAGAAGTATAGGAGAATTATTGGATCGCAACTCTACCTTACTGCAAGTTGTCCGGACATCATGTTCTCTACATGTCTCTGTGCAAGATTCCAAGTTAATCCGAAGATGACTTATCTTCTAGCTGTCAAGAAAATTTTCCGATATCTCAAAGGAATAAAGAACCTTAGAATTTGGTATTCAACAAATGAAAGTTTCCTTCTTCAACCCAATTCCAACTCAAACTATGGAGGTCCTGGAAGTTGTTAATTTTTGGGTGGAAGATTGGTTAGCTGGTCATCCAAGAAACAAAAATGCATTGCTCTTTCAACTGCCGAAGCATAATACATTGTTGCTGCAAGCTGCATTTCACAAGTTCTTTGGATGAAATCTCAGATGTTGGACTATGGTTATCCATTTCAATAGATTCCCATCTATTATGACTCACAAATTGCAATTGCGATTTCTCAGAATCCAATTCAGCACTCTATGACCAAGCAAATTGACATTCGATACTATTTCATTAAAGATCATGTTTTAAAAGGAAACATCAAGCTCATTTTTCTTCCATATGATGATGATATTGCTGATGTCTTTACTAAGGCATTATACAAAACCACATTTAATGGGTTTCTTAACAAAATGGGAATGATGATGCCCAATTCACAATTCTTCCAAGAGGCTTATACTCTCGAATGAAAACATTAGAAAGTAAAATAATTCCGAAGTCAAATTATTTTCTCCTCAAAATTGTTTAATCTTGGAAAATATTGGACCATTATATGTATCTTATTGTCAAACCTCTTCTTCTAGTCATAAGTTGTATCAACTTTCCTCATCACTTAAAGTTTTGACCGATATAGTTACATCAAACTACTTGAAAACTTCCCGTCTTGGAGTATTTTTCAAAAACAAGCATCTGTTTCTTCCACCTTTTGTTGGGACCTTGAGCATATAGAGTTGTCTTGGGGTTTAAACCTTGGATCTGGACCTTGTGAGGTCCCTAGAGTCCAAGGGTCCCAACTTTATTCATCCTTATGAGGGTTATTGTGCTTAAAACCTTGTGAGAGCATGTTTTGGTATGATGGAGCAAAATTACCATGCATGAACGTACAAATCGAAGCTTTATGTGACAACTACGTCTTGAGATGCTAGATCTAGTGTTTGGAGTGGTAGATTATCTTTGAATCATCTGAATGAGGAATGAGTTTGAATGGAATCGCCGAGTCGATGAGCCGACTCGACGATTCGGTGAGGGTTTGTCCCGATGAGCTTGATCATGCGATAACTCGGCAAGTTAGGGGTCAACTCGATGAGCTAAGTTGGACCTTCATGAGACTTCTAAGGAAAAATGTGGACTCGACGAGTCACATGGGTGCACTCGGCGATTCAGGTCAAAAATGGACTGTTGACTTGAGCCTTACTTCTGTTGACTTTAGGGTTGGGTAAACATGAGTATTGGAGACCATGGAGGGGTAAAATGGTCTTTTATCCACTTCAAGAGTTAGAGAGAGAGAGAGAGAGAATAGCCTTCGGATATAAGAGTCATGAAAAGAGTATTAATTAGAGATATTCATCCTTTGTGTAAGGCAGAGGCTAGTTCGAGATTCGAGTACGAGGTTATTTTCTTGCTTGCTTGCGAGGTGAGTCTTCTCACTATACTTACCATGAGTGGTATCATTGTGTGACTGAGATGTTTATGGTGCTTATCTGTGCATCTTAATATTCTACATTATTGCTTTGTGATTTATGCTGTACATTATTCAGAGCTTATAGGGTAGGACCGGAGGGTCCATCAGAGTTGTAGGACCGGAGGCTCCTACTGAGACACATTGAACGATGGTCTTACTGTGTTATAGCCTTGAATGGATAATGAGCTGTGTGTGTTAGTTTGGGGAACTCACTAAGCTTCATGCTTACCGTGTTATGTGTTTCAGGTTCTCATCAAGATCGCGGGAAGGCATTGGTTTGATTGTACACTCAAGAGAAAAGAGTTATTTTTGAGAATCCTGGATTTGCGATAAACAAGTTTTAAAATGTGTTGATAAATTGATGCTTGTGAATTCTAGAAGGAGTGTGACATTTGTTTTTTATCGTGTTTAAAAAATGAAAATTTTGCTTGAAAAATTTACGGCATTACAGTGCATCTATTCGGAAGGGGGTGATGTGTCACTATTTGTGTGGTGGCATGTGTCATATTTCTATAGACTCCAGTAGTGCGCCACACCCCTTGCCGATAAATGTATAGATCTCACACACGAGCTACAGGAGCTATGGTCTCTTCCATTAAACATATCCACAAATCAGAATCTAACTAGCAATTAAGGTAATACTATACTTTAGGGCCAAAAGCCAATATAAACCCCTATTTGGGAAAAAGACCATTTTGCCCTCAATAGTCGTCAACCCTTCATAATTGACCAAGGTTCAAACTGATTAAAAAGTCAATAGTCAACCTTGTGTTGCCCTACGTGCTACATACTGTATCAATACGATGGGCATAAAGCCTTAATCAGAAAGATGGTGGGAACTGGGCTACACTAGACGTAGCCCGGATTACACACCGCGTATAGAGCCTGAAGCCAAACATCATTTTCAACACTTAATACATTAAGACTTTTCACTCAAAGCTCATATCTAGTTCCTAATAGATTCATAATGGATAAAGTTTCCAACTTTATCCATTTGGATGGTCCAAACAAAATAGATATAGTCCTTAAGTCTCAAAGGGACCAAAAATGCATCTTTCTAAACTTAATCCACTAAGTCCAAGTCTTTAACCTTCATATGTGAATGAATATGATCCTTAGATGGATAAAGTTTCCAGCTTTATCCATAACAAGGTCACAAACTTTCAAGATCTAAACTTTATGCACTAAAATGGCTATAAAGTGACAATATGAAAATTAACAAGATCTAGGAAACCACTGAGCGAGTTTGAAGGTTTTTACTCACAATGGTCTAGAACTGATGTAATCTAGTTGGATCTGTACTTGAATCCTTCATCCCTAATCCTTGCCACCATCTTGTTCTTCAGGATTCCACCTTCCAATGGAGAAATAAGCTCATAAATGATGCTGATGATAAAAAAACAAGTGACTGGAGGCTAGGGTTTCTCAAGGAATGATCATAGGCGATGCAGGTTGATAATGAAATTGTTTCCCTTAAGTTAGAGCACTTAAATAGGGCTCAAAACCAAAGATTCAGGGTTTTGATCTGCCAAATTACACCTTGCGTAACATAAATTAAGCCTTGCATAATTCAATAAACCCTCGTTATGCCCTACGTAACTTTAAATTACGCCAAGCGTAATCAAAAATCCCCATTTTCCGTTCAACTTCAGACAGCCATAACTTCTTCGTTTCAACTCTATTTTTGGCGTTCTTTATGTGAACAAAAAAGTATTGACGATCCCCAGAATCCTATATAATTACTTTTGACTTAAAACATTCCAAACTAAAATCCTTATTTCATGAAACCAGTCTAAAACATTACTTTTCCCATTTTACCATTTGACTCCAAAACACAAACCGAGGCCTTGGATCTCATAATATTATCAACATCCAATAAGGTCTAAACCTAATTCCATTGAAGCCCAAGGCATTTACTTGATCTATTTATTGTCCAGAATCCTGAAATACGAAATTTCTCTTAACATGATGTTACCACTCTCCCCCAGTTTAAACTCGATTTTGTCCTCGAAATCCATCTTGGTTAAGATCCTTGAAACAACACCAACATATTCCATAACCTCCATCTAACCATTTTGAAATCAAGGAATCTTATAAAGAAAGCTCAAGAAACCACTCGGAAACCCATAACTGCCAACAAACAACCGAGCTGTTTTGCCTAAAAATAAAACCCTAAACAACGTCTAACTTCCCAAATGAAAAATCAACTCATCCCACATCTATAATGAATCCAATATGTAACTTCAACTAAAAGAAACCATTCTTACCTGAAACCATCTTTTTGATACTAGGAAGAACAGATCCATTATCATCCATCGATGTTGAAACCTTGTATTTGAGAACGAAAGTGACTCCCAACACAAGTCTCAATCATCGGTGTCATACCAACATAAAATTACATTCTGATAACTTGCATTCACGTTTTGATTTATCTTAGATCTAACGAGTCTTGTGCGAACCTGATGTATCTAATTTCCAACCGGTTACTGTAGCTAATAGTCTCTCACATGAGCGTACCACGAGACTCGAACCATGAGTCTATTTAACAAAAGCTATCCTAGCCTGTTTGTCGATACAACTCCAACAACCCTTCTTGTTCTGACCAGGGATAACATAATTAATAAATACATGAATATAAGATAGTCTGCTTCACTTTAGGTGAATGCTACCGGCCCAATCGTAGTCTTACATCGCAACCGACCCTAAATCATCCTACAACCTTCCTTAATTCCATGAATGGTATGGCCCTCCCATAATCTCACAACCCTTGCTACCACAGTCTAATTCTACTCAGTGAAGGCTATAAGCCAAATCATAGATTCACAACACCCTCATAAATGCTTCAACCTGGTGAGTGCTACGAGACACACCATGGTCTTATAATACTTCCATACTACCTACCAACCTAGTGAATGCTACGGATACTCTGCAGTCTTATCACACTTCCACCACTGACAATCAATCTAGTGAACACTACAGCCCACCCTGTAGTCTTACAACACTTCCATATCACCATGGTCGCTGCCCATGCTCTTGCCAACTATCCACGAGAATACTCAACCAAGAATCACTACAACCCGAAACTTGAATTTGCTAACCTCCAGCTAATGTTCGGGTCGTTCTTCGAACCTCAAAGCCTTCATTAAACAAGAACTTGCAGTGAGGTCCTAACACACCCCTCAACCTGAGACTAACAACAAACCCACAATGCACCACTACTGATCCTTCACGTCCTCAAACGAGATAATTTGGTTTTCCAACTGATAAGCATAATTCCTTGCATAATTTTTGGCTCATTCCACGATTAGAATAGACTATCCACATGCTCTTGCCATGCCAATCCAAGTTTACCCTCATCAAAAATATTTCTATTAATCCAAAGCAATGCTACCCCACTTGGAATCATCTATACCCTGTAAACCTCATATCCATTTAAATTTCCAAGCCATCTACAATTTCAGTATTCACACTATTGCCAACCTAAGTTTGCAAGAACTAAAATTTCCATGACCAGCTGACCTAGCTTGCACACATCTCAGTAATCTGGTTGAATACACCCCAATATATCAATGAAAACTCGATATTTCCAATCACCCTCCACTGATATAAATTCAAAATCCTTAAACGACTTTAATGGATAATGAAGAACGAATAACCCACTATTGAAAGGGGTAGATAACCAATCTGACAACCCACTTACTATGTAGCAATTCCCATGCGAAGATGCAATCAATCACTTTGAAGGTGTGAATTTGAAAACTATTGATCCTACACCTGTGATTTGACTAATCCTTTCTTGAATCGCAACCACTAAAGATTCTTACGACCCTTGCATTCAAATTCGATGTGTCCACACTGCAACACCCTCGGAATCCTTGTTGAAACCACAAGAAATAAAATTGTTGGTTGGTTCTACAAACATAACGCCTTGTCTTCCCCCTCTTAAGACTTGCTATGTCGTTGCTCGATGTCTTCCATATCGAAGCCCTAAACCAACTTACCCAAAAATCTTCTAAGAATAACTCTTGATATTAAAAATGGCATATGAAAATTCTTGAAATATAATAACAAAACCATCATGGGAAAATTTTTATTCCTAGGTGGAGAATTAGATCAACCAAACACAACATCTTGAAAACACGATCATATAATAATAAGAGCACGAAGGAAATGAATACACCATATAGATGCAACCTCAACCGATGGAAATTGGATCTCTTTAGCCTTCAATGGAAATGCTCGACTCCTCATGACAAGATCCTCCACTCTACCCTCATGGCCATCACTAATCCTTAGATTAGTTGGAACTGGTGTCCATACCGCTCCACCTATCATTCCCGAACAATCAGCCTTCTTGTAAGCCACTTGGTTGCGGTGGAAACATATAAAACTCGATCCCTATGGGAAATCCCTACTAAAATGACCAATCCCACCACACTTGTAACAACTCATTCCCATCGATCGACATATCCCATCGTGTTGCTTCCCGTACGTGCCATAATGACCGCAACCCTGCTAGCACCTTGATTGTTGATTAGAAGTCTTGGGTCTCTTTGCTGAACCCTCAAATGGTTGAGCTAAAACCAATTTCCGCTTCCTTAGAATCTCCAAATAATAATAAGAGCACGAAGGAAATGAATACTGTCACACCCCAAAACCGGAACGGCGGAAACGTTCGGGGGCAAAGGACATCATGTACAGTATCACAACACAGAATAATAGTAAACAAGAAAACAACATTATCCATTGCATTAATACTATAATTTAATACAAGTGTGTTTTGTATAGTTTATAAGACACCAAAAATGTAAATCAAAATAAAAGATGAGTCTTGAACGCGCTCCATCTTCTCAAAAGCTGGCATCGGTACCTATCTACTGATGACCTGTGAATACAAGTTATTTTGAAAGAGTTTATCAACTTTAAAGCTGGTAAGTTCATAAGCATTTTAGTGTCATTGTTTGTATCAAAATGTTTATAACAAAGTTTGAAGTAAGAGTTTGTAGATGTTTGTAAATGTTTGTAAATGTTTGTATCTCGTAGAAAATCCTATATTTTCTACTAAAAGTAGCCTTTTACCCAGGCCCGACTGTTTTGTATGTTTGTTTCTTGTAAAAGTGTGTAATTTTCCCAAAACGGATTTTTATAAAGGTATAATGTGATTTGATTGTACCATACTATCGACTAAAAACACGATGATGAAAGTAATGACATTTGGCCCCCGAAGACCTGCAGGTCCCACTGTAGCTAGCAGCAAGGTGTAGGATAATCAATCCAGTATAAATATATACGCAAACTCACGCTCTCCCTCTAGGAGACTCTGGATACAAATTGGGCCATGGCAGTGATGACATGCCTCGAAACAGTGGTTCACATTTATGTTATAGTATACTTGTATATGTGTTGTATGCACTAGTGTACTGTATGTATTGTTTCTCGTTATAGTATTCTCTATCTGTTTCTCTTTATAGTATGTTTGTATAGTTTCTCATAATAGTAAGTTCTCTTAGTTTCTCATGATAATATATTTGTATAGTTTCTTATAATAGTAAGGTCTCTTAGTTTCTCATCATATTATATGTGTATAGTTTCTCATAATAGTATGTATTGACTCATGAATGAATTGACTCTTTTTATTTTTCATTGAACTAGAAGTAATTAGTAGTATCTCCCTAAACTATACCTATTATAGTTTACTAGTAGAATTTTTTGTATGACTGAATGTATTGAACTGAGATAAAAGCCTTTATATCTTTACATATATACATAGTATATAACTAAGGATCCAACAACACTCGGACAAACAACAGGGTATTCTATGTCCACAACCAAACAAGGAACAGAAAATAAAGTGAGTTGTCAGTCCTAAGTCCTTCAAACCTTACATATATAACTATATATGTATAGACATGATTTTGACAATATATAAGTTTGAAAGCTGTACAAGACAAGGTTTGGCATATAAAAGTGAGTTTAGTATTGCGTTTAACATGTAGAAGAGTTTGATAAATAGTTTGAAGTGGTTTGTTTGATATAACAGTTAAAAGCATAGTAAATCCATTTGTTTGATAGTTATTAATCACATGTGATTCATATAATAACTATAATGATTCAACTTGTATCCCCCCATAAAAGAATTTAAAATCATTTAAAAGGTTGATTAAGTGGTATGAACACACCTGTAGTGAGTAATTTGGATGAACAAGTGGTGTAAGATGCTAGGTGTCAAGTGAAGACTTGCGAACACACAAGGATCCTAGTTAGCACATAATGACCCATATATGCATCTAATAAGTGATTAAACAACTAATTTAACAAGTATAGGCACCCTAGAACATGGAAAACACTTTGATTCAAGTGTTATAAGTACTAAAGGGTTGCATCTAAGGGTTGCAGGGGTGTACCATTGAGTTTACGACCTAAGAGAAAACTCCTTATTGAGTTTACGGCCTAGGGTTTGCGGCCCTAATGTATTTACGACCGTAAACTCATGGCAAGGTGAGCCATTTTGATGTTTCAGGTCCTATAAGTGCATTGGGAGTGTTCTAGAATTGGTTCCAAGGCTTAGGAAGAAATTGTGGTAACATTGCACCCAATATTAGAGTTTACGGCCCATGGAGATTGCCTTGGACGTAAACTCTAGATTGTTCTTGATTTTGTGTTGTTTCCATGGAGTAATCTAATTGATTTAATCAAATAACAAGCATAGGTAAGAGTACTTACAATATAGAAGCTTGTAAGAGTATTTAAAGTCCAAGAACACTTGTAACATCCATAAATTTTACGCTAAATTTTAACTTTTCAATCATAAATAAAAACCAAATAGCATTGTTTACAAAATATTTTCAAATCATTATCCATCAGAGTGTCCCAAAAATCATAACATAATGATGAGGAGAGGTACGGTCACGCCTTCGCCTTTCCATGATATCCTGAAGTACCTGAAACAATAAACTGAAAACTATAAGCCCGAGGGCTTATTGAGCTACCCCCAAAATACCAATACCAGCCTGACAATACCATATCAGTAATAATCAATCAATCAACATGCATACTGGGCCATCGGCCTGACTGGACCGCCCTACAGGGCCTACAGTCTATCTGGATCTATCCTGAGCCTTCGGCATGACTGGTCCACCACGTAGGCCTACAGTTTCCCCGGACCGCTCATAGGGTGTGTTGGCCTACAACACAAAGCAGGTCCGCCTCAACCCAACCAACAAGCAAATAACCATGTGCGCATAACTATCATATACTGGTATATAAAAACATCAAACATATCTATCTCACTGAACATCAATCATAGAATTCTCCTGTAACTAGAGTACCGACCTAGCATGTCACTAACATACCAATCCCTACGGATCATAAGAGCATAACATACTGTTGTTGGATTAATGTATAAGTCCATAACTATAATTGGTAAGACTTGACCCGACCCGGCATGGTCCATTTGGGTTGCATGGCATCATGCACTTGGATAGACTATAATGAGAGAAATAAGACACTTATGGTTATTAATATATTATAAGTTCTAGTATATTAATAATAAGAATAATAAGATTATTTAATTAGTATTGATCAAGAATTAATCTAAAATTAATTAAGTGATCAAAAGAAGACTAATTAAATATATGGGTTGATTGTGTAAATCATCCATACTTGTATAGTGGCCTAATGCTCCATGGATTATCTAGTTGGGCCAATACCCATATGATGCTCCATGGATGCTCCATGGTATATTTGAACCCATGGATCCAAGGAAATGGAAATTCATGACAATTAGAGTTTACCCTAATTGTATAACTATATAAGGATCTTATTCTTGAGGAAAATTGGCCGCTAGAGAGAGTAACAAAGGGATAGCCAATTTCATGAAGTGTAGAATTCTCTCTAAGTTATTCCAAGTGTTTATGGTGTTGTGTGAACCATTTGAGGTGTCACACTTGGGGCACTAGGCACTCAAGCTTCATGAAGACATTCTACATCAAAGAGGTATGTATTCTATCTTGTTATATTGATAGGTTTTTGTATGCTAGATTAGGATAATACCTTGGATGTTCATATTTGCATGTATAATAGAGAAAACATAGATCCAAGGTATTTAGGGTTGCATGTACACTTAGGAGTGTTAGAATGCTCATAACCCAACAGTGGTATCAGAGCCTAGGCTTGTTTTCTTGTTATACCTGCAATAGAAGCTGAAAAATCGAAATTGGTGCTGTCAGCCCAGCAGACTCGCCGAGTCCATGAAGGGACTCGACGAGTCCAAGGCAAAATGCATCCAACTCGTTGAATTATGTTCATGCACTCGACGAGTTGGACCCCAAACAGCATATTTTCGAGGTTTTTGGCTAGAAATGGACTAGGAACATTACCCTAAGTTGTTTTTGAACTTATAAACTTGTTTTTTAATGTGGTAATGTTCATGCTAATCCATTTTCAAAGATAATTGTCAATAGATTCATGTTTTGTATTAGTTTAAAGGTTAGACTAATTACATGAAAAAGTTTGATTTGAATTATCTTGTTCTTATGAGTTTCTTAGATTAATAGAAAAGTTGAATGAAATAGTTGTTTTCAATCCAAATTAATCTAAGAGTTTATTCTAAAATGTGTTTTTGTAACATGTCCTCAAGTTATATGAAAACTCACATTTAAGTTTCATAAAACTCATAAAAGTTGGCAAAGGTTACAAAAAATGAAGAGTCTAGTTCTAATTAATTGGAGTTATGACTCCATAATTTGTCCTCAAGTTATGGACGACTAAGAGTCTCTTCATTAAATAAATAAATAAAAAATAATGTAACCTTAATTAATTCCATAAGTTTTAAAATAAAGAAAAGTTAATTCTTTATTAGTTTAAAGTCTTCCATAATTTGTCCACAAGTTATGGAACTTGAAGAGTTTTTGGATTAAAACTACTTTAAATACATAAGTTATGGAATTAATTAGTTTTGAATAGTTTCAAAACTTGCCCTCAAGTTTTGGAATTTGTAAAGTTTTCTCATATGAATACTTTAATTCCAAGTTAGCCCTTAGAATTTTAAAAGTTAAAATTCAACCCTTATACTTTATAATATTATAAGTTAATAATATATATATATATATATATATATATATATATATATATATATATATATATATATATATATATATATATATATAAGAGTAAAGTCAGTCTTACTGCTAGTACGCCTCATTCACGAAGCCGGTCTATAAGGTGGGTATAAGGTTGTTGCCTATAAAATGGCAACTTAATGGGTCTCCACTCTCACCCACCGCTTGCTTGACTGGTGGAGGGTCGTTAGCCGAACGGGTTTGACAGGACTATAATTTTCCCTTCATTAAAAGTATTAATGATAAATACTAAGTAACTAAACTCTTATAAATACCCAATCTTAGTTACTTAGGAAAATGTGAGGAAGGTGCTAATCCATGAAATTACACTTTGCACTTTGTTTAAGTCGGTTAGTGGAGCGTGTGTGGTTAACCGGCACACTAACTCGTATTTAACAAGGTAGGCAAAGGGTAACTTAATGTTTATCATAGTATCGATGGAGCGTGTGTGGTTAACCGGCACATCGATTGAGGGATAAACACTTAAGGGTACCAAGTAATTTGCATGGTTACTTCACACCTTGTTTTGTGATCCTCGGCATCCCAGTCACAAAACCTGAAGGGCACACTCGAGATTGAAACATGCCATTGAACAGTTCAATGAATCTCAAAAGATCTAGGAGTTTCAAAACCAATTAAAACCTAATAATACATTTCGTTTATCTTGGTGGAAATTGGTGACTCGTCATTCACCTACCTTCAAATTGTTTTATAGCTTGGATTACGGCATACCTCTTCTAAGTTATAAAATAGTTTGATGGGTCCTAGCCTTAATATTTCATATTGGGTGTTATATTAAGGACTTTAAAATCAACTATCTTGAATATCTCCCAAAATATGTCTGGTTTAGACATTTATGATCTTCCCAAATCATTTGAAACAAGCTTTCCTAATGAAGATGATGTCCCATGGATATCATACTTCTCTCACCTCCTCCAATTATTCTCCCTACCCCACAAGTTCTTGAAAAGTTTAAGATCACTCAAGCCCTATTGGCAAGGCAAGGTCTAGGTGTGGTCACATCTTGGAGATGTAGTCACATATTGACAAGCCGGGAGAGTTGGGTGTCAAAGTCTTGAGAAAGTTGGTGGTTCAATCACTTTCTAAGTCTCATAGTAAGTTCCTTTGGGACACCTATGAAACAGACTATGACAAGACCTTAATGATCTTATTTATTTGTTAAGATCAACTTCCTCAAAACTTGATGGACATTGACAATAGTGACATAGGAAATACAGAAAAAAAAAAGCATTCTCTTCCCAACGAAAGAGATTGACCATAGTCAACTAGGTTGACCAAATGGTAAAAAGAAAAGGCTAAGTCTGTAATAGTCCCGTGTACCATTATCAAAGGGTCCATATGTTTATATTGCCAAAGAAAGGGTCATTAGTTGCGAAGCTGCCAAATTTACCTAAGGATGTTAAAGTCAATAAGTTTGACTCTACTTCAGGTAAAGTCCACTATCTAACTCTGCTAAGTTTCTATTTTGAGATTCTTATTACATGATGTGACTGGGTCACATGTTGATGTTTTAAGAATAAAAGAAAAGTGAAGGAACTTAAAGAAAGAATATGTTGAATCTGATCGCATAGATGGATTTCTGTCGCATAGTTTGAAGATCGGATTCTTGAGCTACTTCTTAGGAGTTATGGGATATTGCTTAGGAATAGATAACAACAAGTTTTCATATGGATTGTAAGGATAAGTTTTTCCGCATAGTTTTAAAATAAAAGAAATTTTTTTAAGTTTATTTATTTTAAAATATCCTTACAATGGCATTTGAGGAAAAATTGTTGCTTATATGATTCCATTAATAGCAAGAGTGGAAATATGAAATTGATCCTTTCATTTGTGGTAATGTCTAAATTTACCAAATAAGGAAAGATTCTCATCACCCAAGTCTCAATTGGACCGGAATTTGGAATCATGCAAGTTGTATAGCATGATGAATGAGAACTTTCAAGTATTGGAAAATTAAGACTAATTACTTGTTCACATGGATGTGTGAGTCAAGTAATGGACTAAGGGATCGAGTACATAATCATGTGCACTGATTAAGTCCACCACAAAAGATATAAGGCTATTCGTCATAGTTTACTAAAGCTCAGTAAATATGATTATACTTACAAGCTTAAGTGTAACTCTGAGACATTGGAAAAAGGTTCCAATGCATGGCAGAGCGAATAAGAAGAATCAAATTAGGCAGAAGGATAAAAGTTTATCAAATTTGAAAAGATGGGAGAGTACTTTAGTATCAGTTTTATGATCATCTTAATGATTAAGAAACCATATCAAAATTAGTTCTCTAAGGAAGTCTTAGTGCATTCTTATGACTAAGAAGAAGGGATCTTGAATTGTTGAAATGGTTAAATCAAGAAGATGAGTCATACTTCGTTCCAATACAAGTCTTAGAGTCATACTCCAAGATTGTAATTTGAGTGACATGTCTTTAAGAAGGTTTAAAAACACTTATCAAATGTAAGAGTAAAAGTTTTCTACTCTTGTACATTTGAAATTGGTAAGTTGTGATGTTTTGGATAAAACAAAGACCAACTAAGGCCAATTGTGTGAAGTGTTTGTCTTGGTTAGAATCCACACTATCTCTTGGATGTTTGACAAGGGAGTCTTATAGGTCAAGAGGACAGTGGGAGTCTTAAAGGTCTTGAAAGTCTCAAGAACTAATCAAGAATAAAACCTAAAGTTCTTCACTAGCACACGACTTGAGGTTTATAACCTATCGTGCTGACATAGTCTGTGCCCATTCCAGTTAAAGTTGAGTTCTTAGAGTTCTCAATTGGTTGCATAACAACTTGGAAGCAATGGCAGGCCCTTGAGCTGCCACGTGGCAAGAAATTAAGATTCAGTTCAATCCATATGGTTTTGGATTTGTCATTATCTTTGTCTTGTGACTATGGTTTTGACAATTCACATGGATAAGAACACATACACCATTAAATCTAAGTGTCATAAGGTTTCTCTCCGATTCATGAAAATGATGGTGAGGAAACACTTTCACTAAGTAGATTTTAGTTAGATAGCAATTGTGATATTTGCATTCTCAAAGTCGTTAGTGGAGCGTGTGTGGTTTACCAGCACACTAACCTGGACTTGTGAGAAGTGGCAAAAAGGTCTAACCATTATGATTACGGCATCCCTCTTCATAATTGTTTAGATACACAAGTATGCTATCTAAGGGAAGGTGTATGATTTTGATAAAGTTCTATCAAAACAATCCAGTATCAGAAATCTGAACTTTGGTAAGAAAGTCAATAAAGTATTGATTTCTAGAAGTCCAGCTGATATCTGAGTACATGTCAAAGCTAGTGGGAGCATAAGTGTTATGCTAATAATCATCATGTTAGTGGGAGCATGATAATTATGATAAGTATTGCAAGTTAGCAATGTTAATTATAGAAAACAAAAGGTTTCAATTGGGAAAAAGTTGTTTTGCTATCATTAAGGGAGAGGAAATTATACTTCATCTCAAATCTATAAGCTTAGATCGTGAGGTTTTAATCATTTAGTCAAGGAAATATATATGAATTTCATGTTGGAATGGCTCAACATAAGGAAATTCTGTATATGGGTCCATTATTTGCGTTCTTAAATTCGATTATGATTACGGCATCCCTTTTTCATAATCTGAATTATGAGAGCTTGGCAAATAGAAATGGAAATGTTATAGCAAAAGACTAGTTTAGTCTTTATGTGAGACATCATGAATCGGGTCCCATATGCTTCGGATATAGGATCGATTACATGTGCTATAGTTATCCGTTCTAAAAGTTTCCAAATGCCTGGGGCATTAAGAAGGGAAAAGGTTTAGAACTGGATATGACTAAAAGGATTAAACAATTGTCAAGGACAATCTAAGGTTTACCAAAGATTGGTTGCTCAAGGACAATTGGAAGTATAGTGATAATTCTGGAAGGACCATATTGACATAATCTGTAAGGAGGCAACTCTTTTTCAGAAGTGATAGTCAAAATGGAATCTGGAAATGTTTCAAAGTTAGAATTTTCAATCTGTGTAAGATTAAGGAAACTTAATGCAAGAAGGATCTTTCCAAGGAATTGATCTCCTTTGGAATACTCTGTAATGATTGTTGCCAAGTCTTTCTGACTTTGTGCATAATCATTACAAGAGGATCAATGCATATAAGTTTAGAATCTAACAGATTTCAGTAAATGGCATGAATTTGGAATTCTTGCATTTGCAGTAAGGATTTGGGAGTGTGAAAAGAGAATCATTGAAGTTATGTTCAACTGATCTAGTTCACAAAGTAAAGATCATAGACAAACATAGTATGCATACTTGGTGTATGGCATGACTAGTGTTTAGAAAACATAGTGTACATGCTTGGAGCATGGGACAACTATTGTTTTAAATTCAAGAATAAAGTTGATAGCTGAAACAGTATACAATGAATAATGTGTAATCATATGGTGATAAATAAAAGGTGTTTTATTTATGTTCATAGGTTTTGATACCATATTGGATTCAATTATTATTGTGTTTCACTTTGCATGTTTTGACTTCCCGAATAAACTAGGTTATTCTTCCGGAATGACTAAGTTATTCAAACCATCCACAGTCGGTCATATGTTGGAAGTAGATATGAATTAAGACTGTCATGGGTTGGCTTGTAGATGTCTAAGGTGTTGGAAAAAGGGCTACAACACTCATGAGAGCTCATAAGTTCTGGGTATTGGATTCAACCCACGCTCATTGGAATCACTTCATGGATTTTATCACGAGTGATCATGAGACGATAATATCTTATATTCTTCAAACCTAGAGATATGAGTTGTTACTATGAGTTGATAGTACATTGATTGCACGAAACCGCATTTGGTAACTCGGTGCTATAAAACGTGCCTTTGTGTATGATTCAACAAGTAGTAGAACAAGCCATATGAGTCGAAGTTTATCCATTCCTTTTACCTTCTGGATAAAAGCGATATCTGTGGGCCCCTCGATGATTTGATGATGACCAATGGAAGTGCTCGGCCGGGCCAGGACTGATTTGATTTGTTCAATTAGTCAGTCGTCATAAATCGGAAATCGGGAAACAACAAATGGACAGAGAGAATGATTATAATCCATGTCCCAGTCCATACGATATCTAGAATGGAGGAATATATGATCCCTTATCTAATGGACAAGTCATTGACAAAGGTCAGCGTTTATCGACAAGGTCAGAGTTCGACAGAAGCTTTTGAGAGCTACGATTGCCAGTTGGTTCCTAAAGTCATACACAATAATAGTTTTAGACTTATCCAAGTGGGAGACTGTTGGATTAATGTCTAAGTCCATAACTATAATTGGTAATACTTGACCCGACCCGGCATGGTCCATTTGGGTTGCATGGCATCATGCACTTGGATAGACTATAATGACAGAAATAAGACACTTATGGTTATTAATATATTATAAGTTTTAGTATATTAATAATAAGAATAATAAGATTATTTAATTAGTATTGATCAAGAATTAATCTAGAATTAATTAAGTGATCAAAAGAAGACTAATTAAATATATGGGTTGATTGTGTAAATCATCCATACTTGTATAGTGGGCTAATGCTCCATGGATTATCTAGTTGGGCCAATACCCATATGATGCTCCATGGATGCTCCATGGTATATTTGAACCCATGGATCCAAGGAAATGGAAAGTCATGACAATTAGAGTTTACCCTAATTGTATAACTATATAAGGATCTTATTCTTGAGGAAAATCGGCCGCTAGAGAGAGTAACAAAGGGCTAGCCGATTTCATGAAGTGTAGAATTCTCTCTAAGTTATTCCAAGTGTTTATGGTGTTGTGTGAACCATTTGAGGTGTCACACTTGGGGCACTAGGCACTCAAGCTTCATGAAGACATTCTACATCAAAGAGGTATGTATTCTATCTTGTTATATTGATAGGTTTTTGTATGCTAGATTAGGATAATACCTTGGATGTTCATATTTGCATGTATAATAGAGAAAACATAGATCCAAGGTATTTAGGGTTGCATGTACACTTAGGAGTGTTAGAATGCTCATAACCCAACAACTGTCTACCCTGATTCTGATCTAACACATTATAACCACATGTAGCATACCATAACAATATTACCTAAAGGGTCGGCCTTGGTGCTGTAGACCCTATCGATATAGTGAGGATAACTCACCTCGTAGATCTCGACTCAGAAGGTAAGCTCCAACTCTCGGATCACTTGACACAGGATCCACCACCTATAGCACAATATGTTCGTAGGTCTTTAAGCATATAAGGTACTCCATAAACCACTAGTCAACCCCTGATCAAAGTCAAAGCCCTCAGTCAAGGTCAATAGTCCATGTTGACCTTGACTCGTCGAGTACCCTCGGCTACTCACCGAGTTCCTTGAAGCACATTCCAAATCACCGAGTCATTAGGGTGATTCATCGAGTTCCTTCGATTCTTGGACAAACTTTAAGGCCACCCGGCGAGTTCCCTCCTTGCAACTCGACGGATACACACGCATACATATTTAGGAGAAAACTCATCCGACTCGCCAAGTTGTTCCTGAACCCGTCGAGTCTATGGCGATCATCATCGGAATCGCCGAGTTGTTCATCTAACTCGTCGAGTCCACGGTCATCTTCATGTGACTTGTCGAGTCAACCTTGCGACTCGCCGAGTCCATTCAGTGCATTTTCCATACAAACCTATTTTGAGCCATGCAGCGGCTCCAACTCACATATCCAAGCTTCTAGGGCATGCTTGTCACGTAAAGTTGCAAACTTTACGTGCATGCATGGCTTTAAATGCTCCATATGCCAAATCTAAGCTCTTAATAGGGCTTCATGCCTAAGAGGGACCTCAATCACGACCAAAACTGTAACATTATGCTTCTACAATCCAAAGAGGTACCAGATCTGAAGTTACAACTTCAGATCTAGCCCATAGCTCATCATACCAACTTGATATTCCAGGAAAACCCTAAAACTCAACCAATAGAGGAGATCTATAAGAAAAATGAAGGTTTAGGTACCTCTAGAAGATGATATTTGAGATGAATGTTTATTTTCACACTCTAATTGCTCCAACCTCCTTCTCCTCCAAGTCTTCTCCTTCCAAAATTCCTCTTTTTCAAGCTTCAACACATACACAAGGCACACACACACGGATAAGGGCTCTCAACGACTCTTTAGAACTGTAAAGATGTCCAAGGGAGGCAAAGGTCCCTTTAAATAGGCAAACAAACCCCGAGATTTAGGGTTTCATATGCCAGCTCCTACTCGCCGAGTCCCAATATGGACTCGTTGAGTAGGTCACTTAACATGCGATCCCACCCCGTTGCTACTCGACGAGTAGGACAATCAACTCGTCGAGTAGATCTTAACCCAATACATCTTATTTAAAACAATACCTGAGAATCAGGGCGTTACAACTCTCCCCCACTTGAACTAGACTTCTCCCTCGAAGTCTGCTGGAATAAACAAGTTCAGGTAATGCTTGCGCATCTCCGCCTCCGACTCCCATGTCCACTCGGATCCCCTCCAATGTTCCCATTGTAGTTTTACCAAAGGTATTTCCTTGTTCCATAGAATCTTCTTCTTCGTTTCCAAAATAGCCACATGCCTCTCCACATAGTTTAGGCGCTCATCGACCTGAATGTCATCCAACGATACCACTGCCTCTTGATCCCTAATGCATTTTCGCAATTGTGAAACATGAAATGTGTTGTGGATCCGGCTGAGCTCCTCCAAAAGCTCTAGCCTATAAGACACCCTGCCGACCCTGGCAACAATCATGAACGTCCCAATGTAACGGGGACCCAATTTTCCCCTCTTCCTAAACTGGATCACACCCTTCCAGGGTGAGACTTTCAGGAGGACCATGTCACCCACCTGATTCTGATCTAACAGATCATAACCACATGTAGCATACCATAACAATAATAACTAAAGGGACGACTTTGGTGCCTATCGATAGAGTGAGGATAACTCACCTCGCAGATGTCGACTTGGAAGGTAAGCTCCAACTCTCGGATCACTTGACATAGGATCCACCACCTATAGCATAATATGTTCATAAGTCTTTAACCTTATAAGGTACTCCGTAACCCACTAGTCAACCCCTGATCAAAGTCAAAGTCCTTAGTCAAGGTCAACAGTCCATGTTGACCTTGACTCGCCGAGTTCCTTGAAGCACATTCCAACTCGCCGAGTCATTAGGGTGATTCAGCGAGTTCCTTCGATTCTCAGACAAACTTTAAGGCCATCCATCGAGTTCCCTCCTTGCAACTCGATGGATACACACGCATACATATTCAGGAGAAAACTCATCCGACTCACCGAGTTGTTCTTCAACCCATCGAGTCTATGGCGATCATCATCGGACTCGCCGAGTTATTCATCCAACTCGTCGAGTCCACGATCTTCTTCATGTAACTCGCCGAGTCAACCTTGCGACTCGCTGAGTCCATTCAATCCTTTTTCCATACAAACCTATTTTGAGCCATGCAGCGGCTCCAACTCACATATCCAAGCTTCTAGGGCATGGTTGTCACGTAAAGTTGCAAACTTTATGTGCATGCATGGCTTTAAATGCTCCATATGCCAAATCTAAGCTCTTAATAGGGCTTCATGCCTAAGAGGGACCTCAATCACGACCAAAACTGTAACATTATGCTTCTACAATCCAAAGAGGTACCAGATCTGAAGTTACAACTTCAGATCTAGCCCATAGCTCATCATACCAACTTGATATTCCAGGAAAACCCTAAAACTCAACCAATAGAGGAGATCTATAAGAAAAATGAAGGTTTAGGTACCTCTAGAAGATGATATTTGAGATGAATGTTTATTTTCACACTCTAATTGCTCCAACCTCCTTCTCCTCTAAGTCTTCTCCTTCCAAAAATCCTCTTTTCAAGATTCAACACATACACAAGGCAAGCACACACGAATAAGGGCTCTCATAGGATCCTCAATGCCTAAACAAGTCGAACAGGATCTCATAAAGTTCCTAAAGGCCAGAAGAAAAACATTTGCATGGAGACATGAGGACATGATAGGTATTGAAAAAAATAATAACCCACAAACTTAACATTGACCCATCTTTCAAGCCAATACACCAAAAGAGAAGGATATTTGCACCCGAATGAAACCAATTCATACAAGAAGAGTAGAAAAACTTCTCAAAACTAGCATGATCAAGTGGTGAAGTTCCCAAGATGGCTAGCTAATGTGGTCGTGGTACAAAAGAAGAATGGTAAATGGAGAGTGTGTGTGGACTATATAGATCTTAATAAGGTATGTCCCAAGGATCCTTTCGCTTTACCACACATCGACTCCATGATAGATGCAAGCGTGGGTCACAAATTACTGATATTCATGGACACATCAATAGGATTCCAACAGATCCAAATGGAACCCCCTGACCAAGATTACACAACATTCATAACCCCAATAGGTATCTATTGTTACACTACCATGCCATGCGGTCTTAAAAATGCAGGAGCAACATACCAAAGGTTGGTAAATAAGATGGTCAAGGAGAAACTGAGGGACACAATGGAGGTCTACATCGATGACATGGTAGTCAAATCGAAAAAGCAGAGAATCACCTCCAGGATCTCGGGGAAACCTTCGACATCCTTTACCAATATAAGATGAACCTGAATCCCTTCAAGTGCCACTTTAGGATGAGATCGGGTAAGTTCCTCGATACATGGTTACAAAAAGAGGAATCGAAGCAACCCCAAAACAAATCAAGGCCATCCTTAATATGAAAGCACCAACCTCGACGGAGGATATTCAGAGATTAACAGGAAGAGTGAAAACCCTAAACAGGTTAATCTTAAGATCTTTAGAAAGATTCAGGCCTTTCTACAACATCTTGAAGACCAACAAAAGATTTGATTGGACCGAGGAACATGAAAATGCTTCCAAGAGCTTAAAAAATATTTAAGATCACAACCCCTATTGGTAAAACCACTAGATGGGGAATCACTCCTTCTTTACCTATCAGTATCTTGAAACGTGGTATAAGTTGTACTAGCCAATGATATCGATGGGAACCAACATCCCATATACTTCGTAAGTAAAAGTATCCTCGACCCTGAGACTAGGTACACTCATCTTGAAAAGATTATACTTGCATTTGTAACATCTTCTACTAAATTAAGGGATTATTTTGAAACACACCCTATAATTGTAAGAACTAACTATCCAATTAAGAATTTCATGAGAAAACAAAAAATGTCAGGAAGAATGGCGAAATGGTATGAGAAGTTAAGCACGTATGAGATAAAGTATAAACCAAGATCCACCATAAAGTCCCAAGCATTAGCATATTTTGTGGCAGACTTTAGTGATGATCTAAGAGCTGAAGTTGAAATAGAAGCCAAACAGCTTGTAGAAGAGGAAAACATGGGAAGGTGAATGTTATTAATAGTTGGAGCTTCGAACCAAAGAGGAACTAGCTTTGGGATCGTACTAAAACTACCTAAGGGGGGCACCCTACCCCAGACAATCAGCTGTAAATTCAAGGTAACCAAAAATGAAGCGAAATATGAGGCGCTAATCATGGGACAATAGTTAGCCAAGTATCTTCAAATCAAGGATCTTCAGGTATTCTTCGACTCTTTACTAGTAACTAACCATTTTAATGGATCCTATGCAGTAAAAGGAGCAGAGCTAGCTCTATATCTCCAAATTCTCAAAAACCTAGCCTCAGAATTCGAAACAATAAGCCTAAACTATGTTCCTAGAGAAGTCAATGTTAAAGCAGAAGCTCTAGCCAATCTAAGATCTTCCTTAAGGATCCCGATGGAAACCAGGATCCCTATAATCCACATATTAACCCCGGAAATCGAGGATCCCACCAAGAAACTTAAAGACTCCTATAATCACAAGGAGACTACTAACATCGCCGCAATCAAAGATCCTGACTCAACGGTCCAATGCCAGGATCCCAACATCCAGGATCCTTCCTTAACTTCAGAATCCTGGATTCAATGCATCATGGAATGCCTCCAAAATGGAACGATCCCTAAGGAAGAGAAAACCGAGAGAGAATTTAGAACAAGGATCTCAAGGTTCGTTATAATCCAAGGTAAGTTGTATAAGAAATTTATGGTAGGACCATACCTCAGGTGTTCAGAAGATCATGAAGCTGCAGAGGTCCTGAAGGACATCCACGAAGGGGACTACAACAATCACACTAGGGGCAGATCCTGATTTTCCAAAGCATTAAGGACAAGATACTACCGGCCAAAAAAATGAAAGCCGTATTCCTCCTTGCACAGGAATGTGATGCTTGACAAATACATAGCAACATCCTGCACCAACCCGCAGAACCTCTACATCCTATCATTTCCCCTTGGCCAATTATGAAATGGGGAATGGATATAGTAGGAAAAATGGCAGTAGCCCCTGTAGGAAAAGTTTTCAAGCTAGTGATGACTGACTATTTTCTCAAAATGGATAGAAGCTGAAGCCTACATATAAGTAAGAGACAAAGAGGTAGTCTCCTTACACATATAAAACATCTTTACCAGGTTTGGGATCCCTACTGAAATTATATGCGACAATGGATCCTAATTTATAAGCAAAATAACGAGCGACTTTTGCACAAGTTAGAGAATCAATATGGTCTATCTACTTCTATCCACCCTCAAGCCAATGGCCAAGTAGAATTTAATAACACAATTATAGTAAACAAATTGAAGAAAAGGTTCAATGAGATGAAAGGAAGATGGGAAGAAGAGCTTCCTTTTGTGTTATGGGCAGATAGAACCACTTCCAAGATAGCTACGGGCCAAACCCCTAACTCATTAGTGTTTGGAACGGAATCAGTGATCCCCACTGAAGTAGTGATTCCCACAACAAGATACTTACTTCAAAGCTAAGAGGAAAACAACATCATCCTGGCCCTGGGGCTCGACGGAATAGATAAACTTAGGGATCTAGCCAAGATCCGAATTACTGCTCATCAAAAAAGGATCACGAAAGCATACAATGAGAACATGAGATTTAAAAGTTTCCAAGTAGGAGATTTGGTACTAACAAAAACATTCCAAAATACCAAGGATACGAGTGCAAGTAAATTGGCACCTAAATGGGAAGTGTCGTATCTCATAGATGTCGAAGCAGGAAAGGGGGCATATTGGTTAGCCACCTTGGATGGAAATATCTTACAAAGATCCTGGAACACTATACATCTCAAAACAAATTTCACATAAGTAAAACTGTTGCCCCACAATACACTTGAGGTATGCATGTTATTTATTTGCTATCCTTCATTTATTATTAATTATTTTCTTCTGATACAATTACTAACTTAAGCATCGGAGGGGCATTAGCCAAGCTAACACCTTCCCCTAGCTAACATTTTTTGTATGTAGAGATCGAAGGATCATGACATTCAAGGATCCTGACATTTAAGGATCATGATGCTTGAGGATCCTAATTTATAAGGATCCTAACTTACAAGGTGAGCTTTTAAGGATCCTAGTACCCAAGGGACCACTAAGAGTCCCATAACTGAAGACATCCAATGAACCGCGATATGAGTCTTTCAAGAATAGAGACCGTTCATCTCTCTTATGAATAAGGGTACTTAATCCCCTATAAGGTTTAAAGAGTTAGCTACCTCTTTCACATGAGTTAAGGTTTATAACCCTCGCTTGGATGCACAATATTTATCTATGGGATGTAAATAATGGGATCATTTCACATGGGGTAACCCTCTTATTTCTGAACATGGGGTAAGATCCTAACGTCCGAATATAAGGTTAATAACATTGACATGTTATCTCAAGTTGGGATCTTCCCCAAAAAATTCCTAAGGTCTATAACATTGATATGTTATCTCAAGTTGGGATCTTCCCAGGAAATTCCTAATGTCTATAACATTTACATGTTATCTTAAATTGGGATCTTCCTCATGAAACTCTTAAGATTTATAACATTTACATGTTATCTTAAGTTAAGGTTCCTTCTTGAAATTTGATGACTGAGGATTCTTCCTAACAAAATTCTAACATAAAGATCCCTTCAAGAATCTAGGTCATACGAAGACAAGGAGTAGATCATTAGGTTTCATCTATCCTTAACTTTGAAAAACTCTAAGTAAAGTTTGAGGATCCAAAACTTTTTAAGATCCTAAACAAAGATTACTTGGTTACTAGAACTTAAATCTTTGAGTTTAATAGGTTTACTTATAATTTACTAAGAATTTTTTTTAGGATTGTTTGCAGGAACTGAGTTCTTCAGGATCCTAGTGATCTATGGATCCCAGTATTACAAACAGTTATGCAGGATGATCAAAAGAAAGATATGAAAAGAAAATACAACCATTGTATTCAAAAAAGGGTTTGTACACCAACGCACCAAAAGATTAATTGTTCTACATCCCAAATAAACAAACAAATTATTTAAACTAATATATGTAGGCCTACACCTTAGCCTTGTCATCACTGACTGTGTCTTTCTTCTCCCCTCCTTTGCTTAGCTATAGTATAGGATCCTGATTGGATGTAGTAGGCTTGCCAGTAGTGCCTCGTGCCAACAATCCATGTCCCATGAACCTGCATTCTACAGATCCTCTTCAAGACAGATATTAGCCTCCTAAACAGCCAATACAGTATTGACCTTCGTATTGGAGATCACCTCTTCCATATCGAGCTAGTGCTTCTCCTCCTTTTCAGTCTTTTCCTTGCTGAGCAGCTCCACTCTCCTCAGTAGATCCTCATTTGTATCTTTCCACATCCTCTCCTTTCCCTGAAGGGCTTAATCAGCCCTCTCCGATCGGATCCTTAGATCAGCAGAAATGTGATCAGAGACATGAAACAAAAACACAGTGGGTCAGCAAAATGTAGAATATAGGTCGAGAATAAAACCAACACTTACAGCTTGGGTGAAAGAGACCAACTTCTAGAGCGCATCCTCAATTCCAAGGTTTTCCCAGGATACGCCTACAGACTCAACATTTTTCCTTTTCTGGGACCCTGGAGTTTTTACTATTAAGTTAGTGGTCGATCTTTTAGGAGGAAGAGAAGACTAGATCTTCTTCTTTTTCAATGTTAGCTGATCCCTAGACATGGCTGTATCAAGATCAGCAAGTGTGAAGTGGGCACTGGAATGGGCGATCTCGGATCCTATATATAACATAAAATTGTTAAGATCCTTTATCACAAGCAAAAACAATCATGGATCCTTACCAATTGAGATGAGATGAGTAGCAGAGGAGCGTTCATACCTAGTGGCCTATTCGAATTGAAACGATCTCTTGGATTCATACAAGGCCAAGAACTTCTCAATCTTCTCTTCCAAATCCCGAGCGACAAGAACAAGCTCTTCGAATTTAGAAGATGCAAAAAAGGAAAAAAAATAAAATAATATGAAGTGAATTCCATGATCCTTACTAAGGTATAATAAAATCCTACGCTTCATAGCTCCAACATCTGACAGGAGATCCCCAACAAGAATAGATTCACGTCTCATAAAAAGGTATTTTTCTTTCCAAGCTGCGTCGTTGTGTTTGTTTTTCAGGAAAAGAGAAGATTTATGGATTTTGACCTTGAGAAGAAAGTGAGAATCCACGAAGGTCATAAGATAATACATATAGGCCTGTTTATAAAGACCTGTATCAAGGTTTGTTTACTGGTTCACTTGGTTGATCCAATATAGGATCCTCTAAACGATCGGCATGGCCTGAATATGTGAGATCCCAATCACCTTGAAGTATTCAGAGACAATTCCAGGGAAAGGGTATTTCAACCCTTGGGAGAACAGATATTCGATGAAGCACACCCAGGTAGGAGAAACGAAGTCAGGTTAGATGAGAGGATCGAAGGGTCTAAAAACAGCTTCAAAAGGGAAGGCTCCACTGAGTCTTAAAGACTCAATGACATCATCACCAAAGGACCATGTCTCCTCAAAGGAAAGAATTCCTTGGTCGATGAAGTAATCTTCGGTAAGAGACAAGATGTTTTCACGTGAAACGACCATTTTCTACCCATAACAGAAGAAGTAAAAACATAGAAGGAAAAAGAGAGAGTGACCTTCAAATAAATCACAGATAACTAAAAAAATAACAAGGAATAGTAAAGAAAATTGAAGAGCTAATCATCCCTATTTATACTACAAGAATAGCTTATTTGACCGCCTATAACGACTAGTAATTAATCCATTGAAGTTTGAATTATCCTAGCTGTTAAAGGTTAAATTCAAAAAATCACCATTATCTCTTTTATCATTTATTTTCTTTAAGTTACCCCTTCAATATTCTCGAAACCGACTCACTTATTTTCAGGAATAACTTGGCGACGATTGTTAGGGCTAGGATCTAGGAACTACTTTGAGATCCTGAAATCTAAAGATCCTCAAAGGCTCAGGATCCTCGATGCTCATGATCCCAAATAAACTCCAGGATCCTGACTAATATTTTTAATTATTTATAATGGCCATATATTCTTTTTTTCTTTCTCACATGTGCAAAAATAACTAGTAAAAGTCACTCTCTCAACGAACAGTCATCACAACCATGCAAAAGACCCAGAGGACCAAGTTAAGCAACAACTATAAGTTGATCTCGGAGGATTCCAAAACTTTTGGATTTCTAGTTGTTAGGTTCTGACTATATAAAAAACTTGTATTTATCACACTACACACGATTTTTTTGGCAGAATACTAGCACTTGTACTCGTAATCATTCTATTTTATCTGTAATCATTCATTTCAATTAATTAAATCATCAAGGCATGTGATCATTATCACCTCCTAAGGTTTTATGTCGGAGATCCTAACAAGGATCAAGGTCTTTATTTGTAAACCACTCGTGTAATCTTGTTCTAATTTCACTGATCAATTCATCAACGACACCACAACCTCTCATATAATTTGGTTAGTTTTCACCTAGTTGATTTTTTACCAAAACAAGCATTTTTAGACATTGATGGTATGTTGAGGGAACAACCTTCATATCATGGATCCATGGTCTACCTAGTATAACATTATAGGAGGATAATGTATCGATTACACAAAAGCGTTGCATAGAGTTTACCCCTTTTATGTAAATAGGTAGCTTAAATTTGTCGACTGTATGTTTTGTTTCACCATTGAATCCAATCAACACTGAGCATCTTTTGACTATTTTAGTTTCAAGGATGTTCATCCTCTTCAAAGTGTGCAAAAGTATGATGTTGACTGAGGATCCTTCGTCAACAAGGATCCTTATGACAAAATGATTGGCGATGTAAATAGTGATCACCAATCCATCGTGATGAGGATCCAGGATGTTTATTCTATCTGTTTTGTCAATGGTAATCTCCTTCTTGTTTGTGATCGATGTGTTCTTCTGTGGCATTTCTTCTTTATCCTTCTTCAACACTTTAGCATGCCTTTTCTATGTAGAGTAAGAGGTGTAACAAATTTCAGATCCTCAAGAGATTACATTGATTACCTTAGCATTTGCATGAGGAGATCCTGGTCTTTCTAGGGTCTTATGAGGATCCTGATATTTTTCTTTGGATCTTTCGTTTCTTCTGTTGGGTATCTGTTTGATATATCCCTTTCTAAGTAGGTAACTAATCTCCTTTCATAGGGTCATCCAATCTTCAATGATGTGACCAAAGTCCTCATGGTATGCACACCATTTTGAATTATCTTTCTAGGTGGTGGACTTTTCCCCTTTCTTGGCCGTCTCGCTTTGTTTCAAATAGGCCTGGAAATCGTGTCGTGTTCGGGTTGGCGTGTCGCGGGTTGGCGGGTCAAAATATGCCAACCCAAACACGACCCATTTAAATATATAGGCCACGGGTTGGCGGGTTTGGAACATAAACCGATATATGACCTGCCAACCAATTTATTTATACGGGTTCACGGGTTGGAGGGTTCGTGGGTCAGATTTCAGTTCGTGGGTCCAAATTTTAGACATTTAAGTCTTAAACATCCAAATGAAAATTAAAAATATTTATAGAAACATGTTACACACTTAGCTTTAGAGATTACGACTTACGATCTTAGACCATCCACCACGAGTCAAAATGTCAAAATAGTCAAATGGTCTATGAATAAATGGTATATATTATATAATACTTATTAAATATTAATACTTGATATATAAATACATTTAAAAATAAAATTACTTTTTTATTCAGAATATAAACGGGTTGGCGGGTCAACCAGTTTATTTTTGAGAAACCCATATATGACCCGTTTAATAAACGGGTTGGCGGGTTGGTGGGTTGAAAAACTCAACCCAAACCCATTTATTTCGTGTCGTGTTGCGGTTCGTTTCGCGGGTCGTGTCGAGAATCGCCAGCCCTAGTTTCAAAGACACAACATGACAAATATCAAACCTGAAACATCCACAAAAAAATAGTAGTTAGTGATCTTAGGGAATTCTTCTTTATCCCCTTTATCCTTAATCACATTAACCCTATGATGATCGGGTCTGGAATAAGATTTAGATTTATGGGATCTTTGAGTTGTGGATTCAGCCGTCCTATTGGATTTATCATATGAGCTTGGAGGGTTGCTTCTTTTCTAGATCTCCTTTTCTTCTTCTAGCCTTACGAACCTTAGTGCTCTACTCTTTAGTTCATTCATTCATTTGCATGGAGTCATTACGTGGTCTTCATAGAAATAAGAGTCTTTCTTTAGGCCCATTTTGAAGGCTTCCATGGTAGTTTCCATGTCGATGTTGGGGATACTCAGAGCTTCTTTGCCAAGCCTATTCACAAAATCCTTGAGGGATTCATAAGGATCCTGAACCACCTGATGGAGATCATTAGTGATATTCTTGAATGTTCTGCTACAGGAAAATTGGTTGTTAAAAATATTAACTATATGTGCAAATGAAGTAAGAGAGTAAAGAGGAACATTTAGTAGCCATTTCAAAGTTGATCATGTGAGGGTGGAACCAAAACCCTTGCACATGCAATCTTCCTTCAAATGTGTGGGAATGGGGATGATCTCCTTTTTTTCCTTGTATTGTGCTACATGTTCTACAGGATCCATGGTCCTGTCATAAGGCTTCATGTTGGGAGTTTGAAAGCACTTTCGGACCTCGGTGTTAGTGACTGCAGGAGCGAATCTAAAGATCATGTGTAACAGCCCAAAATTTATAGGAAAACTTTCATTTAAATATTTAATAATATCAACCAAATTTGTTTCCAATTAATCCCATTACATAACTCATTGTTTAAAATATTAGAGTTGTTAAATACTAAGTGTAGAAATACTGGGGAGTGCATGTTGTCGGGCCCTTGCCCTTAGAACCAGAAGTACCTGAAACACCCAACAAAATTGTAGGCACACGCTTAGCAGATTCCCAAAAACACATAAATACATAACCATATATTTCCATGCGCAACATTGGTTTTCCGTGGACTCCCTCCAAGGTCTTCATTTGGAATATCGTGGGCTACCCCCATGGTCATGTATCCCAGTGTCATGGGCTTCCCCCGAAGGTCTTGCCAAGTGCCATGGGCTCCCCCATGGTCTTCACATAAGTCAATACATAAGTCAATGCAAACCATATCATAGTCATTTACTAGCATCTCATAATAATTAATGGGTCGGCCTTGGTGCCTTCAACCCATGGGTGTAGTAAGGAGTATCACCTCAATCTGCTGAATGCAAAAGCTACTCGCCTAATAGTCTAAAACCTCACACTAATTACAACGCAAATAACCCTAAAATACGATTATAATTCACCCTAATCAAAAAGCCCATAAATCTAAGTCCAAGTTCCTCCATAGTGGCCCAAAGGTCATTCCTTCACTAATAGGCCTAGTATCCAAAGTCCGCAACCACTATAGGCCAGAAGGCCCAAAAGTCCCAACTAATCTACTAATGATCCAATAATGAATTTTGGGCTGAACTGATCCAAAACCTCAAGCCCATGATCAAAAGCCCAAAAACCTACATAAGGCCCAAATATTTTAGCCCAACGCTTAAGAAGGCTGCCTAAACCATACGCCCGACGTATATACAGGCACATGCAACATACCTCAGGCGGAGTTAGTACACCCGGCGTACATGAGTGTACGTGCGGTGTACGCCCCAGCTATCCCACAATCCGTGTAAAGGCTTAATGCATTAAGATTTACGCCCAAAACTTAGATCTGGGCCCATTAAGACCTCTAGGGCTATAAAGTTGCCAACTTTAAGCCCTTGCATAGCTATAAAAAGTCCAAAAACAAAGATCAAGTCTCATAAGCCCTTTCCTACTTCTTATATCAAGAATGGTGACCAAACCACCCCAAAGATTCCACCTTTAAGAATCGAGACACTAGATCCTAATTGGAAATGCAACTAAAATGCCTGGGAGTAGCTCATACTCACCAAGATCTAACCTTTTTGGGTTAAAAGGGGAAATCTAGCCCCAACCAAGAACTTAAGGAAACACAAGCAAAGATATGAGCTTTATACCTCAATTTGGTGCCAAATGAGTAGCAAATGTTGGATCTAAAGTCTTGGAGACAAAGCTTTCTTCTTGCACCACCTTCTTCACCACATAAGAAGCTCAAAATCTCACTACAAAGCCTAAGAGGTTCAAAGATGGCTACGGTTAGCTAAGAGGTCCGAAATGAAAGTGGATGTTGAGGTGAGGGAAACTCTTGGGGTCATAATGAGGTTTAAATAGTGCACAAACCCTAGTCACTAGGGTTTTGGTATGAGCCATCTACACCCAGTGTATGAGATGTAAGCACAGTGTATGCACCCGGAGTCCCCTACGCCAAACGTAATAAGAGCTATGCCCCATGTACTAAAAAAATAGATTCCAATCTCGGGGACCAATAATGCCGTAAACTAAATTTCCAAAAGTTAAAAACCAACCTGATTATTCTTGGACATTACATTATGTGGCTTATTGGGGAGACTTCCAGTGTGATTGGACTACTCCAAGTACACTTGAGACATTCTGTCTTAGCTATTGTAGTTCTTTGGCCATGAGAGGGCTCATTCGTGCATCAACATCCATGGAGTTAGTAGTAAATGTATTATTATTGATGAAGTTACCAAGATCCTAGTTATTGGGAGTAACGAAGGTTTCATAGGGTTCCTAAGTCGTACGAGATTGATCTCTTGGAGCCCTGTCCCAGGCGGGAACAGAGGTTGATAATAGGATCCTGTCTCGCGACAGTTTGTTGAGGATCCGATGTTGTCAAAGTTCAATATGTTTGGCTACAAGATCGAGGGTACTGCTTCTTGAGGTGTGCGAGTCTATGTCCTCGATCTCTCTATTTCCTTGAGTATCGTCCTATTGTCCTCTTGTTTTTGAGTGACTTATCATTCCGATCTCTTCATCATAGCGAAGATTTGGTTATTAGAAATCAATACAAGAGGATCCTAAATTCCTTGGGTAGAGACCAGAGATGTATTTTTCTTCAATGCCTCAAAGGTTTTCTTGGGAGCTCCATATGAGGATGGAGGAAGATTTTAAGAGGAAATGGGAGGAGTTGAGGAAGAGGATAAGGTCGGTTGGGTAGACATGACTCTCAAATGATTTTGAACACCACGGCCCCACGGTGGGCGCCAAACTGTTTTGGTCAAAAATTGGTCAAGTGTAATTTGACCAAATTGTATTAGAGGTTGTGGTGTTAGTGTAATGTAAGTAAGTATCAAATGGTAATCAAAGTTTGACAAAAGAGTTACAAGGAAAGCCCTAGATCCTTTGTAGGATATTTGGTATAAAACCTTGGGAGGTGATAATAATCACCTACCTTGATGCATTTTCTTGATTTAAATTTGAGATTACAAAGAAAATGAAGATAATACGAGTATAGGAATAACATTAGAGTTATCGTCTGTGTTGTGTGCTAGATACATGTGTTATTTATAGTCTAGTGTGAGTAATAAGAAGTCTTGATAATTCTGGGATCCTCTAGATTTAGCATATGAAGTTATTTGATTTGGTATTTGGAGTCTTTTTGCCTAATTGAAATGACTCTCCATTGAGAATGAGTCTTGTGTTGACTAGTTCTGCAAGTGTTATATATAAATAAAATATAGTCGTTACAAATGTTAGAAGTATTAGAGGTAATAGTCAGCATCTCGGGATATGTTTAAGGATCCTGAGGCTTTAGAAATATTTGAGGATCCTGAATACGATTCAAGGATCCTAACCCTAACAAAAGGGACTATGTACTCACCTAACAAAGTGACCGGTGATTGCTGAATTGGGTAGAGCTTCTCCTTACACCTTTTTCAACCAGACCTAGATGTACATAGCGCTAAATCTTAGTCTAATTTCATATTTCATGGAGCTACTATCCTAAAAGTTTAGATTCCTCAATAATCCCAAAGTCTACTTGAAGATCTAAATATGGAATAACCAGGTAGGATCATATCAGAGGTAGGGTCTGTTTGGTATACGAAGTAGAGTGCTTGGAAACCCCACTTTAAAACACCTTACTAAATCCATCCTAGACTTTACTCCCGTAAGTAGATCAATCAGTATGACGACTTGGATTTATTGATAAATATTAATTATAGATTTATAATAATAATGACTATGACTCTAATTACAAGTTACATTTAACATTAACTAAGTGCAGCTTAACTTACAGAGGTTCTGGAATCTAAGTGTGCAAAAAACTGACTTGGAATCTTCTATTTGAAGGCTATTACTCAGTTGAGTATTTAGCGGTGTCGCAAGGCTTCGTCTCAAGTAAGAAACTAAGGCAAATGGGCTAAAATCGAGAGAGTTTCAATAGCGAGGTGGATAGGGAGTACGGAAGCAAATTACAGCCAAAGTCTATTTATTGCACAATTGCACGTCGTGCCCAGTGTTCACGTTGTGCACACTTGGGACGTTGCTCCTCCCCTTTTTCTACCACATGTCACAAATATGGTAGTCCACACCTCACCTTCTAAAAGGCGCGTGCCGTGCAACCTACATGTGCGTGACGCTTCTCGAAAAACTTCAGAAAATCGTATCTTCTTCATACGAGATCCATTTTCAAAGTTCATTATATCCTCGGAAAGATATCGACGAGATCTACAACTTTCATTTAAGAACTATTGACTAATTTTGACTTTATTTTTAAAGTTTTATTTTTAACAGGCTTAAACTGTTAAAGTCCGTTAAAAATTCATAACTTTCTCATACGATATCTGTTATTGACTGTCTTTATATCGACGGAACCATATGGACGAGATCTTCAAATCTCGTTTAGATTTTTTCCCTAACAACCAACTAATCTCTGCTTCGGTTTTTGAGTCTTATACTGCTGCGCTGAAACTTCGGAAAATCATAATTTCCTGTAATGAAGTCAGATTTTGACGTTCTCTATATGCATGCTCTCAGTTTAACAACTACAACAACTTTCACTTAGATTATTTTCCCTAAATAATTCTTATTTGATAATGAATAATTATCATTGTGACTATTAATTATCCTATTATTCGTTAATCATCTATCCCTGTCTTGTAGGCGTTATGTAAAACATACCGAACTAAAATCCTTATTTTATGAAAGAAATCTGAATCATCACTTTTCCCATATTAACTTTTGACTTCAAAACACAAACATATGGGTTGGATCTCATAACCAATATTATCAACATTCACTCGAGTGTACGCCATATTCCCTTAAAGCCTAAGGTCTTTACTTGATCCATTTATTATCCACAATCCCAAAATAAGAAATTTTTTAAAAGAGGATGTTACAAAATTTGACTTTATTTTTAGAGTTATATTTTTAACAGACTTAGATTGGTAAAATCAATTAAAAATTAATAACTCTCTCATGATATCCGTTCTCGATTATCTTTATATTGACGGATAAGTATGAATGAGGTCTTCAACTCTCGTTTAGATTGTTTTTTCTAACAATCAATCGTTCTAAATTTCGATAATAGTGTTGCACACTACTGTGCTGAAAGTTAGAAAAATCATAACTTCCTCTCACGAAGTCATATTTGGACGTTTTTTTATATGTGTGGGTTCATTTTCGTGATCCTACGACTTTCGTTTAGATTATTTAGGCGAATAAGCAATCTATCTCTAATTTCCTGTTTGCAATACACTATATAAATGAGAAACTTTGGAAGTCCATAACTACTACATACGAAGTTAGATCTGAATGTGATTTATGTGTACATGATTCATATCACAACTCCTATATTTTTCGTCAAGATTATTTGTCATAAATAATCTTCTATCAAGATTGTCATTTCGTCGCTAATCGATAAATTACTAAAATGGCTTTATAATATGTACTTTGCAACACGCACGACGAATGATTATCTTAATCGAGGATTTATATTATATTCATCATCTATTATATCTTAAATATCTAACCCGAAGTTATGGTGGTTACACGTTCCGACCATTAATTCTCAAGTCATATTTAACAATTATAATTAAAATACTTTCTAAATATTTTAGAAAACAAAATTGTACTTTAAAAAATCATGAAATTTAAGAATAAGGATTTATGAAATTAAAATCAAATAAAAAATAGTTTAATTATATCGCAATCTTTGACTCCATTTCATGATGAAATGTGAAAACATAACACCGTCATAAAATTCCTTCAAAATGACACATTCAAACGACTTTTTTTTTTCTTTTTATATTCCTTACTTTCTCGATTTTATCATACTAAACATTATCTTAATATGAGATCAGATTAGGGAATGCTCTATGTAGATGCTCGGAATAACCTGTGATACCTTTTAAATTTTTAGGTACAATGAAAAACATTTGAGAATTTTTTTGGTGTAACACAATCTTTTCGGCATGTTACCTCAAAAATTTACATTTGCTACCCATAACATTTCATTCTAGCTACACCATTAAATCAAATATACATATACCGTAACAGTATTATGAAGACTTGAGCTCTATGATCAATCAGTTGAGAAGTAGGTAGCATGTAAAATGTAGGATGCATGGACACCACTTGGTGGTGGGTCCCACTCTAATTTTTAGGTGAAAAACATATTGTTTTTTTTTAGAATTACATAGTTTGTACCATTTAAACAAGTTGGATACCATTGTTTTTGCCCAAAAAAAACCTTAAGAAAACCTCAAATTATGGAATTTTATGTTATTTTCCTTGTTTTCAATATTTTTATTATTATGGATCCTGGTTAATCTTTGTTGTGGATCCTCTGTCAATAAGCCATATAAATGTGAACAATATTAAAGAATTTAAGAAATAAGAAGATTAAGGATCAATACCATAACCAAAAACCAAAAGTCAAAGATTAAAATACCAAAAGTTCCCTACATTGGAAGTAAGCACATGGGAAATTGTAACACTACATGTATATTTTGGTTTATTTCAACATTCTTGAAAATAGCGTTGGCATTCTTTTTAGATAGAAAGTGTGTTTGTACGTTTTTAAACAATATACAACCAATGAAAGACCACGTTGACGTACTTATGAAATACAAAAAAAAATTCAGTTTTGGCAAGCAAATTTAGAAAGGACCATGAAGACTTCACATCCTCTACAATGTGTTGTTTTCTGGCCCATACAGTCGACACTCACTACGTAGAAAAGGTTGTTCCTAACCGTTGTACGTCATTTAAACAATATGAAGAACAAGACATATATTAGGAAGAGCTTTTTACATAAACAGTGGTGAATCTAAAACAAAATATCACATAGTTCCCAAAATAAGTAAAACCGATAAAAAAATCAAATAACACTTGTGATTGGTCGGATCGGGTCGGGTACAATTTATTGAAATATAACTGAAAAAACGGATTAGTCACCACCAATTAAAATTAAAAAAAAAAATAAAAAAAAAAAAAAAAACCGATTGAAATATAATTGAAAAAACCGAACGATTTAATGAAAAATTAGTTGGTTATTCGTGTATTGAGACCTTATTGTTTGATAAAAACTATATCTTATATTTAACCCTGTATATATATATATAGGGGATATGGAATATACATTACAGTATCACCTAAGCTTAACTAATAAACCTCTTAAATATGTCGTTTTAACATGCTAAATATACTCGGTTTGGTTTCACTTGGTAAATATATCATTCTCTACAACATTCCTTTCTTTCATTATCGTTTTATCATCTCCGTTTTCTTTCCTCAATTATCATTTATTACTTCATCCAAGTGAACATTACTAAACCCTAAACCTAAACCTAAACCCTAAATTTAAACCCTAAACACTAAAGCTAAACCCTAAACCCTAAATCCTAAACCCAAACCCTAAACACCAAACCCTAAACCCTAAACCCTAAACCCTAAACATAAACCTAAACGCTAAACCCTAAACCCTAAACCCTAAACCCTATTGTGTCGATCTTGAATTTACATCTTGAAGTATTAATCGTGAATCCATTAACTGTAATCTTTATATAGTAAAACAATGTATTTTCAAGAGGTTTAGTACCTAAGCTTAGGTGGCTGTAATGTATATTCCCTTTTCCCATATATATATATATATATATATGAATTTTTGGGGAAAAATATAATTTTATAAAAGAGTTTTATATTTTGAGTATTTTTGATGCCTTAATGTCATTTTATCATGATTTGAAATCATTTATTTGTAACACAAAGTTCGCGTGTTATACTTGTATTCCCCCCCCCCCCCCCCCCCTTGCTTTAAAACAATAAAAATTATGAAAATACGGGGGTATGAACTCACTTGATAAGTGGTGATTTGGATAGCATTTCGTTTCCCGAAAAGGAGCTTATTTGATGAAAAACCGGCTTAAATTAGGCAGAGTTTCAATTGGAGAAGATTAATTTTCTCGGGAATCTCGGTGCTTCGGGGCATGTTTCGGGTGTTAGTAACGATCTTGGGGATTTAGAGGTTATATGTGAGCTTATGGAAGCGAGAGGGGTGAAAAGGGTGGAAAAATGGTGTAAAAAGGGGTTAAATCTGAGAAGTCTCGCATGGTTTATATAGGGGCCGAAGCTTCGGCCAAAAGGGTAAGTCACAGGACACGCATCGGATGGGCAAAGGGAAGCTGGACACGCGTCGGATCTCGGCATCTTACGAGCCGTCTTAGACATCACCTAGGATGCCAGGTGTGTCGCACACTGAATGGACCTCGTTTCAGACCAATCAAAAGAGGGAACGTGTGTCACGCGTCGGATCTGCGAATTTGCCCGATTCTATCCACAAAATCACGGATTTTGTGCCAAAATCTTCTGAAAATCATAACATTCGCATACTAGCTACGTTTTTGACGTTCTTTATATGCACGCGTAGGCGAAAATATAATCTACGACTTTCGTTTGGACTTCGTCGGTTAATTTTGAATTTATTTTTAACATTATTATTTTAAACAGGCCGGGATAGGAAAATCCGTTAAAAATTTATAACTTCTTCAACCGACGTCCGTTTTCATCAGACTTTTTACCGTTGCACTAGTATTAACGAGACCTTCGATTCTCAGTTTGGTTGTTTCGGCTAAACCTTGCTCGATCTTTATTTCGAGTTTTTAGTTGTCTACCGCTATTCTGAAACTTAGAAAAATCATAACAACTTCATACAAAGTTAGATTTGGGCGTTCTTTTTATAGACTTTGTCAGGTTAACGTATTCTATGAATTTCATTTAGATAGTTAGGGCTAAAATGTAGTTTATCAAAAACTCACTTTTTTACGCTGAATAGTGTTTGCCGGTTTTGTTACGGATTTTCAAATGGTCATAACTTCTTCGTTATAACTCGGATTTTTGTGTTCTTTATACTTTTGGAAACCTTGTTACAATCTCTATTACTTTGTTCATCCCAATCGAGATTATGTAATACTTTATTTTTTAGGGTTAGTTATATAAATATACACAATATGCTAAAATTTCTCTTTATTATTTTAAAAGGAAGTACAAATTGAACTACACTATTACATAGGTTTGAAATAACGGTTTGTTACATGGGTGGTAGTCCAAATTTGTTGATAATGAGTTTCAACATAAATTTAATTATTTTTCTTCATGTTATGGCTAGTAACGAGTTATGCTTCTATCAATCTCGTGAAGTAGTCAAACCTAACCACTATGAATTTGACCTATCGGGTATGATCTACTTGTTCTGAAGTGTGTTTCAATGAGATTATTTTCCATCTCTGTCTGACCAATGAACCTTCAACATGGTCTAAGAGACCTTATTTTGTAAGTATTCCTCTAAATAAAAAATTGTGGAGCTTTCACCATTATCTTTCTTTTTTCTTTTTTGTTTCATGATAAGATTCCATGTTAGGTGTAGTCATAATATGGTGTCGTCTAGTTTAGTTCAATTGGAATGTCACTGACCTTTATTCTGTCGATGCTTCGTTTCGTTAGTACCTTTACTAAGACGTTTTGTGTAAAATTCTTGAATGAAAGCGCAACCATTAGGGCGTCAACGTGTTTGTTTTTGGTTAGGGGGAATTATTGTATAATGAATGTTTTGAAACCTTCTACTAGTCTCTTGATTGCGTTTAGATATTATTAAATTCATAATAGTTCTCTTGATTTGTATTCCTAGTATCTCGTAGGCCACTAACATGGACTCTACAAATGTCGAAAGATATTTTGTGACCGTGTCTTTTGCTAGTCATATTCAACTTGATTATTTAATGTTAAGAAGTCTAACTTGAGCGCATGAGTGGTTTTAATTTGGTTTCTTCCGAGCTTGTGAGGACCAGTCTGGCTTCAGATCCTTCGTTGTTGGACTCCTCGTCGGTATGTAACATCCATATTTCATTATTCCTAGTTTGTTGCTTTTGCTTGTTTTAGTAGGTCGGGCTGTGGGGTGTTTTGTGCCTTCATGTGGGATCTAGGTTAGGATATCAACCATAACTTGCACTTTGATGCTATTTCAGGGTCAGTTTTTGACATCATGTCCCCCAACTAAATTGCTCATTTTTCTAATTGTCATGATTTCTCCAACTTTAGTAGTATTTGTTTCATGGATTAGCCTGCGATTACTTCAATGTGATGAGCCTGGAAGAATCATCTTATTCACATTTTTTCCGCATATATCAAGGTTAGGGTTAGCTTTTCTCGGTATGTGTAATTAACTTTAGGCGCTTGTAAAGCTCTATTGATGAAGCAGATTTGGAGTTTCTTTTATTTTTTTCCTTTTAAATAAGAGGCCGACACCAATGTCAGATCTAGGCTTGCTAGTGTTGGAAGGCTTTGTAATTTTCTTTTAGTGCAAAAAGTGATTTTTCTACTTTTGTGGTCCATAGGCTTTGATACCACTATTGAATCATGATACTTATTCAAAGATTATAAAGCAAAACAAAAAACAAAAGAAAGTTATACAAAACATCATGATCAAGTCATTATTATATAGATATTAAAGTTATCAACCCTTATCTATAGTAAAGTGGCTAAGGGGTTGGCAGAAATGACCCATGTTTTTTCTGTTTTAGACATTGGCCACAGTAATTTTTCGGTTGACACTTTATGTCACACCCCGAAACCGATGGCGGAAACGTTCTGGGGCGAAGGACATCATGTAAAGTATCACAACCAATGTACACAGCAAGCATAGTAAACCCAACCATTACATTACATAGGAATATTTACATTTGTTTGAAAGCAAAGTAATACATGTTTTATATATACATCAGTTTGAACAAAAGTAAAGACGAGACTTCTATATGCTCCATCTTCTCCAAAAGTGATCGAAATACCTGTCTAACGAGAACCTAAGAATACAAGCAGTTTTTTAAAATATCAGAATAAACTTGGTAAGTTCATAAGCGGTTTGTTTCTGGTAAAAGAATTAGTTTCCTTTGGTTTTATGAAAAGTTGTTTCCCAAGAAAATCCCATATTTTCTTATAAAAGTAGTTTGGTTATTCATTTGCTAAGCAGCATGTTCATGAAAAGTAAAGTTATCCCACGAAAAACCCCTATTTTCCTTAAAAGTTGGTGGTTGGTTATCGATCCGGAATGAAGTGTACAAGTATCTACCATACTTGTATTCTTAAGTGAAGTTTCCCTGAAAGCTTGGTTATTCTTGAGAAGTACGTCAGTTTTAACACGTATATAAAACTAATAAGTAGGTAGTAAACTAATTCCTAAGGGTATTACTGATACCCTCTAGTAATCAAAACAGTTATTACTTTGAGGTTAGTTCACTAAGTTTATAACTACTAAAGTAAATCTCCATTATCTAAGTTGCGAGTTCCATAACCATACAATAAACTAGATATGGCTCGTAACGGGGCCAGTATCATTTTATGACTTTTTTCACTTGTGGACCAGTCGGTCCCACTGTAGCTAGTAGCAAGGTGCGAGGTAGTCAATCCCGTATAGATCTATACACTCAAGTCACATTCTCCCTCCAGGAGATTCTGGTTATAGGGGTAGTCCTACATTTTCGTATCTCGGGGGAGTGTTACCAAGGACGTGTCTCCAATCTTAAGATTAATAAATTTTAAAAGTAATAATACAGAAAATCCTGTTTTATTGGTCCTTCACTCTCGTATCTCTGGGGAGTGTTACTATGGATGTGTCTCGAATTCTAAGATTAACAAATTCACATGTAATGATATGGAAAATCCCGTTTTATGAATGTCATGAAATCCTTTGTGAAATATAAAATATATCATTTTATAATGAGTTTCACAAGTTTTCCTTGTTTTAATTTCGAAAACAAGCTCTACAAGTTAAATGCAACACGGTTTTCTGTGTCAAAATCATACTGAACATGTAACATTTCATACGAAATAATAAGTTTTGAGTACAAGATTCCTTGTACTTTTTCTTGTATTCCCCCATGAAAACTTGAAAAACACGGGAAAAGGTGTAGGGGTATGAACTCACCAGACGAAAATGTGCTGGGTAGGATGCTAAGTCTTAATTTAGGGCTTGAACATGCGTGAGGATCCTGTGTAACATGAAGTGATACATAGATGTATCTAATTAGACATTGAACAACTAATTAAGTAAGATAATACACTACGATGCGCGAAAACACTTTATCTCAAGTGCTATGAATGATACGGGTTGCATCTAAGGAGTGTAAGGCCATGATAAGGAGTTTACTCTTCAAGTGGATGACTTCTAGAGGTGTTTACGGCCCAAAGACCACACCCACATGAGTTTACGGCTGTAAACTCATGGGTGGAGTGTTTTTGGTTGCTCAAAGGTCTTATATCACTTGGGGAATTATGCTAGGTTCAATTCTAAGGCATGGGAATTGACTATGGCTTCAAATGGACCATTTAGGGGAGTTCACGGCTGTAAACATAGATTTAACGGTCGTAAACTCTTATTTTCCCCTTCATTTCATGCTTTCATGGTTCTAGGTTAAGCATACATGTTTCTAGTCCTTTATACATGCCATGGAGGGAAGTTAGGGCACCATTTGACCTCCTTAGGGGAGTTTACGGCCAAGGGACCAATCCCTTGGGGGTTTACAGCTGTAATATCTTTAAGTTCTTGGTTTCTTTGATGTTTAAGGTCCCTACTTCGATGGTGATTGATTCTATGTCGAGTTCTAGGCCTAAGGATGGAAGAAATGGCAACTTTGAACCCTTTATGGGAGTTTACGACCCAGAACATTCATTGGCCGTAAAATCTCATTCATAGGCCGTAAACTCTTGTTTACTCCCTTTATGACATGTTTTTGGTGTTCTAAGCTCATTCATGTAAGTCCCTAAGTCATGGCTAAGCACTAGAAGGGTTTTGGGGCTTCAAAACCCACTTATGGGTGTTTACGGTTTGAGGGGTGTTCCTTGGCTGTAAACACATGATTTTTAGGCTTTTGAATGATTTAAACACGAATTTGCATGCATAACAAGCTAAACAACAAGCTAGGAAGGATCACTTACGATTTTGGAGCTTGAAAGGGGCGTTTTCGATCAAAATTGACTTGTAAAGAGAGATAGAGAGAGAGAGAGAGAGAGAGCTATGAGGAGGTGAGAAAAGGCTCAAATGAAGGTCCACTCACCCTTATATAGGGTTTGATTTTGCGGCCCGGTGGGAATCTACCCGATCCCGACGTTAAACAGGGTTTATGGTCGTACTCGATTAAATGGTCGTAACCCGACGTGGTCGTGAATTAGAAACTTTTTAAAGGAATATCGAGGGTGTTTCACGTGTTTCTAATTCATTCGGACACTTATGAAGTCATAATAAAAGTCTCAATTTAATTAATCCATTTCAAAATGTTAACGGAAAAATTTAATAAAAACGAGTTTTATTAACGGAAATGGGTTACAGTGACGGAATAAATTTCAGGTTGTCACATCATCCCCCCGTTAGAGGGAATTTCGTCCTGAAATTTAGAATTAAGATACAAATTATGGATTTGGAAAGAGATGCGGATATTTCTGCTTCATCGAGTCTTCGCGCTCCCAAGTGAACTCGGGTTCCTGCTTGGCATTCCAGCGAACCTTTACTATCGGGATGCGGCTTTGTTTCGTTCGTTTGATCTCATGATCCATGATTTCGATTGGTTCTTCCACGAAGTTCAGATTTTTGTTGATCTCGATCTCATCAAGAGGGATCACGAGGGTTTCATCGGATAGACACTTCTTAAGATTTGAAACATGAAAAACAAGGTGGATGTTGCTAAGCTCTTGGGGTAATCGGAGTTTGTAGGTTACGAGACAGATCCTAGCGAGGATCTCGAAAGGTCCTATGTACCTTGGGTTCAATTTACCGTGCTTTCCAAAGCGTATCATGGCTTTCTAGGGCGAGATCTTCAACAGGACATGATCTCCAACTTGGAATTCCAAAGGTTTTCATCGTTTATCAGCATAGCTCTTTTTGTCTGTCTCTAGAGGCTTTCAGTCGTTCTCGGGTTTGAATGATCTTTTGGTGGTTTCGCGGATGATTTCTGGGCCAGTGAGAGCGCTATCAGGGACTTGACCTTGGCTTGATGCGTGTTGTCCACCTTAGCCAACGCAAAGGGGATCTGCACTTACGACCGTAGAGGGTTTCGAATGGGGCAACCTTGATACTGGTATAGTAGCTTTTGTTATACGAGAACCCGATCAAGGGTAAATGAGTGTCCCACGACTTTCCGAATTCGATGACTCATGCTCTCAACATGTCTTCCAGGGTCTGGATAGGTCGTCGTTTGTTGCGAGGAGGTTCAACTAAGAATAATTGAGTGTCCTATGATGTATTTCCAATTGTCCGAATAACCCTCTTACTTTGTCTATGTCCTTATGGGTGGCACCCTTTGAATGAATACTTTCGGTTTCTTCGAAAAGCGATAATTTTTTGAAGTTCGCATCTAAATTGTCATTATGAATGACGAGGGTTTTGTGATAATACGATTTAAGACGATAGGGTTTGGTATAACATAGACTCAATCGGACTAAACAGGATGTTATCAAAGAATGGCACGTTTAAGTTGGTTTGGAAGGATCGCTTTTCTAGAACATTAATGTCCCTGGGTGAATGTCTATGGTGTACGTAAGTCATGTATAATTACAACTGACCCTAGTGTATTCACTAAGTTATGATAATTTTCTCACTAGACCTTAAACCTTATAAAGATTTCGTGATCTAATACGGACGAGAAAGTAATCACAGTTATGAACAATTACCAGTGTTTTTGAAAACGTACAAAAACGTTGCAGGGTCCTTTGATGCTTCCTTACACTCGGAGGTTAGGCTCCTCCGGTTTCTTCATTGTTCTTTTCTGTTGGGCAATCTCTTTTGAGATGTCCCATTTCGCCACATACGCAACACACTTGGACTATGCTAGCATTAGTAGTCGAAGTGATGTGTTGGGTTGGGTTCTGTATGGAGCTAGTTTCCCGGCCATTCATAATACCTGGACAATTTCTTTTGAAATGACCAGGTTCGCCACAATTGTAGCAAACTTGATTCATCCTTACACCAACAATCGAGGTGTTTGGCTATGCAGATGCCCTGTAGTATCGCCTGGTATGTCCTTTCCTGTTGCAGTTGTTACAACACTTTCCTACGTGGTGAAAGTTGCATTTCTCGCAACTTGGAAGTCTTCCAGCATATTGCCGCACTGGTGTTGGCACTGGTTGGACGGATATGGTAGTTATAGAAGTTATCTCGAGTTGTTGTTTCTTTCCAAGTTTCTGAGATGACTTGTTCTTCTTCTCGGACCAAAATTTTCGTTTAGCGCTCTTAGGTTTAGGGGCTGGAATGTTCTCTAGGACAGGCCCTTATTGATTTCCTGGTGTGTAGTTACAGCTTGAGGTGTGGAAGTCGTTCCGATTTCCATTTAGACCGTTAGCATTAAGGACAGCTAAAGCGGCTACTACGGCTGCTGTGATAGTAGCTTGGAATGTAGTTGAGTCCATCTGGAGGATTGGTGCCTTACTGGTGGATTGGTTCTGTTTCTTCGGAGGCATGATCTACTATATGTCAAGAAAAGAGTTGTGAGCAACAAATGTTGTCTCTGGATGAATCCTAAATATTCGTCTATGCATTGATATTTCCCGTTTTGCTACTGACTCTCTTTGATTCAACCCACATCCCCAAGATGTGGTCTTAGCAAGGATAGAAAAGATTTGAGTACACAAAGTTCACATATACTAGTATTAAGAACTTTTGTTTGCTCAACCCATTGGGTTGGCGGAGTAACTCTCCTATTTCTTCGGTTCCAGAAAGGAAGGACGAGTAGAGTGATCCTCTATCGATGATGGGTACTCCTCAAGTGAAATCCTAATTCGGTCAGTTGTCGCTCTATGTCAAGCAGACGTCCTTCATACCCTGACTGGCCGGTTTAGAGCTCTATGACCTCGGCTTGGGTTGTAGCTAACTCTCGCTGTAGAGCTCCATTGTCTCTTATAGTTATCCTGTGAAAAACTTCAAGATTGCGAATGTGGTCTATGTTGGCATCCGAATCTGCTTCAAGTTCCATAGTTCGGTGAAGGGTTTCCATAACTAGCCTCACATTGTGAGCCACTTGGTGTATCAGGGTTGGGAGGGACCTGTCTATAGGACTTCCTCAATCAGATTGTAGAAGTTATGGTTACCGTCGAATGAGAGGGGTTGGCCTTGCTTATGACTCCACCTATTCAAACTCCCTACCACATTGGCGTTGGATCTTGGAATCCAACTTGAGGGTTAGGAATTGACGTTGGGGTCACTTGGGGTAGGTTTTGGACTTCAGGTTCCGAGTCAGCCTCTTTAAGAAATGGTTCGACAAGGTCGTCGTCTAAACGAATTTTAGGGTTTCCTTCTGGCTCCGATTCAATCCGTCCTCCATCTCCTTGCTTGAGGAAGTACGGGTCGTTAGGGAGTTGGAAATCTAGTCATGCTATCTACGTGAGGTGGTGGTAAAGGGGTGGCTAATAGGTATTGAATCTAAAATGATCAGGAAAGAGAGGGTGGTAAGTCCTCTAAACTGAATTAAGAGATATGGAACAAGAGATATCTCATTATGGCAGATAGAGTGTTCTACTATGCGATAATATATAGAAAAGCTACCAAAGCAAGGGAATTTATCGCTAAAGGAAAACGAGTAGCAACACTTGAATGAGGATTTCTATAACGAAGTTGACTCTAGAAAATACTCCCATAGTATTTTGTGTTTTGCTGCGACGATGACTCATTCTTTGGATATTTGGTAAGTTTTAGGCCTGCTGCACACCACAGTCACTCCCAAGCACATGTTGGCCGTGTCTCGAATGAATATAGTTGATAAGGCTATATTGACCCTAGACACGACTACATAACTGCCTAGGTTTAACCGCAGTGTACAACACCCAATTACTTATGTTTTGTTCTATTTGTGGTTACGGATTCTGGTATGTAGGTATATTTGTAAACTTGGAGTAAAAATACTTATATTTTTAAAGTATACTTTTAGTTCAGAGCACATCGGCCCCTTAGTGTTTATAGTTGTATACCATGTAAGGTTTGGTATATTTAGTTCACTATAAACATGGGCTCTGATACCAATCGGTCACACCCCGAAACCGATGGCGGAAACGTTCCGGGGCGGAGGACATCATGTAAAGTATCACAACAAATGCACATAGCAAGCACAGTAAACACAACCATTACATTACATAGGAATATTTACATTTGTTTGAAAGCAAAGTAATACATGTTTTATATATACATCAGTTTGAACAAAAGTAAAGACGAGACTTCTATATGCTCCATCTTCTGATCGAAATACATGTTTAACGAGAACCTGAGAATACAAGCAGTTTTTAAAAATATTAGCATAAAGCTGGTGAGTTCATAAGCGGTTTGTTTCTGGTAAAAGAATTAGTTTCCTTTGGTTTTATGAAAAGTTGTTTCCCAAGAAAATCCCATATTTTCTTATAAAAGTAGTTTGGTTATTCATTTGCTAAGCAGCATGTTCATGAAAAGTAAAGTTATCCCACGAAAAACCCCTATTTTCCTTAAAAGTTGGTGGTTGGTTATCGATCCGGAATGAAGTGTACAAGTATCTACCATACTTGTATTCTTAAGTGAAGTTTCCCTGAAAGCTTGGTTATTCTTGAGAAGTACGTCAGTTTTAACACGTATATAAAACTAATAAGTAGGTAGTAAACTAATTCCTAAGGGTATTACTGATACCCTCTAGTAATCAAAACAATTATTACTTTGAGGTTAGTTCACTAAGTTTATAACTACTAAAGTAAATCTCCATTATCTAAGTTGCGAGTTCCATAACCATACAATAAACTAGATATGGCTCGTAATGGGGCCAGTATCATTTTATGACTTTTGTCACTTGTGGACCAGTCGGTCCCACTGTAGCTAGTAGCAAGGTGCGAGGTAGTCAATCCCGTATAGATCTATACACTCAAGTCACATTCTCCCTCCAGAAGATTCTGGTTATAGGGGTAGTCCTACACTCTCGTATCTCGGGGGAGTGTTACCAAGGATGTGTCTCCAATCTTAAGATTAATGAATTTTAAAAGTAATAATACAGAAAATCCTGTTTTATTGGTCCTTCACTCTCGTATCTCTGGGGAGTGTTACTATGGACGTGTCTCGAATTCTAAGATTAACAAATTTACAAGTAATGATATGGAAAATCCCGTCTTATGAATGTCATGAAATCCTTTGTGAAATATAAAATATATCATTTTATAATGAGTTTCACAAGTTTTCCTTGTTTTAATTTCGAAAACAAACTCTACAAGTTAAATGCAACACGGTTTTTTGTGTGAAAATCATACTGAACATCTAACATTTCATACGAAATAATAAGTTTTGAGTACAAGATTCCTTGTACTTTTTCTTGTATTCCCCCATGAAAACTTGAAAAACACGGAAAAAGGTGTAGGGGTATGAACTCACCAGACGAGAATGTGTCGGGTAGGATGCTAAGTGTCAATTTAGGGCTTGAACACGCGTGAGGATCCTATGTAACATGAAGTGATACATAATTGTATCTAATTAGACATTGAACCACTAATTAAGTAAGATAATACACTACGATGCGCGAAAACACTTTATCTCAAGTGTTATGAATGATACGGGTTGCATCTAAGGAGTGTAAGGCCTTGATAAGGAGTTTACTCTTCAAGTGGATGACTTCTAGAGGTGTTTATAGCCCAAAAACCACACCCCCATGAGTTTACAGCCGTAAACGCATGGGTGGAGTGTTTTTGGTTGCTCAAAGGTCTTATATCACTTGGGGAATTAAGCTAGGTTCAATTCTAGGGCATAGGAAGTGACTAGGGCTTCAAATTTACCATTTAGGGGAGTTCACGGTTGTAAACATAGAAGTTCCACTCACCCTTATATAGGGTTTTTCGATCAAAACTGACTTGTAGAGAGAGAGAGTAGAGAGAGAGAGAGAGAGAGAGAGAGCTATGAGGAGGTGAGAAAAGGCTCAAATGAAGTTCCACTCACCCTTATATAGGGTTTGATTTTGCGGCTCGGTGGGAATCTACCCGATCTCGATGTTAAACGGGGTTTATGGTCATACCCGATTAAATGGTCGTAACCCGACGTGGTCGTGAATTAGAAACTTTTCAAAGGAATATCAAGGGTGTTTCACGTGTTTCTAATTCATTCCGACACTTATGAAGTCATAATAAATGTCTCAATTTAATTAATCTATTTCAAAATGTTAACGGAAAATTTTAATAAAAACTAGTTTTATTAACAGAAATGGGTTACATTGACGAAATAAAATTCAGGTTGTCACACTTTAACCCTTACAATTTCATTCTTTTTTTATTCTTCATTCCTCCACCGCCTGATCCCTCTTTGTATTTGTATTTTTACATTTGTTTTTGTCGGTGGAATGTCCATGTGTTTCTCCTCTTTGGTTTCCACGTGTTATGTTTGACCGTTTACTATCTGATACCACTACCTCGCTGTCCACTCAAGTTTCATCCACCGCTTCCACTGTCTGCTTTCATCTGCTTTTCTTTCTTCATGATCCCTTCGTCTCAGGTAAACCTGAAAATGGTCTCTCCATCACCGCCCTACAGGCGATCGCTCACCACCAACTCTGCCTCTTTAGTGACCCTTCTCCAACCTTCTTCTACACCGATCCTCTTCGTTCACATGATGCTCTCTTCATAAACCTAAAACTCTTTTTTGACATCGATTGCATCTCCCTTCTGATTCTTGCGCTTCTCTCTCTACACCTAGAAAAAATTCATGTCATCCCTCATACAATCTACTGCCCACCACCGCTATCCCTACCATTTTCTCGACTTAAGACATCGAGAGCAAACCACCAGCCACCACCAACTGTTGTTGTTTCTGGATGGTTCTACCGTTCCAACTTCTCTACGGTACTCTTAATCGGCTTCCTTGACTCCACCAGCGTAACCACCACTTATAATCGGTCGGTATCACCGCCTTCGGTTCCTTCAGTGACGGTGGGTTTTCTCAGTAAAATCAAATGCTGCTGCGGTTTTGAACCCTGATATTAACTAAGGTAATATTCAAATTGGATTGTACCAACAATCCTATTGCATTCTTTTCTTAGGTTTTGAACCCATATTTAATTTTGCACTTCTGCTTTCTTATGTTTTGTATTTATGTTTTAGGTTGATTTTGAAATTCACCCTTCATGTTGTTAAGCTTCAAAACTGGTTGTCTCCTATATTTGCATTGAATTGCAGGATTAAAGAAGGAATTAGATGTAGTCGAACAATGTTAGCACTTGATCACCTTTAACAAATAATATCAGATGTTGTGATTTCATGGAATTTCCCTTTTCCCGTTCTTCAGGTTAGGTCATTATGTGATAAGGCGAAAGAGATCCTCATCAAAGAAAGCAATCTTCAGGTATCTTGTCATTATCATTCCCTAATACTTAACAATACCAAAAATGTGAGATTAAAGAATTTAGATCTATTTCTTCATGTCTTTTGCAGTCTGCTAAAAGCCCAACAAGAATCTGTGGGGATATTCATCTGCAATTTCATGATCTTGCAGAGCATTTTAGGATTGGTGGAAGGTGTGTGTTGTGTAATGATATGATAAATTGATATGATATAACTTATAAAACCTAATTATGTTGTTCTTTATATAATACCCTGATACAAATTATTTATTCAATTTGTCTACGTGTGTGTGTGCGTGTTTAATTTAGGCGGAACATTTTCATGCCTTTGCACAAATGGATGATGAAAAACTGATTTTGGATAGTTACTCAAAAGGAAAGCTTAGACTTTGATTACTTTGATTTTTTTTAAAATATTTTTTGATTTGTATCTATATTGTTAATATCCATGTTGGACAATTGTCAAAGATCATTTAGTCATAAGGTGGTTCTTGGTAAGAAAGATCCGAAAAAAAGCTACTGGTATGCTTTCTTTCAGGTCTTTTTTTCATATAAAAAATTTAGTTCATTCTCTTAACTGTCCAAATTTTCATCTTTAAGAAACTAAAAATATTGTTTTAAAATAGGAAGGCTGATTTCAAAACTACAATTGCAACTCCAAAATGATCTAATTAGGCGAACTGAATCTTAGGATAAGCAAAGAAAAAACATTCGGTTTCTAAAGGGTAAAAATTTGAGATCGATATTTTCAGATTTTTTAAAAAATCCAGAAATAATTATTGAGTATCAGGGGTTGCACTATGATGATGGAATTAAAATTAAATGCATAAATTGTGATATAGTTTGAATTGCTTATTTGTATGGATTAATTCAAACATAAATGATTAAAATATGTGGAAATTTTTTGTGATTGTAATATTTAAACTGAGAATAAATATATATTACTATGTTATACAAAAGTGAAACTGTATTACCTAAAATGAGAGTTTACCATAATTTTCATATAGTTTGGCATATACTCATCAAAGATTGTAGGTTTTTCTCAAATTTTTGTAACATTTTATTATTATGGTTTATTAACATCTTGCATGGCAGCAACAAATGAAGGCACTAACAACACTTGACTACGGTGGTTAACGTAGAAAAAGGCATTGACTCCAAGCCCTTCACCCGGTCAGCAAAGGGCGTTAAGGTAATTGGCTGTTTCAGGGAGCATTAAAACTACATGGATGTAACTAGAAACAAATAAATAAGATAGGAAACATATAAAATCACATAAATGGTCTTTTTATTAAAAAAAAAGATTACATAAATGGTTTGTATGTGAAAGAAAATGACAATGTACTTTTTTAGGAAACATTTATATTATTGAGCTCTAACATACTACAGTTATCTCTTTTCAGATCATCTAAAAAGAATATCAAAAAGGTCATAAAAGTATTGTAAATGACTTTTATGAAAGTATTTTTTTGAAAATTTCCAGAACAATTTCCTAAAAGAATCACAACAAGTTATTTTTCTAAAGTATGATGCTATTAATTAATATTTTTGAAAGGTTTAAAGCTATTAATGAAATTTGTTTCAAGAAAAAAATCCTTTAAATTAGCTTCAATAAACAATAAAAAGGTAATTGTCAGTGTCATTCAAAAATAATCCAATAATGATGAACTTTCAAAAGGACAAAGCTATTTAATAACTTTTTTTTTGCAAGTTCAAAACTAAAAACATTTTTTTATAGGAAACTACTTTTAAGAAAATGATATGGAATTCACAAATTTACACTACATTGATGTATATGGAAATAAATAAATACGATAGGAAACCTATCATATTACATAAATGGTTTATATGTGTAAAAAAGTACATATATGGTCCATACGTGAAAGAAATTGACAATGTACTTTTCCAGGAAACTTTTAAGTTAATAGAATTGTATTTTCGTACAAAACTTTAAAAAATTTCATCTCATCAAAAAAGAATCCGAAAATTGTTCATTTTTTGAAAGTACAATGCTATTAATGGTATGGGTAATAAAGGAACACAAAAACTAACATCTGATATAACACATCTGTTTTATTTCGATTTATTTCCCTTATTTTTGGAATTAGACTGTTATTTAAAAATTAAGAGAAAGTGTTTGCATATACATTTCGTATATACACGAATTTATACCAAATATATGTAATTGTATTTAAAGTTTTTGCAGTAAATAATTTTGTGGGGATAAATAATTGACTTATTCTTAAAAAGCTTAAGGGCATTATGGTCTATTCACAAGAAGAGAAAATAGATGCGGAGCAATGGCATGTCTACAAAAGAGTCTTTTATTAATAAAAATCTTTTATCAATAAGGGAGATTTCACAAATATATCAATCGAGAAGCTCTTTTTTTAAAGTGGGACAATAAATGTTGCAGAAGTTTGCTTGCATTATGTACCAACATACTTTACTATGACTAGCAATTGTGCTAATGTACTATAGTTTCATAGAAAATCGAAACCTTCCAACCCCGCAACGCGGGGGAAACACTTCTAGTTGGATCTATGTTTATAAATTGAAGCAACAAATATAAAATACAATGGGTTTGATGTGTGTTCACCTTTTTATATGCAAAAAGAAAACACAAAGAACCAAAGGAGAATCCTTCCATCGCACTTGTACCTAATGCGACAATCTTCAAAGCAAGAATACCTTCTTCCTTCTCATTGTCTTTTGTGATTTCTTAGGGACCAAAAAAGACTAAACCCTTACTTGTTGACGCTAGGATTTTTGCAAATATGAGGGAGAGGTAAGAAAATTTTGTGGACTTTGATGTCAAATTTCCCACCAAGCATACCTTTTAAATAACGTAGACTTTTATGTTAAAATTTCACACCAAGCAAACCTTTTAAATTAATGATATAATTATCTATAATAAATAGATAGTTACTAGTAATAATTAAATATGCCTAATTGAAAATTAAATCCCTCTTATTTATAGTCTATAATTAAACCATCAAATTATTGAAGAATAACAAACTAATCATTTTATTTGTTTATTCTCTTTTTAGATTGTACTTTGTGTGCAACTCAATAGACATATATATTTATTAGCAATGGCACTAACTTACTGTGTCAGTTTTCATATTTCTAACATTTACAAACTACTTTTTAGTTTATCAAATTCGAAAATATGAAAGAGGATCCAAAAGTTAGCTATTGCCTATCGAACGTAACCAAAATATGTTTTAAGTATGGTATTTTGGTCAAAAACTCTAAATCATGACCATCGTTGTCAATATGTTTTCACCATGTAAGTCCATCAATTATCCTTGTAACTCCATCAATTATTCTCACAAGTAAATGAGGGGCTCATACTTACATTATTTTTTTCAGTCATATAAAATATATGAAAATGTTACAGTGGAAATAAGTAGAACTTAAGAAGGCTTTTGATTTGCATCATTTCTTTTGAAAGGTATAGACATCTTAAGTTGATGTATAGATCTTGAACTAAATTTGTGTTAATTACTTTGTGTGTGGGGCGTGGGATGATCTAGACATCTTGAGTTGCTGAAGCCTGCCTTCTAATTAATCTACTTAAAGAAGATCAACAATGTGTAACTAAGTCAGCATTAGTCAATCCGAAAACTCTAAAAATAGGAAGTTGCTAAAGTTTAAATTTGAAGATGAATAAGGGTGCAAAAGGGTCAAGCTACTTGTGAGCTGCTTGGAATCGGCTCGTTAAAAGCTTGACTTGAAACCGATTTTAAACGAGTCCGAGCCGAGCTCGAACTTAATATCAAGCTCGTTTATTAAATGAGCTCGAGCTCGAGCGTATGTCACTAAACTCGATTAGGATCGCGAGCCTAAACGAGCCTATATAATATAATTTATTATTATTTTTATATATTAAAATAAAAAATATATATATATTTGGGGAATTAAGAATTTATGGTATAAGCAAATGAGCTTCTTAATGAGATCGAACCAAACTTAAGCTTATTTAGGCATGTTAGACATAAAACGAGCTGAGCTAGAGCCCGATCTGAGTTTGTACAACTTTTTACGATATCGATCCGAACTTAGTACAAAGAAAGCTCAAAGCGAGCCGAGCTCGAGCTCAAGCTTCGTATAACTTAAACGAGCTTGAGCCGAGCCTGACCAGGATCCGACTTGGCTCAGCTCGTTTGCACCCCTACAGATGAAAATCATAAGTTCCGCTTCCAAGATCAACTTAGAAGTAGGGCCGTCTTGGGGTTTTACAAACCCTGGCGAAAATATATAACAATGCCCCGTTGTTAATTTTACAATAGAGCAACAACTAACTAGTGTAAGGCATATATTTTTAAATCCACAATGTAACAAACACTTTTTTATTTAAGAACTAATATACAGAAAGCCCTATTTAGTCAAGGGAGGAACCATGCATATCTGTATGAAATCGTAATGTTTGTAAATTACAGTATTCTTTAGTGTATATTAACTTCAAATCTGATACACATCAATTCTGGATACACACATACACATGCAGCGTATTGAATTGGTCCATTCTGGATACTTATCTGTCCATGCAAATGCATATGTATCTCTAAAGTAGCATCATGCATGACGGTATTATTTAGCAATAACTTAGGAATTAATATTACATATGAAGCCATGCAACTACCCAAAAAAATTTGGCTGGATGAAACCACAGGTTATAATATCGTACACAAGAATTAATAACTTATCTTGGTCCGTATAATAAAATTAAGTACTATGCCGTGTGAAAAATACTTAATTTCCTTTAGATTGTTCAGGAAAACGGTATATGTATGTATATATATAGGCTTTCTGTTAGCAATCGTAAGCCTACAGACACGACCCTCTTCCCTTAATGTCAAGTATGCGAAGTCCACGTATCTCTAAAGTTTATATCCATGAAAACTCCCTGCTAATTCTAGGATTCTAGTCGATCTCTAATTAGAATACCCTCCATTAAAAAAATCACGTTCACCAACAATATTTTGGTAGCTTGAAGAAATTTCATACCAGCATCATGTTCATCATGAACCTCAACTTGAAAGAAATTATGTTCTTAGCCGTACTAATCATGAGTCTTCTTCTGTTATGTTTTTTCATGACCAAAAAACCTTCATGCAAAGTTTACTTATTAGATTTCGCATGTTACAAGCCTCCAAATTCTCAGAAGTGCAGTAAAGAGATGGTTATGAAAAGAGCAACAGACGCCGGATATTTCTCGGAAGGGACAATAGATTTCATGAGAAAAACTCTGGAAAGATCTGGGCTTGGTGACTCCACTTATTTGGCAGAGATCTTTTTCGAAGAATCACAACAGTATACCCCATCCATGAAACATTCGAGAAGGGAAGCTGAGATGGCTATTTTTGGATCCATAGATATGCTTCTGGCTAAAACAGGTGTAAGAAGTGATGATATTGGGATCCTAATTGTGAATTGTTGTATCTATAACACAATGCCATCTCTTTCTAGCATAGTAGTTAATCAGTATAAGCTTCCAGAGAATGTCGTGAGCTACAATCTTGTTGGCATGGGATGCAGCGCAGGACTTCTAGCAATAGGACTTGCTAAACAGCTCCTACAGGTGCACCAAAACACCTACGCTTTGATAGTGAGTACGGAGACAATTACCGAAAATTGCTACATCGGAGAAGATCTTTCCAAATTCATCATCAACTGCTTGTTTCGTATAGGCGGCGCCGCCATACTCCTCTCCAACCGCTCCTCCGACCACCATAATTCCAAATACCGCCTTCTTCACACCGTACACAACAACACATCAAGATCAGATCGCTCCTATAACAGCATATATCAGGAAGAAGACACCGCAGGGACAGTCGGCGTCACCATCAATAAATACCTTCTCACCGCCGCTATTGCCACCATCGAAGCAAACCTAACCGCTTTAGGTTACTTAATCCTTCCGATGACAGAGAAACTTCTCTACGTAGTAAACTGCATCCGAAACCTCCTTTCGGGATACAAAATCAAGTCTTACGTACCTAACTACGGCAAGGCCGTCAATCACTTCCTCCCTCACGTCGGCGGAAAGCCGGTGCTCGATGAACTGCAGAAGACCCTACGGTTTTCCGACGCCGTCATGGAAGCTTCGAGAATGACACTCTACAGGTACGGAAACACCTCCAGCAGCTCGATATGGTATGAGCTGGCGTACGTTGAGGCACAGGGTCGGGTCAAAAAAGGTGACCGGGTCTGGCAGATGGCATTCGGCTCGGGTTTCAAGTGCAGTAGTGCGATTTGGCGTGCAATGAAGACGGTTGATTATGATGACAAGAATCCATGGACGGACGAGATTGCTGGGTTCCCAGTGACTTTGGACGAATGTGAACCAATGCCGGTCTTTTTTGAACCTACCAAGAATAATTAATTAATCTTCCATTTTATATTTAGGCACTTGAATACTTCTCTATTACAATTTACACATACAATCTTACATTGCAATAATAAATCCTTTGTTTGTAAAGGAAATAATTTCCTTAATTTATATACGGTGAATATTAATGTTTCACTGATCTTTGTTTTACCTTGGTGCTAGGATGTACCATCAAAATGATTGTCATGATTTGATTTGTTAAATATCCATATTTCATTGTTTTTCTTGAACAGATGAAATAAAAATGAAAGTCTAGCAAATAATTCAACTTAACCAACTACAAGGGGTTTATAAGCCAATTAATCATATTGACCATACTCATAAAAGTTCTATTGCTAAACCAATTAAAATAACACAAAACAAAAAGTAGAATTTCAAAATCTCCAAAGCATCCAACACTTGGTGATTACAATAACTTGTGGTGTCTCCTTTTTCCATTGAAGCATTACTATATGGTTTAAAGATCAGATTAATATAGTAAACGGAGAGTCTCCATTATTGCTAATGATTGTGTACATTCACTTCTTCGCCTTCCCACAATCACCGATAGCACTTGAAAAACATAACTAACTGGGTAAGCATGAAACTTAGTGAGTTCCTACAAAATACATATACAAAAAAAAAATACATACAAAACATGCATACCGGGCCCATAGTCATTAAGATTGGATTGCCCCTGAGACCACAACCATAAAGACTGGATTGCCCTAGGTATGTTGGTTTGCCACCTCAACCCAACTGCTTCCTTAAGCCTCCAGCCCATAACGGGCTCCTCTCTCATGCCTACAACTTACAGCTGGCCTGTACCTGGTATATTGGCTTACAACACAAAGCAAGATCGCCTCAACATGACCCTCTTCAATATGTCTCTCTCTCTCTCTCTCTCTCTCTCTCTCTATATATATATATATATATATATATATATATATATATATATATATATATATAACCAAACAAGCAATCAAGTAACGCATAAGAACATGCAACTATCTACATAATTCCACCTGTCCAACAGCTTACTACCGCAATCTAGGCCTCTTCCAACACATTACGCTACTACCAATAAATATACAAGGAATACATAAGTATATGTAACCAGATGTGAGGTAGACATCCAAATAGTTGATCTCACTCTAGAGCCACAACCAAACAAAGAATAGACAAGAAAGCATAGATCAAAAGTTATCAAGTTATCCTACGTGAATACATATAGTCCCTAGGGTACCCATTAGACAAAAACCAACATGTTGGTACTCTAACCAGCATATATCACTATTCCTACATCTAATACACAATGATATATATATATATATATATATATATATATATATATATATATATATATATATATATATATATACACACACACACACACTGCAATCTAGTAGGTTGGAATTGGTGCATTCGACCCATGAGTATAGTGAGGAAACTCACCAGAATCGGCGACCCAAGAAACTCCGCGACACGCTTACTTTCTACACTGCTTGCTCCCACAAACCTATTGTTGGATTAGGTTTCTAAGACAATAATTAAATTAGTATAATCTTGAATTATTATCAACGTCCTTTTAGGTTGCTCTCAAACCTAGTAATTGACTTGAATGCTTTTTGGAGAGAGAGAGAGAGAGAGAGAGAGAGAGAGAGAGAGACTGAATTATTAATTTATTATATGATTAATAAATTAATTAAAAATCAAAATAAATGATTAATTAATATATTTTGAGAACAATATATTAATTAGAAATATTATTGTTTAATTAAAAATTAAACAGAAATTAATTTGACTTAGTTTTATGATTATTTGGATTAATTAAAGGTAGAAGGACTATAGGTGACAATGTTAAAAATTTAAACAATGACAAATTCTAGAACCTCCCATAGAGGGTATAGTTTCTAGAGGTATTCTTGGGCTCCAATATGACATCCCCATTTTCACGGCCAGAAAATACCGATTTTGTTTATGCTTTATAAAAATCAGAGTATCTCTTTCAATAAAAACGTTGTGGAATTTGTTCCCAGAAAAACATGATAATTTCATTATCAAAGCATTTCCGAATAAATTTATTTTTATTCATTTTAAAACATTTTGGATGTCATCGTCGATACAGAAACATAAGCATAAACAGAACTTACATTCATTTACACTAGTGATCTATATCTCCTTAATCTCTCAGTGTAATGTAACTTCACATCGTCACTTGTGATACAAGTAAACTGAGTGGGTTAGGTTGGGAAACCTGGTGAGTACATAGGGTTTTTAACCCACAATAATATAATTATTATGTTTAATCATCAAACAATTAACCCATTTACCCATCCTCATTATCTTCTTTATTCCTAAGTACATTTCCTAAGGATTTATCATAAGGGTCGTCTCCTACATCATATTTACCTCTCATCTCCTTACATCGCATTTCCTTATATGTTTGTTCCTAAGGACTCTCCTTAAGGATCATCGCCTACATCACATAGGCAGTATTGATTCAGGGATTACTCCCTCAATACGTGCCCAACAAAGGTTAGGCCATCTTCAATGCATTGAACTCAAATGAGTTCAATGGATTGCCACATGTACATTTCACTCACAATACAATTTTACCTATTAAACTCTACACTCCATTAAACCCAATACAATTTAATGGATTGCCACAACATTTATATGTGTGTGAGAGGAGAGAGAGTGTGGAGCTCAATGGGGATTGAACTCCCCATTCTATTGAGTGCCATGTCATTAACCCACAATAAGGATTTTGAGTTTAATGGGATTAAACTCCCCATTAAATTACCATTGAAGATGGCCTTAGGGCATCATCGCATGAATACATAGTTACATCATCGCCTGAAATCGTAATTATAGTAAGGGGTTAGAATATCATCCTATGAATACGTAGTTACAACATCACCTGAACTCGTAATTCATCACCTACAGGTTATGGGACTGCTGGTGTTTCGATGGGGTTGTCTATAATAGTCCGTGGTCGCCATCTATACTCTGCTAGATGACTACATCTTCAAATTGTCGGACAAGGTTATAGTATCTTTCATCCTACATCACCGATTCATCATCACCTATCTGTCATCACCCAATTATCATCACCTATCTATCATCATTTTATTTCATCACACATCAACTATTTCATCTACCCATCTTTTATCCCAACATATTTGTAGATATAAAATAAATATATAGTTTAAATAATTTAAAACATGTATAAAAGCATTCATCCAGCATAGACAGTAAGTATCCAGATAATATGAACGCATGGCATGTAATTTATATAAAATATTACATATCTATGTGTAAGATGAAAGTAACTATACACTCACTTGTTAAAGTGATGATTCCAAACTCGGACAACGCTTCGCTTCTTAACAATATAATTTCCTTCGACGAAACCTATTATTATTACCACTAGATTTTAGTTTAATATTTACCGTGATTAATTATTAGTCTTACATTATTATTATTATAAGCATTTAAATAATATTTTCCAACCACTATGTACAGATAGGGGCCGGACATAAAACACCGGAGGGCACGATCATTTTGGCATTATTATTATTATTATTATTATTATTATTATTATTATTATTATTATTATTATTATTATTATTATTATAAGCATTATTATTATTAGAAGCATTTAAATAATATTTTCCAACCACTATGTACAGACAGGGGTCAGTCATAAAACACCGGAGGGTACGACCATTTTGGCATATAACACTTCTGAAATCCAACAACCCTATGCGGCCTTTTAAACCAGATTCTCCATACCGCGAGTGGTTAAAAAGATATTATAACGACACTTATATAACTCATAATAATATCCCAAATAATTATTATAAGGCCCTAATAACATTAATATATTTAAATAAAATCTATATTAGAAATAGTGTAGGCGTAGCTCACTTGCAGCAGGATTTTATTAAAAAAATTGGGCTTCCCTGGAGTAGCGTTTCCGAGCCGAAAGCTCTTCTTCTCGGAGCCTTTGGGCGCTACGGGATTTCTTTCTCGTGCTAGGGAGGTTCCCTAGACTTGGGAGGGGTTTAGGGAGGCTAGAGAGAAGTTGGCTAATTCTCATTCTATCTTAGATTTACAAAACTGTATCGAATTCGCTGCGCTCAAAAAGTAGAGACTAAGCTTCGTCCATATCTTTCACATATGAGTTCCATTTTCATCTGTCTTTTTATCGTTTAATCCTATTAACGATATCATCATTTCGTTTTTTAGATTATTTTGGCTGAAAATCGACCGATCTACAATTTGAATTTTGGGTTATTCACTGTTATGCTAAATCTTAGAAAAATCATAACTTCCTCATACGAAGTCAGATTTGGATGTTATTTTTATGCACACTCTCAGTTTAACATATTCTATGACTTTCATTTAGATCACTAAGGCTAAAAGTTGCTCTTTCATAAATTCACTATTTACGTCTTTCCAGTGTCGTGTCGGTTCCGTCGCGAAACTTCGACGGGTCATAACTTCTTCGTTATAGCTCGGATTTCGGCGCTCTTTATATGTACGGAACACTTGAGACATATTCTGCAACTTGGTAAAGATTATTTATTATCGAAAAGTCTTTTTCAACCCCTATTATCTCTAAATTGACTAGCTCGGATCTACGGGCGTTACATCCAAGGAAGCTTAGAATGTCTGAGGTAGGAAACAAGAGGATTAGGGTTATATAAAAGGAACATGCATTATCCACTACCTTCCTATCACATATATAAACCCCATTGGGTTTAATTTTGGGTGTTCACATGCTTAATAGAGTCTCAAATCCAAAAATACTCCTTCTCCTCCTCCTCTCTCTCATCTTTAGCTTCTAATTGCTAGGGTTTGGGTGTGAGCTATTAGAGAAACGAGACTTCTGGACCTTTCTTTCTAAGGACCAATCAAGAAGGATTTTTTTTTATTTGCTATAAAAAACAAAAGGTGTATATTTTTAATAATCCTTTTCTTAATTTCAAAGATAGCAATGCACTTCTAGGGTTTTTGATATTCAATTATTAGTTGTAAATAATAATGAGAACATAGAATCTTTAGGTTCATGTGAACTGAAGGTTGAAGTTTTTCTGCCAAAATAAGATTTTGTAACCCATAAAACCCATCAGTGTTATCAGAGCTATTATTCCCATTGATCTTGCACAAAGTTTAATATATCACAATTAGTGTTTATAGAAACTAAACCCTAAGGAGGTAATTTTCAAAAATCTATAGGGTTCTTGAAACCCTAGCCTTCAACGTTATATTTTCGATTTTAGCAAGGGTTTTAGAAACTGAAGGTTTGTATCGTTCGTATACACTTTAGGTATAAAGACTAAAAAGAAACTCAAACAAAAAAAATTAAAAGATACAGAGAGTTCTCCAAATTGTTTCTTTCACCAAGAAAGAGGTTTTGTCCTTACAAAGAAGATGGTTGTCACAAAGACGATTATGACACCAAGTCGTGTTCATAACATTAGGGTTTTCCCTAATGTTGTATATCTACTAATCCATAGATATCAATCCCATAATTCAAGGGATTGCGTATACCAAGAACTGATCTTATCACAAAGATATCAGGTCTCTGATCTATTATATACTTATCTATATCATTACCTAATATACAACAAATTACAATCGGATAACTGTACTATAAGTTGATGTTGATAAGCTTGATACAATGGCACTGTAGATGTAGTAGATGTTGACACTATCTTTCAACATATCGTGTGTTTGACTCATCAGATCATAAGATGTGACATTACAAAAAGCCTTGCCTCATTTGCCTGTTTTGGAAAATTTAGGAGCCATTTTTGAGGTTTACGTTGTTTCATGATAAACCCTAACCTATTTTCGAAAATTAGAAGGCTTAGGATTAGGATTAAATTTAAATTATGTCATTAATTGGTAAATTGTAAATAATTATTTAATCTAAAATGATTTAATTAATTTAATTCATTTTTTAATTAAAATATAAAGATTAAATCAAACTGGTTTATTTTTAAATTAAATTAAATTTATTAATTTTGAAAATTTAAACTTAAACCTAGTATTTTAGAAAATTTCTAAAACACACTTATACTATATATAATTCAAATATTAATATATTATATGTATAAGAAAAGTCAGTGAAACTACTAGTACGCCTCATTCACGAATCCATACTATAAGGGGAGTTTAAGGAAATGACCTATAAAATGACTATCATTGGGTATCCACCCTTACTCACCGATCTCTTGTATGGTGGTGTCGTTACCCGAATGGATTTAATAGGGCATAATATCTTTAATAAGTATAATGATATAAAGTAACTAAAATATTTTTTAAAATCTCACTCTTTGTTACTATAGGAAAAAAAAGTATGCTAATTCATAAAATTGAACATTATGCTTTATATGTAGTTAGTGGAGTGTGTGTGGATAACTGACACACTAATAGTGACTATAAAGAGTAATAATGAGCTTCTCGAAAAGTATCATTGTTAATAGAGTGCATGTTGTTAACCGACACATTAATTGGAGACGATAAATGATATCTAGAGTGTTAAACATATTTGTATGGTTATTAACATCTTGTTTGTGATCCTTGGCATCCTAGTTATAAATAGAAGAGAATAATTTGAGATTAAACATGTTATTGATAAGAATCAATCAATCTCAAAAGATCTAGGAATTTTATATTTCGAAATTGGTGAATTGCTTTTACCTATCTTTCATAAATTCGCAATAATATTACGACAACCTTCTTTTTAGTTGTGAAATGTTATATTGTGTAACATCCGTAGATTCGGTCTAGTCAATAATAAGCATTAAAAAATGATTTATTTTATTATCTAGGATAAATAATCTTAACCAAAATAATATTATGGCCAACAATTGTAACATATTTCACCTAATAAAGAAGAATTATGTGAATATTATATGTTTCATGATTATTATCATATAGATAGGAAAAATCACCCGAATTATCTGTAAATCGTAAAAACAAATGCGCCAAAACATATATATATATATATATATATATATATATATATATATATATATATATATATATATATATATATATATATATATATATATATTATTTTTAGAAAGTAAACGTCTCCTCGATCTCGAAAATATAAATTTCGTAGAAATCCGACTCCGTATGAATTAGATATGATTTTTATAAGATATAAAAGTCAGTCGCGCACAACGAATGTATGACGTAAAAGGCTACGAAGAGAATGGTTGACTTTTAGTTAATGCCACCGAAACAAAAATCGAAGTACTCCTTAAAATATGATTTTTGAGAAAAATAATGCCAAAAACGGAGTACGTATGAGAGAGTTATGACTTTAGCAAAATCATTTAATTTTATAATTATATGGATGAAAAAGAAAATCAAAATTTGCCGATGGAGTCTAAATGAAAGTTGTAGATCTCATCGATAGCTACGTGTTCCTATAAAGAACATAAAAAACGGAGTTCGTATAAACGAGTTATAGATTGTAATAGCATATTTACGTATTAAAATAAAGTATAAATCATATATATATATATATATATATATATATATATATATATATATATATATATATATATATATATCATTAGAAATGTATCGACGATGTGGTCATTATAAGACTAGTGTTGAGTACATTCGACATTAGTTTAGTACAAATATCGTTAAATCTGTCTAAAATAGTATTATAAATTGGTGTTTAGTCGTTTATATAACTATAAGGCCATTAAGTACCTATAGATGGTAGTTTCTGAAAATTCAATTACTATAAATAAGAGTCTCTAGGCTCTCATATTTCTTGCACCATTATCTTGATTTAAGAGTCTTTCTCTTCTTATCCCCCGAGCATTTCGGTTCCTCGTGATTCGACTTCTCTTTCTATAGTATTAGTATAGTAAGATGAGCGCTAAAGAATGGCAATAATTTTTTTTAGAAAGATTCAGCGACAAAGTTCTGCCCCTGCAGAGCCCGACTCCTAGCTAAACTCACTTCTAAGTAGGATATGCTTACCCTACTTTAAGTATAACTTATATTCAAAATTAGTATTGTTATTATGAACTTATAATAAATATTTGGGCTAGTATTATGACTTATATAAGTGTCGTTATAATATCTTTTTAATTACTCACGATATGAGGAATCTGGTTTGAAGGGCCGCATAGAGTTGTTGGATTTCAGAACGGCTTAAATGCTAAAATGGTCCTGTCCTCTAGTGTTTCGTGTCTGGTCCCTGTTTGTAAATAGTGATTGGAAAGTACTGTTTAACGCTTATATAATAATAATAATACAAGGACTAATAATTAGTCACGGTAAATATTAGACTAAAATCTAATGGTAATGATACTAAGTTCCGTCAGAGGAAAGTAAATTAATAGAAGCAAAGCGTTCTCTGAGTTCGGAATTACCACATTAACAAGTGAGTGCATAGTTACTTTCATCTTACACATAGATATGAATTATTTAATATAAATTACGTGCTATGTGTTCTTGATATCTATGTTGGATGAACGATTTATACATGTTTTAAATGATTTAAATTGTATATGTATTTTATATCTACGAAAATGTTGGATAAAACATGGGTAGATGAAATAGTTGATGTGTGATAAAATGATGAAAGGCCTCAATGTTTAAGATGATCTAGCCATCTAGCGGAATATAGATGACGACCATAGACTATTCTAGAAAGTCCAGAGGAACGCTAGTAGGCTCGTAACTTGTAGGTGTTTTTGAACTACGTATTCATTATGTATTTTTGAAATAAGTGTTCAACAGATGTTTTGAACTACGTGTTCACTAGATGTTTTGAACTACATGTTCACTAGATGTACCCTGAAAGACCCTGGTAGCTATGAACTTATTGCTTAATAGATAGCATTGGTATTTGTGTCATAGGCAACGATGGACTTCGTGCATATTCCTTAGGACAATCCTTAGGAATGAATATTGAGGTTTAGATGATTCTTAGCGACGATACTTAAGAATAAAGAAGATAATGAGGATGGGTAATTGGGTTAATTGTTTGATGATTAAGCATAATAACTTTATAATTGTGGGTTGAAAACCCTACGTACTCACCAAGTTTCCCAACCTGACCCACTCAGTTTATTTGTATCACATGTGTCGATACGATGCTACATTACATTGAGAGATTAAAGGAGATGTAGGTCACTAGTGTAAATGAATGTAATGTCTGTTTATGCTTATATTTTTGTATTGACGATGACATCCCAAAGTTTTAATAAAAAATACATTTATTCAGAAATGCTTTGATAATATATTTATCATGTTTTTCTGGGAACAAATTCCGCAATATTATTTTTAAAAAGGATACTATGATTTTCAAATAAGCATAAATAAATATTTTTAAATGACCATGAAAATGAGCATGTCACAGTTGGTGTCAGAGCATTAGTTTAAGCGAACTAGGAATACGTATTTATTTCTAGACTTAAACTTAGAATGTTAAGTGATGATTGTTAGAGTGTGTCTATTATATTTTAGGTAGTACACCTGAATTGACACAAGCACTAGCTTAATTAGGGAAGATGTCTCCAATGCTTTTATGTGCTAAATGATTTATGATATGCATTATATGATCGGATGTATGGTCTGTTGCCGACCGGATCTGGAAATATTATGTGTTTAGATTTCTAAACGTTTAATTATGGTATTGGAACTGGTATATAACTTTTTGGAGTTATAAGGAGATTTATACGTCTATCATAAATAAAGCTTTCCTATCTAAATTATCGTCACTACACACCGAACGTTTAATTTTGTGTATAGATCGACATGGTAATAACTCGAAGTGGACTCGGAAACACTAATGCAAATGTTAATCAGCATCTTGTGATGGCCAAACAAAGGGAGGAGATGAGGAAAATGTTGCTTAATATGGATGAAACTACTGTGCCTATTGTGCATCCCAAACTGAATGAAGACTGTCAGAGGAGGGAAATTATAGTCGTACGATGAGTCAAGTAGAACCCCGAGTGGTCAGGAGGAACAACCCATAAAGAGGGATTAACATGGATAGGTGCATGTATAAGAATTTCTTGGGTACCAAACCACCAAGTCAATCTGGAAGCCCAAAGCCAGTGGAGATTATGGACTGGATTTCGGAGATGGAAATGGTATTTGAAATCTACAACTGCAGTGATAAGCAAAAGACCGTATTTGCAGTTAGACAACTAAAGACCAGAGTTTTAAGTTGGTGGAAGTTGTTTGCAGATACAATGTCGCGGGGAGAAGCCATGCGGATTTCTTGGGAAGCATTCATGGAGCAATTAAAAATGCAATACTACTCAGAGATAGATCTGATAGACCTAAACAATGAGTTTTAGAATCTAAAGAAAGGGAAGATGGATGTTGATGAGTATGCCACCACATTCACTGAGATGATGAAGTTATTCCCTACTTGGTACCTACTGAACTCTCCAAGATAGATAGGTTTGCTAACGGATTGCTGACGGACTAGGACCAACGGTCAAAATGGCAAGTACTTTAAAGACAACCATTAGAGCAGCTAAGAATGTCGAGACCCAGTTAAGGGAAAAGGGTCTGGAGAGAGATGAGTAATGAGACAAAAAGGAACTTTGAGGGATCTTCAAGTTCCAACAAGAAGAGTAAATTATCAAAGTCTGGAGGAGGAGGAGGAGGAGGAGGTGAAGCAAGATGATGCGATAAGTGTAAGAAGAAACACTTTGGAAAATGTGGCGAGGAGGTGACATGTTTCAGGTGTGAAAAGTATGGGCATTACGCCAATGAGTGTACATCCAATAAGAGGGTGTGTTATGAATGTAATGAAGGAGGGAATATTTCGAAGAACTACCCAAAGAAGAACGAAGATGCAAGGCAAAATGTGTCGCCAAATCCAAAGGCGAGAGCATTCCAGATGGTCCTTGATGAAGCAGGTGACAACATAAGAGATTAGGAGTAAGGATCAATAAAGTAGCTATATATTTTCGTGTGGTGTAGCCTAATATAAGAGGCATAGTGTAGGGTGAACTTGAATACCTATGTAACCGTTTCAAGAAATAATATGAACCTTAGTTATGTTATCCGATGTGTTAAATGACTATGTGAAATTCTTGTATGGTGACTTAGAGAACTGCGAGACAATACTTGGGACGAGTATGAGTATGTGGGAATGGTAGTATAGGCCTATACTACCTGAAGCACATGAATCACACTTGGATTAGGGAAAGTCACAAGGTTACTAAGGTGCTAGTAATTGATTTGGTTTGATTCATGTATGTGATTACCATTGTTTCGATAGTGACTAAGAAGATGATTGTTATTCCGACCCTAGTAGTCGTATCAAATCGATTCCGACTAAGATGAGTATGTTATGTGGTTCAGAGAACCAAGTTCGATGTAACATCAGTCTTAAGCCAAAAGATCGAAGTGAAAGATAATCGAAGCAATCAATAGACCGCAATCACCGAGAAAGTAAAAAACTAGTAGCTAGAAGTGCTACATACTAGAATGTGATTACATCACATTAGAACATGAAGGAAGGAAACTTCCATTCTGGAATTTGACTCTAAAAGACTTGATTCTAAGCGTTGTATCATATGATTAGAAGTCATTAGAATATGACCCATCAGTCTATTATGGTAATCGAATGAAATAACTTGTCTTAAGTATGTTAAGAAGAAGGAGTCTCCAATAAGGATTGATTTTGTAACTTGAAGGTTACGATTGAAAGTCCAATATAGGATAAAGAGCAGGTGCAAGATTGAGCACCACCTTCAGTTAAGAAGTCCAAGAGTAAGATACTCATTCGAAGGAATATAAGAAGTTACAGTTACTACCTAGGATGAATAGATAATGTATGAAATCATTATATAACTCATGTTCTATTGATGATTTCGGGATGTAATCATCCTAAGGGGGAGATAATTGTAACACCTTCAGATTCGGGCTAGTCATTAATAAGCATTAAAATGATTTTTTTTATTATCTAGGATAAATAATCTTAACCAAAGTAATAGTTATGGTCAACAATTGTAACATATTTCACGTAATAAAGAAGAATTATGTGAATATTATATGTTCCATGATTATTATAAAATAGATAGGAAAAATCGATCGAATCGTCTGTAAATAATAATAATACATGCGCCAAAACATATATATTATTATATATTGAGAAAATTCACGTCTCCCCGGTCCCGAAAATATAAATTTCATATAAATCTGACTCCGTGTGAATTAGATATGATTTTTATAAGATATAAAAGTTAGTCGCGCACAACGAATGTATGACGTAAAAAGTTACAAAGAGAACGGTTGATTTTTGGTTAATACCACCAAAACGAAAATCGAAGTACTTCTTAAAATAGGAATTTTGAGAAAATGAATGTTAAATACGGAGTTCGTATAATAGAGTTATGATTTTAGCAAAATCATTTAATTTTATAAATATATGTATGAAAAATAAACTTAGAATTGTCCGATGGAGTCTAAACGAACGTTGTAGATCACGTCGATAGCTACGCGTGCATATAATGAACGTCGAAAACGGAGTTTATATGAACGAGTTATAAATTATAATAGCATATTTACGTATTAAAATAAAGTATAAATCATATATACGTATACATTAGGGGTGAGTAAACTCAAACCAAGAAACCGACCGAAATCGAAAAACCGAAACCGAAGCAAAACCAATGTTTAGGGTTTAAATTTTTTAAAAACCGAAAAATCGGGTTCGGTTTCGGGTTTTACATAGAAACCAACCCACTAAACCTGTAAAACCGAACCATGTACATATTAAAAAAAACACAATATTTAATATTACAACCCTAAATGTGGCGTAATCTGTAAAGTGTAAATTGAATTCAGTTCTCATTTTCTCACTTAGCGTCATTTCTCATCTCCCCTACTCCGATCGAAGCCGATGACGCAAGTGTACTCCAGTAGTAGGATCTACGACGAGCTCAAACCCGTTCCCAAACCGCCTGCGTCACCCTTCCAAGTTCCAAAGTTGCTAGCCCGCTACACCTCCAACGATTCCTTCTCGCTTCTCAGGTTGGTTTTCAAATTTCTCCCTTCTAGCTTTTCATTTTCTCACTTCTTGGTTGCAATTGCCAATTTGTGCATTGCTTTGCTGCTATTAGATTACATGTTCATCCCCACACAGCCAAGTGTTGATGTTGCTTTGCTGAAATATTTGTTCAATTTATGAAATTAGTACACAATTTTGGAATGGTAGGAAACTGCCGAGTGCCGACTCTTCTACAACGACCTAAACATAATTTTTTTTATTATGAAATTATTACACCGATTTTGGCTATTTGATTATGGATTCTGTCATTTTGATGCTGAAATATTGTTCGTATATCACCTAAAAACCTACTTTTTTTGGTAATGCTAGAAACTGTTGTTGTTGATTGCATTTTTTTTATGTAGATGGAAAGGTCTCAACTAGATGCACAAACGATTGATATTGATGCTCCACAAACTGTTGATGTTGATGATGGAGAGGATGCTACTACTATCCGTGACACTCCAACACCCACCAAACCATATGTTGGGACTGCCCAAAAACGAGGAATGTGGGAGGTGTGGGAAGAGTGTTAATGATGGGGCATGAGGAGACTGTGAATGATCCTACTGTGTTTACCGGTACATTCCTCCTTAATAACTCATATGCATGCATACTTTTCGATAGTGGTGCGGATAAAAGTTTTGTGACCCACAAGTTTAAACACTTACTTAAACAAAACCCTCAATCATTAAAAGACATATTTACTGTACCCGAACCATGTTATCTCCTCTCAATATACTACTTAGAACCTCTAAAATTTTCTCTGTTTCAAGTATGGGTCCTCTACTTTCAATAGTACGGGCCCATACTATCTGCCACCTCTACCCATAATTTCCACTTGGATTGTCCCAGATCTCCTAAGTAGCTGCTCAACTTTCTCGGTCACCAATCTTGTTACACATGCTCGCCCTCCAACGCATGCTCTTCCCCAACAGTGTACTCATAGGACTTAAATTACTCACTAGGTTCTCACACTTCTCTACCATCAGCTGTTGAAGAACTCCTTATAATGTCATCCATCCACCTCCTGAATATCGTCATATTCACTCGGTAGATCACTCCCATTATCAAGAGTTCCACAAAGCACAAAGCAAGCAACATTCGGGCATCGAATAACCTCCACCGATACTAACACACCACTCGAGCACACAACTCCACTGGCCCTACTCTTGACTCAAAGGCATCACTGAACTTAGGCTGTCTCACCTCTCATGGTATCTAATTACTCTTCTCAATAGACTCCTCGAATGCTTATCTAGGCATCTCTCTTGCTAAATACTCTTACTCATCACATACTCAGGGCACATAACATATAGCAACAATCCATAGGCTAAGGCATCATAAATCAGGCATCTCTAGCCCTAAACATGAATTACCTGGCCTATCCTCTATCATGCATAATGATATCTCATAACATCTCATCAATATTTCATAAAGTCAACAATTTTTGGTATTTTGGGAAATCACCGTTCGGGCTCTGGCTGATTGTACACACTGCTCCTTCTCGTTTTTCTCTAAGAAATTCTTAATTGTTTTTAGAAAAATCTTTTATTTTGAAATTTTTTCTCAAATCCTCACTTTGAGTCCAGACATACCCGAAGGTGCATCCGAATCCCTTAAACCAAGGCTCTGATACCAACTAGTAACAACGTAACTTTTCGAATAAATTATTCATTTAAAATTGCATAATTCTCATAACACATTTCACAAAATTTCGTTTATTTAATTTACAAATCTCAACTCCATAATTGTTTGATTAAAATCTAGGATCTTCAAAACATAGTCTTTCTCTGGTTTGTACAATCAAGTCAGTGCCTTCCTGCGATCCTAAGAAAAACCTGAAACACATAACGCATAAAGCACGAAGCTTAGTGAATTCCCTAAAATACCACACACACAGCTCATTAGCCACTCGAGTCTATATCATTGTAGGACCCTCCAGTAAATGTGTCTTAGTGGGACCCTCGAGTCCTACGATTCGTTGGACCCTCTAGTTCGGTCTGTTAAGCTCTACATAGCATAAATCACAAAGACATAATGCACAGCATACAACATAAAGCAGGATAACATAATACTCAATGTAAGCACATAAGATCCTCTTGTCACACATAAGTACCACTCTAGGTAAAGTATAATGAGAAGACTCACCTTGCTAACTGCAAGCAATTATCCTCGAATTTGAATCTCGAACCAGCCACTACCTAACACATAAGGTAATTATCTCTAATCAATACTCGAATTCTCAACTATAAGTAAACCAAAGGTTACTCTTTTTCTTTCTTTCTTTCTCTCTCTCACTCTTGAAATGGGTAAAAGACCATTTTACCTATCCATGATCTCCATTACTCATTTATGCCCAAACCCTAAAGTCAACTGAAGTCAAACTCGAGTCAACAGTCCTTGTTTGACCCGACTCATCGAGTGCACTCATGCAACTGGTCGAGTCCACTCATATCCTCAGAAGTCTCGTGAAGGTTCCACTCAGCTCGTCGAGTTGACCCCTAACTCGACGAGTTATCGCTTGGCCCTGAATACCGGGACGGACCCAAACTGACTCGTCGAGTCAGCTCATGGACTCGGCGAGTTCATACAAACTCAATCCTCATTCAGACGATTCTAAGCAGATTTATAACCCCACACTCTAGATCTACCCTCCTAAGGCTCGAATAGCACGTAAACCTACAAGCTTTACGTTTATGCATGGAATATAAGGCTCATAATGCCAAAACATGCTCCAACAAGGGATAAATGCACAAGATCTTGCTTCCAGCTCAATAAAGCTCGGTTCTCTGGACTCACAAGGCCACTCATAGTCCATATCTGAGGTTCTAACCTCAATCCTTACATAAATCACTCCATGACATAAGACAAATGGAAGAAAGCCCTAAAAGTTCCCTAAAACAAAATCTCATAAGGAAATGATCAAGCTAGCAACTTTTACCTCCGACTTGAAGCAAAACTCTGAAGAATCTTTGGATCCAAAAGTCTTCTCTTGATCCAAGCCAAGTTTCTCTCCAAATCCCCTCTCAAAGTTGCACAAGAACACCCAAATTAGCCTCTTTCTCTCTCAAATGGGTGGAACTAATCAAGGGTTTCCCACATGGCTCTCTGGAGATAAGGGAGGCGGAAATAAGGGCATAAGGCCCATTAAATAGGACACAAACCCAAAAAATTAGGGTTTCTCTGCCCAGCACCTACTCGGCGAGTCGGCCCTCTGACTCGTCGAGTCCATTCATTAAAGCCACACGGACAACTCGAATCTACTCGAAGATTTGGACTCATAGCTCATCGAATCACTCTATAAACTTAAAAAAATATATACACACAATGATATACCTGAAAGTCCGGATGTTACACGAAGACCCAGTCTTCTCCTTGGCTCCTCCAGTAGTGGGATTGGTTGGTCTTGTCGGTGCTTTCTTCCTCTATATGACTGGGCGGTTCAGTCGCCCTGTTGTGTCTCCCCTCTAGCAGTTTCAGAGGACTTTCATTGAGGGAACAGGTGGAGCTCTTGGTACCCCCAAGAAAGAAATTCAGGTTACGTTTCTTACAAAGAGGGGGCTCGGTGCTATCCGTCTCAATTCGACCACCGGAAGAGGCCTCCAAGAAAGAAAAAACTCCTCTTGACACGGAGGAGACTCCTCGGTGACCCAGAAGGGACAGGATCCTTCTGAGAAGCGTCAGTGACAAAAATGTGTTGCAAATCTGAATCTTCACCGGTACCAATAGCACTTTTCGAACCAACAGTAGCCTCGATTCCCCGACTAGAAACGGGAGGCAGAAGAGTCTTTACAAGGTTAACGTCGTGACATTCAAGATCGTCGTGAAATAAACCTTGAAGAGCTTTCTCCAAGGAAATAACCTCCTCCACACCTGCCAACAAAACAAAGACACTGCGGTTAACCAAAATGCCGATTTAAATGTGATTTTTCGAATAAAAAGGGGTAAGGGGGCAAGAGAGAACAGAAGGAGAAACGTAATACCCTCTTTCTCGATGAAAAACTCAAGCATCTTTCCACGATCCCTCTAAGCGGCTCTCATCTCGCCAGTGGCCAAGAAGCAATCAAGCCAATCCTTACCATTGATGTTGATCTTCTCTAGGACACCAGCCAGTTCTTTGTCAGCACCAAAGAGTGTTGGAGAGCGGTCAACGTACGCCTTAGTCCTTGGGTAGCTAAGCACCACAAGGTCGTTGTTCACCCATAGAAACTTCTCATGCCAGATTTTCTTGGACTTCTTATCGTGGATAAGGGTAGGGAGTCCCCACCGACGAGAAAGGGTCCAAGTCCTCGACTGAGTGGAAGCATTGAAGAAGTACTTAAATGTCGGAACAGTCGGCAGGAGGCTTAGGGCATGACAGAGGAGTTCAAAACCCATTATCGTCTTTATAGCAATCGGGGTCAGCTCCCTCACAGAAAACCCATACTCACGGATAATTAGATTGAAGAAGTATGTAGTAGGAAAACGCAGACCCGCTTCGAATAAGGCTATCAAAATGATGACTTTGCCTTTGGGAGGACTGTAAAGCGATGCATCTGGAAGAGGAATTTGAACCCCTTGTTCGGAACAAATGCAAATCGAAACCGAAAAGATTCCTATTCTTCGGTAGTAAGATCCCTTCCCAAAGAACGAGCGGTAGCCATGGAAGAATATGAAGGAAAGGTCGAAAAAGGTTTCTTTGGGGCAAGAAGGCAAAGAGAGAAAAGTAGAAAGTAAGGAGGAAACGCCAGGAGGAACAGAGGATTAAATGCCACCAAAGGGGCAGCGAACCTTTTTCTTGATGAAACCGCCGAAGAACGGTGATATCGCTCTGTCAACCGCATAAGCTATCAGTAGCGGCCCGCCACGTGTCTGTGAGTAGACCATAACGACTCTGCTATGTCATTAACACAGAAGCCTACTCGTCTAAGGGACTTGTCAATGTTACCATGTACGGCCACGTTAAATTTAATGGAAAGCATAAATGAGACGTTATCACTCCAGAACCTTGGCCAAGACCCGGACTTGGCCTAAGTAATCCAGCACCAGGGTGGCAGTTCGCTTCCTTTCACGGGGAAAGAATATTCCTTGTGATCTTCTCATTCACTCATGCCCAATCAGGACGTAACAAAAAGCTTAGGTGACGCCTAGAACTGACGTCACCAGACAGTTAGTTAGCATGGGCATAATCCTCATAGTTAGAGGAGGCCACGTCTCACACTCATTGGGTAGGCCCCACGATCCGTTAGTAACAGGTATAACAGGATCTCTTCCATCTCAAGGAAGGGATCCATCTCCTTCCTCACTGAATTTACCCTAAACTCTCTCTCTCTCTCTCTCTCATATAACTAACTTAATCGTCAGAGCGATGTCCCAGTGAAGAGCCTGTCACAACATATATATATATATATATATATATATATATAATACTTACTTCCAAAGTAGGATATATAACATCCTTATACTCGTGAGGAACACACTCTTAAGATTGATAATGTCGTGGCACCCTTGATCCCACCTGAGTTGAGACCAACCTTACAAACTTTTGTTAGTTTTCGACTATAAATCTGAAGTTCTCCCCGATGGCATCAAATTGAAGGGGTAAGGTTGGAAAGTATTTTTCTGTGTTCTTCATAGAGATTCAGGTTTCTTCCTGCGCCGCACATATTCTTGGATTTACTATATGGACATATAGAATTGAAAATTTAGAATTTTAAAAACATATCTAATACTAAAGAAGTTCCTATAACTTACAAAACTCGCAACCTGATGGTATCCTATGTAGCCCTCATGTGGAGGCTTGTCCCCGCCATCTTCTCCATATCCTCAGGCAACGTCTGATGCCATCTGTTTAATAAATATTATAAGCAATCAAAATGTATAGTAGATATACTTTAAACAAAACTTATAAGTAGAATTTGAAATTTTAGCAAATATTATAAGCAATCATAATATATAATAACCGTAAGATACATTCAATAGAATCATTACTAGAATAATATACATCTAAAAGATCATCATTGTTGTCATCGTTTGCGTTCTTTATTTATTCTTCAGTGGCAACTATTCCTTAAAATTTTACTTACACAACATATTAAGCACTTATCATGAAAATAAGAACACATTAAACACTTATAAATTAAGCTCTTTATCAACTAATCACTAAGCACTTATCATGAAAATAGAAACACATTAACCATTCACTTACAAAATATATTAAATACTTATCATGAAAATAGAAACATACTAAACACTTCATCAATTAATCATTAAGCACTTATCATGAAAATAGAAATACATTAACCATTCACTTACAAAGCATATATATTACACACTTATCATAAAAATAGAAACACATTAAACACTTACCGGTTAACCACTTATCTATTAAACACAATATCTATTAATCACTTTATCAATAAAACCAAAGCTAGAAACCTTACATGTTCTTCCCGATATTTTGCCTAGATTCTGGTGGTCAGTTATAGATGGTGGCGGCTTCTACTCACTGTACGAAACCCGAAATCAAAAAAATAAAAATTTTGGAAAAAACAAAAAGACATCTTATACCTACTCGTTCTACTTTGGTGGTCGAAAGTAAGTAGTTACTGATGGGGGCCATTGGTCCTCCAATGACTAGTTTATACCAGGAAATCAAACCAAAATCATATATATATTTCATTGGTGTCGTTTATAGATGTGGTGGTCGGTGGTCACCACAAAAACTAGAAAAGCAAACCGAAATAAATAAAAAATAAACCGGAAAACAAGTCAAATCTGAAAAGATTGAGTGACCTAGAAGTTACATGAGTTCGGCAGTGAAAAGGAGTGGTCGTGGGAGTGAATCGTCGATCAAGAGAGAATCAAACTTGTTTTGTGTGTTGCATTGTGATGAATGGGACGTCGATGGCCTTTTTTTGAAGATAGAATCTTATATCGACGATATGTCGTCAGTGTAGGGTTAAAAAACAATGTCGTTTCAATTTATTAGATAAATTAGAAGTAGAAATTAAATTAAAATTTATACTAATGACAAGTGGTTGGTATAAACTACCGACGGATCGATGCTCATCTATACCAACCACATTGTTTAAGAGCATCATTACGGTTTAAAAATAATATAAACAAATACACGCCCATGCCTTTATGAAAGCACATGTTAAAATATACATGAATCACAAAATAACAACTTTTCTTGGTCGGCACAGTTTAAGTACTTTGTCGTAACAAATACTTGATTTCCTTTAGATTGTTCAGGAAAATTATATGCTTATGTATATATAAGGCATTCAGTTAACGCTCGGAAGCTTACAGACATGACCCTCTTCCCTTATTGTCTAGTACGGGAACTCCACGTATCTTGCATAAGCAAGGACCACTGTAAGTTATAATAAATTTCATATCCATACAAGCTCACTACAAACTCTATATATAGGGTAGATTCTAGTCGAACTCTTAGAATATATACCCTCGATAAAAACTCAAATCTACCACAAGATTTGGTAGCTTGAAGAGTAGTTACCAGCATCATCTTTATCATCAATCTGATCAACTTGAAAGAAATTATGTTTTTAACCCTACTTATCATGTGCCTTCTTCTGTTATGGCTTTTCATGACCATAAAAACTTCATGCAAAGTGTACTTAATAGATTTTTCCTGTTACAAGCCGCCGGTTTCACAGAAGTGCACGAAAGAGATTCTTATTAAAAATGCAATTCTTATGAAAAAGGCAAGAGACGGTGGACTTCTCTCTCAAGGGACGCTGGATTTCATGAGAAAACTACTGGAAAGATCTGGGCTTGGTGACTCCACTTATATGCCAGAGATCTTTTCTGATGATCAAAGGTATACACCATCTATAAAAGATTCGAGAAGGGAAGTCGAGATGGCCATTTTTGGATCAATAGACAAGCTTCTTGCTAAAACAGGTGTAAGAAGTGAGGATATTGGGATCGTAATTGCGAATTGTTGTATTTACAACACAATCCCATCTCTTTCAAGCATAATAGTTAATCAGTATAACCTTCGAGAAAATGTCGCCAGCTACAATCTTGTTGGGATGGGATGTAGTGCAGGTCTTCTCGCAATAGGACTTGCTAAACAGCTCCTCCAGGTTATGTTATATATACATTATTAAATAAAATACGAGTGTATATATAAACAAGATTATGTGAGACCTAGGATCATGTTAAACTTTTATTTTACTTTTTTTGAATACTCGTAAGGACACCTTACAAAAAAATTTTAAAAAAAAATACAAAATCTTAAAATCGAATATAGTATTATATTAGACAGAAAAAAAAAATTACATCATTAAAATTAAATCATAGATCATTTTTATGATCCATGATTTAATTTTGGTGATCAAAAAAAAATTTCGTTTTTTTTTTCTCTTTAATACTTGATTTTATGATTTTTATTTTTTTATAATTTTTAAACTTTTTTTTAAGATGTCCGCACGAGTACTCATTTAAAAAAGAGTCTTCACCGGAACTAACTAACTAACTAACTAACTATATATATATATATATATATATATATATATATATATATATATATATATATATATATATATATATATATATATACTGCCTCCGTCCCAATATTATTGTCTACAGAAAAAAAAACACACAGATTAAGAAAAACATTAATTACTATTAGCGTTATATAATAAAATGACAGTTTTATCCTTACGTTGCATTTAATGTTCCATTAAATGCTTAGTTGGTTAAGTAATAATGAGAAGGTATTTTGGTAAAAATGTTATTTATTTTTAGAAGTAGATTATTATTTTGGGACAAACCAAAAAAGAAAGATGGACTATAATTTTGGGACGGATTGAGTATATATATAGGGTTAAGTTCAATAAAGAACCATAATTAACCAAAGAACCAATCTTTTTTTCAACTTTTAAAATTTATTTTTTATCAAAAGAAAAACTAAAAATACAAATATTTATAATTTTTTATACTTTTTCCAATGATATCAAATTCGATTTTTTTTTACGTCAAATTCACAATGTGAATTTTTGAAAATTCATAACGTGAATCCGGATTCACACGGTGAATCCGAAAAATATTTTTCATATTCACAATGTTAATATATGAATTTAGATTTTTTTTTCGATAAAGAATAAGCTCTAGAAATTGAAAAAATAGATTTGGTTGCTTGAAGAACCAATAATTATGGTTTTCTATTAAACTTTATATATATATATATATATATATATATATATATATATATATATATATATATATATATATATATATATATATATATATATATATATATATATATATATATATATAGGGTTAGGTTAATATGAGACGGTCTAGTTTTGTGAGACCGTGAGACACATTTTATTTATTTTTATTTTTATTTTTTTATTATTTTTTTTAATTTTTTTTAGTTAATTCAAGTTCCGAAAATAATATTTAAAAAAAAAAAATTTTGATTTTCCATTTATTTTGCATTTTAAAATTATTTTTATAATATGTACAGTGTAATATTCTATTTAGAATATTTCACGTATTTTTCAAAAAAAAAGTAGGATTTTATTTATTTATTTATTTATTTTAGTTAACTCAAGTTCCGAAAATAATATTTAAAAAAAGAATTTTTAAATTTTTCCATTTATTTTGCATTTTAAAAATATTTTTTAGAATATATCAGTGTAATATTCTATTTAGAATATTTCACGTATTTTTCAAAAAAAAAAACGGGATTTTTTTTTATTATTATTATTTTTTAGTTAATTCAAATTCCGAAAATAATATTTAAAATTTTTTTTTTTTTTATTTTTCCATTTATTTTGCATTTTAAAATTATTTTTAGATTTGATCTCACGGTCTCACAAAATTAGAATGATTTCAAATGAATCTGAACATATATATATATATATATATATATATATATATATATATATATATATATATATATATATATATATATATATATATATATATATATATATATATATATATATATATATATATATATATATATCAAGCACATACAGTTAATTAATAGAGAAAATTAACGAACTACTAATTAATTTGACAGGTGCACCAAAACACCTTCGCGTTGATAGTGAGTACAGAGAGCATTACAGAAAATGGCTACCTGGGAGAAGATCATTCCAAGTTCATTGCCAACTGCCTGTTTCGTACCGGCGGTGCCGCCATACTCCTCTCCAACCGCCCCTCCGACTACCATATCTCAAAATACCACCTTCTTCACACTGTACACAACAACACATCAAGATCAGATCGCTCCTATAACTGCATATTACAGGAAGAAGACACCGCCGGGACAGTCGGCGTCACCATCAATAAAGACCTTCTCACCGCCGCTGTTTCCACCATCGAAGCAAACCTAACCGCTTTAGGTTATTTAATCCTTCCGATGACAGAGAAACTTCTCTACGTAACAAACTACATCACCAGAAACCTCCTTTCAGGATACAAAATCCAGCCTTATGTACCTAACTACAGCAAGGCCGTCGATCACTTTCTCCCTCACGTCGGCGGAAAGCCAGTGCTCAACGAACTGCAGAAGACCCTGCGGTTTTCCGATGCCGTCATGGAAGCTTCGAGAATGACACTGTACAGATACGGAAACACCTCCAGCAGCTCGATATGGTATGAGCTGGCGTACGTTGAGGCACAGGGTCGGGTCAAAAAAGGTGACCGGGTTTGGCAGATGGCATTCGGGTCGGGTTTCAAGTGCAGTAGTGTGATTTGGCGTGCAATGAAGACTGTTGATTATGATGACAACAATCCATGGACGGACGAGATTGCTGGGTTCCCAGTGACTTTGAACAAATGTGAACCAATGCCGGTCTTTTTTGAACCTACCAAGAAAAATTAAATAATGTTCTATTTTTTTGTTTTTAGTACTCGTACTTCCTTATGTACCGTTACATTAAAGCTTATACATCGTGATAATAACTCTCCTTTGTTTGTAACAGGAATTATTCCTCAATGTTTTTGGACTTTCGATCTTTCTTTTACTTTGATAAGAATTATTCCTCAATGTTTTTGGACTTTCCATCTTTCTTTTACTTTGATAAGAATTATTCGTCAATGTTTTTGGACTTTCCATCTTTCTTTTACTTTGATGCTAGGATATAATAAGAAGTTAAACTCACAAACCAAATGGTCAATAGTCTTAAGGTAAGGAATGACCCTTTCATATAAGGGAATAAGACTTGTTAAGGTAATTAAATTTTTGGGTTTTTCACATATAGGTAACTATCTTTTTTTTATATACATCTATGTACCAAATTTTTTAGAATTGTTCACATATAACAATTATGACCTGCTGTAGCAGGTTACATCCAGCTACAGCAGGTCATAATTGTTATATGTGAATAGTTTCATCAAGTTCGTTACCTAGATGTGTACAAAAAAAATAATTACCTAAATATGAACAAAACCAAAAGTAAGAGTAAATTACATGAATGGTCCCTATGGTATAGGGGAATTTGTGCATTTGGTCCCTAACTTATTCTTTTTTACTCGGATGGTCTCTACTATTTATTTTTGTTGCGCGCTTAGTCCCTGTCTTAGCTAAAAAGATTATTATGCCCTTATTAATTTATTTTTTAATTAATTTTCTTATTTATGTTTTTTTATATGTTTAAAAAAATTAATAGACCCCACATATCTGTATCTCCTCACCGTAAATCTGAAACCACATTTGAGAAATTTAATTTGGGTCCCACCGGTCACCATCACATCTCACATCCTCTTCAACCTCTATTTTCTTTCAATCTTTAGTGACATGTAAATCTTCACCATCCTTTTTTTGGTCCTTCGACTCTGGTGAACAAACACCATAACCCACGGTCTCTTCACTTTATTGGGTTGTGGTGTTGGTTCGCTGAAGTTGAAGGACCGAAAAAGAATAGATGGTGAAGACTTCATTGTCATTAAATATGGAAAAGAAATAAAAGTTTAGGATGATGAAAGATAGGATGGTGAGGAGATACAGATATGTGAGGTCTGTTAGTTTTTTTTAAACATATAAAAAAATACATAAATAAGGAAATTAATTTAAAATAAATAAATTAATAAGGACACACTAGTCTTTTTAGGTAAGACATGGACGAAACGCAACAAAACAAAACAGTAGAGACCATCCGAATTAAAAAAAATAAGTTAGGGACCAAACACATAAATGCCCCCAAACCACAGGGACCATTCGAGTAATTTACTCATACTTTAGGTTTTGTTCATATTTAAATAACTATTTTTCTTTTGTACACATCTAGGTAACGAACTTGTTGAAAGTGTTCACATGTAACCATTATGACCTACTGTAGCCGGAAGTAACCTGCTACAGCAGGTCATAATGGTTATATGTGAACAGTTTCAAAAAGTTTGTTACCTAGATGTGTACAAAAAAAAGATAGTTACCTACATGTGAACAAATCGAAAAATTAATTACCTTAATTAGTCTTATTCCCTTCATATAAAAGGTTATGTGTTCAAGTTTCGGTGGAGACATAAATAGTTATTTAGGCATATGTTAGTTAGTTTGTCGTTTTAAGACAAACATTCAAAGTGTTCTAAGATGCATTCATGTTTTAAGATGTTTTTTAATAGGTAATGCACAATGGATTTTAGTTGAACATTAAATAGAGGAACTAGCTTAGAGAGGGTTGCATTCTAAATACAAATTATGGCAAATGGATCCAATATAATACCCTCTTTCAAAAGGCTTGGTAAGGGTTTACTTCGGCAAACAAGGTTATTGTTAGCCTAATAATTAAGTTTACTGGGCATTTTCTTGGTTTGGGTCGATGTTAACCTTTTAGTTAGATTTAACCTAACTATATATATATATATATATATATATATATATATATATATATATATATATATATATATATATATATATATATATATATATATATATATATATATATATAGTTAGGTTCATGTGAGACGGCCTAATTTTGAAAGACCGTGAGACGCATTTTTTTATTTATTTTTTATTTTTAGAATATGTCTGTGTAATATTCTATTTAGAATATTTCACGTATTTTAAAAAAAAAAAAAACAAGATTTTTTTTTTATTTTTTTTATTTTTTTATTTTTTTTAGTTAATTCAAGTTCTGAAAATAATATTTAAATTTTTTTTTTTTGGATTTTTCCATTTATTTTGCATTTTAAAATTATTTTTAGATTTGGTCTCACGGTGTCACAAAATTAAAATGGTCTCAAATGAACATGAATATATATATATATATATATATATATATATATATATATATATATATATATATATATATATATATATATATATTCTCATTATTTGTAACTATACTCTTTTAATATTCAATAATAAAATCATATTATTTTTTTGTTCATTAGTCAGAGCTATATTCGATTTGTCATTTATGATTGTCTGTAGCAACTTGTACGTGAGGTTGTGGCATTCCCCGGTAAGTTTGTTGGGGTACGAGGGCATCATGCCTTGTTTCGGGAATTTTGGTGATTTTGGGTATGATTATTTGATTTGTATTCCACTTGGTTTGTTTTATTTTATTTATCGTTTTTTAATGTTTCGATTGTTGTTGTTTTGTCTTTTTCCGCAATGTTTTTTATATTTTTCACATCAATTTCGAGGTTTTGTTGTTATGTTTGACTTTTGTTGTTTACCATTTGTTTTGACTTTCGAGAGTTTGATTTGTTCGTCTGTTTTTGGTTTGAGATTATTGTTTAATTGTTTAGTGTTAATTAAGGGTGACAATTCTCAACCTAATCTATAACCCGACACAAATCTAACACGAAAATAAACAATTTTGGGTTGGTATTTTTTACCCAGCAACCCACCAACCCGATTATTTCATGGGTTGGGTTGAGTTACTTATTTGGAATCCTCTCTTTATTCCAATTGTTGTTTATTAAGTCATTTTGTTAGATTCACATTTGGCTGTTCATTTCACTATAGTAAATATAAAATGATAATTATTAGTTAATTTAGAGATGTTTATAATTTGTATAAATTTAAGATGTGAAAAGTTATCCAAAAGTGACCCATTGTTCAGTGAACTAATATACTTCAACAAGTTATGTGCTTTGGGTGAAAAAACATCATAAATGGTCCATGTTGTTTCCCCAGATCAAAAGTTTAGTCCATATGGTTTAAAAACATCATAGATGGTTTATGTGCTTTCAAAACTTTTGACAATTGGTTATTATTACTAACTCAGTTATGGTTTTTCCGTTAATTGAATGGCGTTTTCATCATTTCACTACCACATAGAGCATTTATGATGTTTTCTCTTATTTTTAAAAAAATGAAAAAAAAATGAACTAATATGCAAAAGGGGTCCTATCTCTGTGTGTGTGTGTGTGTGTGTAACACCCGGTTCCCGATACGTATTTTAACTTAAGTAATTGCATGTTTTACACTGGGACTCGTCGAATTGGGGGCCCACCTCGTCAAGCAGACTGGATTTTGGACATGGGTTTTAAGTAACCTACTCGACGAGTCGGGATCCCGATTCGACGAGTAGGATTGTTAGGATGAAACCCTAATATTTGGGGTTTACACCCTATTTAAACACCTTAACGTGTCCCATTTCAGCCTCCATCATCTGTCACAGTCCAGGAAATCCTTAATTCGAAACCCTAAAGCATTTGGAGTGTGAGGGTTCTAAAAGAAGCAAGTAGATCCAGAGATTTTGCTTCATTTCCAGCTCATTCAAGGTAAAAAGCTTCAACCTTGACTTCCCATTTGTTAGATCCTCTTTAGGGCTTGAATCTTGTCATTTTGGGGCATTTCTAAGTCACTTTTGGGTTTAGAACTTAATATAGAGTCATGACTTTAGATCTTGAACCTAGGAGGGTTCTCATAGCATAAAAGTTCCAACTTTATTGTCATAAGATCCCCATGCATCTTGTAGACTTCATTTTTTGACCTTTTAGAATCGAAGACCCATGCATGAACGTAAAGTTCGTGACTTTACGTGTTAAATCGACCCTAGGAGGTCAGATCTAAACTTTGGATGCAATGAGCTCAACTGAAACCGACTGTAAGGACACAGACCTTGGGGGACTCGCCGAGTTGTTCATAGGACTCAGCGAGTCGAGTATTGGCTCCCCAACCTTTTCTGTTCCTAAGGAATCTGGTTGATTCTAGGAGGGGACTCAACAAGAGGAACATGATTATGGACCTGAAGATCAACGTACTCGAGGAGTTCAAGGATGAACTCGACGAGTTCAATGTATTATCCCAATTATATGAAGAAGAACTCGACGAGTTCAAGAAGAACTCGACGAGTTCAAGAAGAACTCGACAAGTTAGGGACTAAACACTTTAACTCGGATGAAGATGAACTCGACGAGTTCAAGGATAAACTCAGCGAGTCAATTGTAGAAGGTCCCGAATTTGTTAAAGGAGAACTCGGCGAGCTCTTGCAAGACTCGACAAGTAGGGTCGAAGTTTTAGCATTTTAAGGATTAGGGAACTCGGTGAGTTGTTGGATCAACTCAACGAGTTGAGTCAACCAGATGTTGAATTTGACCCAGAGTTGACTTTGACCCAGATGTTAACCTTAACTTTGACTTTGACATGAGTAACCCTTGAAAGGGTTAAGAGTATGTAATGGTAAATTAAGGAAGGTTGATATGTGTAGGAGTTGAGAGGAGTTGATCCCAGTAGTGAGGACAGTTCAGACTTTAAGAAACTGAGGTGAGTTACCTTCCAGTATAAGTGGGTCTAAGGTACCAAGGTTGGCCCACTAGTCAGAAATAATAGTAGATATGATTATCTTTGTGATAATTATCTTGTATGTTGCTATCTGTTATGATTATATACTAGGATGATATATGTGTTAGTAGTAGTAGGGGCGGAACAGTCCTGAGTTACCGGTTGAAAGATGCCGAAGGGGTAGACAACACCCATGCATGCCTAGCTATATGTTCATGATATGTTATTATGTGGTAGTGATAGGGGTGAATTAGTCCCCAATTACTGGTTGAAAGATACCGAAGGGTAGGTTAGCTCCCGGATTCTGGTTGAAAGATACCAAAGGGGGGGGAGGGTTAGCTCCTGGTCACCGTTTGTAAGATACCGAAGGGGATGTTAGCTCCCGGCTACCGGTTAAAAGATACCGAAAGGGAGCCTAGCTCCCAATCATGCTAGCTAGATACTGGTTGAAAGATACTGAGGGACTAGCCTTATGTGTATGTGGTATGATGGTGGAACTCGCTAAGCTTCGTGCTTAAGGTTTTCAGTTTTGGTTTCAGGTACTTCCTCTTTGAAGGGAAAGGAGTCAGCACGGTAGCAGCACACCGCACACGTGATTTCCGCATTATGATGTTCTTGGTATTGTACTCTGACATTATTATTATTCCATGACATGTTTTATGATATTTGACTTATGGTATTATGGTTTGGTAGGATATCGATGATTTTTTCAATAAATAATTTTATAAGTAATATAATTAAAAATGATTTTTTTTTTTAATTTGGCATGTTATACTCTCTTTCTCCATGGCTTCCCACCTGTAGAGACCATGGATTCCTATTTCTCTACTCTTCAATGTTGAATCAATTTTTATCGATTCGATACACAATTGATTGGGTTTCAATTGCTCGATTCGATACACACACTTGATTAGGGTTCAATACACACATTGGAAAATTGAAAAACACACACTTGCACATAGTGAAAAACACAAAAGGGGTGTGTAAACCCATTTGAGCTGAAACAACAGGAGATGTATGTGAAGCAGCTTCATGTGTGCTTTCCTAATCTGGACTATCAAGCCCGGTTACAAACCCAATAATATAAATCTATATAGGATTTTGATTATATGAACAAAAAATCAGATACGAGACCTGCATGAGAAAAATAAAAAGAGTGCAGCCCCTTATTGTCCTTGTTCCTAATTTCTCATCGGCAATTGAAGGAAAAATGGGGCGACTTTGTGAAATTTTGAGCACAAAAAGAAAAAAGGGTTCAATTTCCCTATTTATGTCATGTGCAAGACACACACGGATAGGAGGCGATCTCCGATCACAAAGAAATAAGAAATAACAGAAATCAATTTATTACAAGAGAAAGATGGGGTGTAATTTTGCTAGAGTGAAAATGGTCTCTTCTGTAGCAAGTTTTCGTTCCTAATCTGAATCCACTCTCTGAAAATGGTCTCTTCCCCGATCTGAAGGAGGAAATAATGAGAAAATAGGTACAAACAGAGAAAGAGTGATGGTGTAATTGTTGTTCATCAGCAATGCTACCTAGTTTGGTTTGGGTGATGGGGGAGGTATGGTGGGTGACGTTGTGACAACCTAAAATTTTTTTCCTGGTAAAGTCAAGCCAATCAACCTTAAGTCAGACTCGCTCCTGCTATCTTCTAGCACTGTTTAGAGTCTGTTTAAGTATTCTAAGCCTAGTACATTCAAGGAATGAGTGCTAGGAAGTACCAACTAGAGTCTCTGTACAACATTCAAGCCTTAATCACCACCAAAAGGAGTTCACGGCGACAACACATGAGTTTACGGATGTAAACTCATGGTTGGCCATAAACTCCCCCCTTAAGTCTCATGTCCTTCACTTTTTCTTCATTTCTTACACTTTTAACTCAAGAAACTTCCATTCTCTCTCAAGTATCATCGAGTTCTTCATCCTAGATCTTTAAAAATGTAAGTGTTTCTTCCATCCTTTAGTTTTCATCATTATTAATCATAAAACACTCTTTGATTTCATCCATGGAAATCATCTTTTTGAGTGGATCTTGAAGATCTTCATCCTTCACCAAGAACACCCACTTGTTCTTGGTGGCCAAAAACTCCTCAAAGGCCCTCAAAAGTGTGAGTATTCCATCTATCATCTAGTTAGGCACATTAATCACTAGATAATAGTCTTAAAACATCATCAATCCCATAAATATCATTAGTTTACGGCCATGGAACCTCCCTTGTCCGTAAACCCATGTATTGGTCATATTTTGGCCGCAAACCCTTCTTATATCCAAGCAGTAGACCTTGAACCCTAAGGGATGATAGATAGGACCTTAAACCACCCACTTATGCATGTTTTACCATGAGTTTACGGCCGTAAACTCCATGGCCATAAACACCATTTAATGGCCATAAACACCCCTTTGCTCAATCACATGTGATTCAACACTTCATTCCAAGTGTTTCCTAGTCCCTAAAGGTGTCTCCTTGCATATGGGTGCTTCTAAACACTATATTCATGCCAATATATGCCATTATATGTCATTAGGACTCGGTTGTCTCGGGATTTCATTCGTGGAACTTCTCATCCTTACATGCACCTTCAACTGAATGCTTTTAGGGGGGGGGGGGGGGGGATACAAGTTAAACACAATGATATTTTTGTAAATGTTTGTTATAAACATCTTTCAAAGGATTGCTTATGTTTTTATAAGTGATCAAAACATTTCAAAAACTCTTTTTAAGTTATGTTACTTTATAGTTTATAAAACTTCGTTTTTAAAGTACAATCATAACTTAGTGGATAAATGAGTCTTTTCAATAACAGCTCAAGTAAACATACTAGTAAACTATAATATATATATTTTAGGGGGTCAGTTCGTACTAGATACTAGAACATACTATAAAGAGAAATAGGGAGGTAGATACAAGATACTATAAAGAATGAAAATACTAAGATACTATAACAGAAGAGCAAATCATGATTTACAAATTATACCAATAATCACTGACTCATTGTTCTAAACAAATGGTGATAATAAATTGGGTATACTAGTCTACAATAACTTTAATGTGAGACTACTTCACATTGATGAAGTCGCATTTTGTAGCCAGAATCTCTTGGAGGGAGAGCGTATAGTATGGGTACAACCACATCACATTATGACCATAATAAAACATACACGTTTTAAGGTAATAAGTACTTCAGTTGTCATTTCAAAAGACAATTGTGTACTTACATTTTCCCATTACTTTCATATTGTGACAGTTCCACTTGAAAGTTAATGCAAACTATTTTGGAGTTAAGATAGTTATAAACTAGGAAAAATTTACATCTTTTTAAACAACAAACATAATAGTCGAGTCTAGTGTGCTTTATGATTCCTTAGTGTACACATCAGTTATATATATATATATATATATATATATATATATATATATATATATATATATATATATATATATCGGATCCGTCAGGTAGTAGGATGTGTGCTTTCTGCTTCATTTCTTGTTCCTTGTTTGGTTGTGGGCTTAGAGCAGATTCACCCAGCCTACTATCTATTCGATCTTAGCTATATATATGTTTCGTATACACCAAGTATTCATAAGGGGTACCAGGTATGTGTCAGGTCATAGGAAACTAATTCAATGCACATTTTTCTAGTACAAAACATACTTTTCAAATAGAACATTTGGTATACAAAACTAGAAACTTACCAGTAAAGGGTTTAATCCATTTTATTAAACCAGCATAACTTAAAGGACCTTAGGTGGTTAATTATATAATACCTTAGTTTTTACATCAGGGTTATATATAATTAATACCTGATAGATAGTTAGATTTGTGCCTTCCACCTCATTTTGTGTTCCTTGTTTGGATGTAGGCTTCAAGCATATTCACACAATTAACTATCTGTTCAATATTAGATTATATATAGCTAGCGTAAACTAAGAGGTTATAAAAGGAACCACTGTGGTTACCAATTTTTACTAAAAGAAGTAAGGGTTTTCTTAAATGATATTTTCATCAAATATAAAGGAACTATTACAGTTAACTCCATGCGTACCAAGTGAATACACCAAGGTTATATACAACGAAGAGCAAACAACCAATGGGATGTGTGTCATCCGTCTCATTTCATGTTCCTTGTTTGGTTGTGGTCTTAGGGCAGATACACACAACGGATTGTTTGTTTACTCTAGGTTTTATATAACTTGTAACAACTTAGTACTCATAGAAAGGATTGTAGAGTCATTTTTACTTATCTTTCATCAAAACAGGAAATACAGGATTTTCTGGAGGAACATGCGAACTTTTCTAAATAGAACTTACAACTTACTACAACTTTCTTACAACTTACTACAACTTTCTTACAACTTACTTACATCACTAAAATCTTATGAACTCACTAGCTTAAATGTTGATCCTCTCTTTCAAAATAACTTGTATTCTCAGGAAACTAGTAGACAGGTACGCGCGCTGGGAATTCAAAAGATTAGAGTAGTATAGCTTCATGTCTTGTTTTGTTATTTACTTTTTGTCTATGTTATGTGAACCTCATACCTTGTATACACTTTCTTTCTAATTAAATGTTTTTTATTACTTTGATTACTATGATGCATGTCTTGTGATACTAAACATGACGTTCTCCGCCCCTGAACGTTTCCGCCATTCTGGTTTTGGGGTGTGACAGATGTTGAGGGTCAAGCGGATGGGTGGAGCGAGAAAGTAGGGGTGTTTTCCAGTGGTGTATTTTCCGAAGAGAGAGAAATGGGATGGAGGGTACAAAATTTTCAACAGATTGCATATTGGAGGGTATGTTTAAGATAAGAAGATGGGGTAGGATTTTTAGAAGAGAGAGAGAGAGAGAGAGAGAGAGAGAGAGTGCTTTTATATATTAAATAATTATATTTAGATTTTTTTTAAATAAGTGAAAACATCATAAATGGTCCCTATGGTAGTGAATGTGGAAAATTTCCTTTAGTTGGTGGACAAAACTTAACGAAATTAGCAATAAGGAACAAGCGTCAAAAGTTTTGAAAGCACAGGGACGATCTATGATGTTTTTAAACCACGAGGACTAAACTTCAGGTCTAGGGAAATCATAGGGAGCATTTATGATTTTTTTTGTTTGGGTTGGGTTAATGTTTCTAACCCGCCAACCCATATATTATATGAGTTGGCTTAACGACTCAAAAATCCTTATGTTAAAGAAGTTAGCTTTCCGTTACTCGAATAATTATTGATGTGAATGATTTTAGCTTTATGATGTTAAAATGGAATAAATTAAATAAAAATAGTATTATTTAATATCTAAAAGAGTTAAATAATAATTAATTCGAATATAATCCAATTAAATTGATTTATAGAATTAGTAGGATAAACATACTTTATTTAAATGGTGTAAATATTGTTGAGGCGCCAAGGTGTTATTAAAGAAAACTTGAATTTTTATTTTATTAGGGTTAGGGTGTTTGGAATTTAATTATGACACTTGAGGGACCTAATCACAAAATCTAAACATAACCTCTAGAATTCTAATCAACGTGTTAATGAGATTGATGAGCCCGTCTGTTTTGCTTCATTTTGTCGACTTAAGGGGATGCCAAAAATCGATCATGCATTGCTCTAGTTGCACTTGCATCGCACGTTAGAAATGAGGGAAGAAAAATAAAAGAAATTGAGCGATCAGTGCGAGTCGAGCAAGGAAGGCGTGAAGTAGCAGGATTGAGAATGAACCGAGGTAGGTGAAGTAAAAATGTGATTGTTGTTAATTTGCGGCTTGGAACAGATTTCTTGGGAAGACATTTTGGTACAGCTAAAAATGTAGTACTGCTCTAAGCAGGATCTTCTGGAGATCAACAACGAGTTTCAGAATCTGAAGAAAGGATGGATGAGTGTCACCGAGTATGCTGCAAGTTTTATGAAGAAAATGAAGCATGTTCCTTATTTGATTCCGACTGAACTCTCCAAGGTCAATAAGTTCTCCAATAGATTACCAGCTGACTTTGGTCCAATAGTCAAACAAGCAACAACCATGAAAGTCGCCATCTGGGTAGCTAAGAATGTAGAGACCCAGATAAGAGAAAAGGGTATAGAAAAAGATAAGGTAGGAGAAAAGAGGAATCTTGAAGGATTCTCGAGATCAAATAAGAAAGGAAGATTCTCGAAGTCTAACATGGATGACCAAAAGTATGGAGCCAAGTGGTGTGAAAAGTGCAAGAAGAAGCATTATGGGAGATGCGACGGAGAAGTGACTTGCAATAATTATGGGAGCATTGGTCACTATTCCAAGGATTGCACGCTTAATGATAAGGTATGTGTGACATCCCCAAAATCACGACCAGAAAAGACCGGTTTGTTTATGCTTTGTTTAAAAATCAGAGTAACATTTTAAATAGAAGTGTTGCGGAATTTGTCCCAAAACAAAATATGATAAAGATTTATCAAAACCATTTCCATAGAAATGTATTTCACTAAAAGACTCGGGATGTCATGTTCTTACAGATCAAAAGCATAAACAGTACAATATAAGCCTTACTACATTATTTCATATCTACGGGCCTATATCCGTAATCCCTCGTCCAACATCATATCTATGCTCAAGCGCCACTTCCTGTAATACATAAAACTGAGTGGGTCAGGCTTGGGAGCCTGGTGAGCACATAGGGTTTTCAACCCACAATAAATAAGTTTATTAATTTCATCAATAAACAATAACCCGATTACACGTTCTCGTTATCCTCACTTTACGTCCCTAAACACCTATCATAAGGGACCTATCCTAAGGATCATCATCGGGGTGGACACTACTACTAAGGGGGTTCCTCAGCAATAAATGTCCTAAAGGCAACCATGTGGGGGATGGAGTACACCGGTGAACACATCATTCACAAACACCTACAGGTTGAGAGCCTGCCAGCGTTCCACTGGACTGTCTAGAAGAGTCTGTGGTCATCATCTATACTCCGATAGATGACTGGATCAACAACATCAACATCGAGGCCTCTCATCATTTTATCACACATCATCTTATTACATCTACCCATGTTTTACCCCAACATTTTTGTAGATATAAAATACATATACAGTTTAAATCATTTAAAACTTGTATAAAAACATTCATCCAGCATCGATAGCAAATATACAGATAATATGCACACATAACACGTAATATATAAAATACTTCATATCTATGTGTAAGATGAAAGTAACTATGCACTCACTTGAAAGGTGGTGACTCAGCACTCGGACAACGCTTCGATACTCTCACAACGATTTTCCTTCGATAAAACCTAGTATCGATACCACTAGGGTTTAGTCTAATGATAACCGCGACAAATTAATTGTCTGACTATTATTATTATTATTATATAAGCGTTAATAACACTCAATATAACTCACAATAATAGCCCAAACAATTAATTTAAGGACCTAATAACATTACTATAATTATTTGAAAGCTATATTAAAAATTGCGTAAGCGTAGCACACTTACAGCGAATTTTATCGAAAACCAAAACTTAATTGGAGCAGCGTTTCGAAACCGAAAAACTCCTTTTTCTCGGGACTTCGGGAGCCTCGGGGGTTCCCTCGAGAGCTAAGGGGGTTAACTAGGGATTAGGGGTGGTTTGGGGTATTAGAGAGAGAAAGAAGTTAGAGAGAGAAGTGATTTTGGTGTGAAAAATGGAGCTGCCTTCGGACCCCTTTTATAGGCGCGAAGCTCGGACATTACGTTGGGCGTACTCCTCGGATAAGACCTCCAGCTCGGACCCAACTGTCTTGCACTCATCGGATGGATCAGACTGAAGTTACGCGAGGCATAACCTTTTCGTACGCGGGGCGTAATAGCGAGGCTTCGTGGCGAGATCTGAGACCATCATCGGACGGTTGTGGTGCTGCCACGTCATCGACTTAGCAACAGGCTTCGCAATTTCATACATCAACTTTAAAAATTCGTGACTTTCGCGTACGAGCTCCGTTTTCGACGTTCTTTATATCCACGGGAAGGTGGGAACGTACTCTACAACTTTCGTTTAGACTCCATCGGCTAATTTTGGCTCGATTTTAAATTTTATATTATTAACAGGCCGGAACAGGATTGGTCTGTTAAATCCTCATAACTTCTTCATCCGACATCCGTTTTCGCCCATCTTTTTCTTGTTACGCTACTTTTAACGAGACCTTCGATTCTCGTTTAGGTCGTGTTGGCCAAAAACCGCTTGATCTAATGTTCGAATTTCGGGCTGTACATTGCTAACTCGAAACTTCGAAAAATCATAACTTCTTCATGCGAAGTCAGGTTTGGGCGTTCTTTTTATCGATGTTCTTAGTTTAACATATTCTACAAATTTCATTTAGATCGCTAAGGCTAAATCTCTCTTTATCATAAATTCACTATTTACGCTTCTCGGTATCGTGCCGGTTTTGTCGCGAAACTTCGACGGGTCATAACTTCTTCGTTATAACTTGGATTTTGGTGTTCTTTATATCCTTGGAATCCTTGTTTCAACCACTAAAACTTTATGTAGAGATATCGGGCTTATACCACACTTTAATTTTGACTCTTATTTTTATTCTTTGTTAATTATACATTTATAATTAAATAATAAGCACATAAATACACATAATTCACATAATACTCAAATATTTCATCTTTATAACTTCAAAAGAGTTACAAGAGTCGACCTAGACTATTACATTGACAAAAATGCTTAGCCCTGAAACCCAGGCGTTATAATTCTCTCCCCCTTAGGATGATTCCGTCCCAGAATCATGCATCAACAAACAGATGTGGATAGCGACTCATCATGTCATCCTCTGTTTCCCAAGTGAGATTCTGCCCATTCAAATGTTTCCATCAGACTAGCACTAAGTCGACCATCTTGCGTCGTAACTTCTTAGTCTTACGGTCAACAATTGCCTCGGGCTCTTCGATCAGCCTTTTGTTCTCATCCATCCTTAACTCTGAGATTGGAATTATGTCGGGAACATCTCCCGTGAATTTCCTCAAATAACACACATGGAAGGTGTTATGAATACTATTGAGTTCTTCGGTCAATTCCAGCGTGTAAACTTGGTTCCCAATCTTCTGAAGAACTTTGAATGGTCCAATAAACCTTGGACTTAACTTTCCTCGTTTCCCATATCGTATAAGTCCCTTCCACGGTGAGACTTTAAGCAAAACGGAATCCCCATCTTCGAAGGTTATCGGTCGTCTTTTCTTGTCAGCATAGCTCTTCTGATGATCCTGGGCCGCTAACGTTCTTTCCCTAATCACCTTCAACTTCTCAGCAGTCTCATGGACTATCTCGGGGCCCATAAGCTGCTTCTCTCCGGCTTCAATCCAACAAGACGGCGTACGACACTTCTGTCCATACAAGGCTTGATAAGGTGCCATCTTGATGCTTGAGTGGAAACTGTTGTTGTAGGAGAATTCTACCAGAGGTAAGTGCTCGTCCCAATTCCCTTGGAATTCGAGGGTACATGCACTCAACATATCTTCTAGTGTCTGAATCGTTCTTTCGCTCTGACCATCGGTTTGCGGATGGTAAGCAGTACTCAAACATAATTTCGTACCCAATTCCTCTTGCAGACTCCTCCAAAACCTCGACGTGAAACGACTATCACGATCAGATACAATTATAAGAGGGACACCGTGAAGTCTTACAATTTCCTTCACGTAAGCATTTGCGAGCTTATCCATAGACCACTTCTCGTTGGCTGCTATGAAGTGTGTACTCTTGGTGAAACGATCCACGACTACCCAAATCATGTCGTGTCTGTTCTTTGTTCTGGGCAGTTTCGTCACAAAATCCATGGTGATGTCTTCCCATTTACCCATGGATACAAGTAAAGGTTCTAAACTCCTATACGGTTTTTGATGTTGTGCTTTAACCCTCGCACATGTTACGCACTCGGCCACATACGTCGCAACATCGAGCTTCATCGTCGGCCACCAGTAGTAGGGTTTTAGGTCCCTATACATTTTAGTGCTACCGGGATGAATTGAGTACATGGTCTTATGTGCTTCTTCCATCAGAAGATCTCTTATTCCTCCCGTCTTAGGTACCCAAATTCGATCTTGGAATACCTTCAGTCCTCGACTATTTGTACCGAACACTAACATTCTTCCCAAATGTTCTTCCTTTCGGTCATTCTTCTCTAAGGCGTCTTCTTGAGCTTTCCTGATACTTTCCACAATTGTCGAGACAACTTCAATTCTTAACGCACTTGGCCTTTTCCTTTCAAGATTGACTTTCCGACTGAGAGCATCAGCAATAATATTTGCTTTACCTGGGTGGTAAAGTATCTCACAGTCGTAGTCCTTAAGAAGTTCTAGCCAGCGTCGTTGCCTCATGTTCAACTCCTTCTGATTAAAGAGATACTGGAGACTCTTATGATCAGTGAAGAGCTTGCACTTCGTGCCGTAGAGGTAATGCCTCCATATCTTCAAGGCAAATACTACCTCTGCCAACTCCAGATTGTGAGTGGGGTAGTTCTTTTCATGCTCTTTCAATTGTCGAGATGCGTATGCTATCACTTTTTCTCTTTGGGTCAGAACACAACCCAACTCGACTCCAGATGCATCACTATAAACCGCGAAGTCTTCAACTCCATCGGGTAGAGAAAGTATCAGCGCTTCACATAACTTCTTCTTTAGCTTCTCGAATGCCTCATCGTGCTTCTCACTCCATGTATACGTATCTCCTTTATGAGTCAAAGCTGTTAATGGAGCAGCTATCGAAGAAAAGCCTTGGATAAACCGTCGATAATATCCGGCTAATCCTAGAAAGCTTCGAATCTCCGTGGGACTCTTTGGATGTTCCCACTTCATTACAACTTCGATTTTTGCTGGGTCAACCATTATTCCCTCCTGGTTAACCACATGACCTAAGAATTGGACTTCTCAGATCCAAAAATCACATTTGGAGAACTTAGCGTAAAGCTTCTCCTTCCTTAACACTTCCAACACTTCCCGTAGATGCTTGTAATGCTCCTCTTGGCTTTTCGAGTAGATCAGAATGTCGTCGATGAACACTATTACAGATTTATCAAGAAATGGTTTACAAACCCTGTTCATCAAATCCATGAATGTTGCAGGAGCATTGGTTAGTCCAAATGACATAACCAAGAACTCGTAGTGTCCATATCGAGTTCTGAAGGCAGTCTTCTCAATATCATGTTCCCTCACCTTCAGCTAATGATATCCCGACCTAAGATCGATCTTTGAGAAGTATCTCAAACCTTGCAGCTGATCGAATAGGTCGTCAATCCTTGGTAATGGATACTTGTTCTTCACCGTTTCCTTGTTCAGCTATTGGTAGTCTATACACATTCTCATGCTTCCGTCCTTTGTCTTTACGAATAACACCGTAGCTCCCCAGGGTGATGAACTAGGTCGAATGAAACCGTTGTCCAACAGCTCCTGAAGTTGCGTCATGAGCTCCTTCATCTCCGTCGGTGCTAATCGGTAAGGTGCCTTTGCTATCGGTGTTGTTCCTGGTAACAAGTCTATACGAAACTCCACTTGCCTATCAGGTGGTAATCCGGGAAGATATTTGGGAAAGACTTCCGGATAATCACACACAACCGGTATATTCTGCACCTCTTTCTTCTCCTTCTTAGCATCAATTACGAATGCCAAGTATGATGCACATCCTTTGGACAAACATTTCCTGGCTTTCATCAGGGAGATGATTCCAGAATTCACTCTACGTTTGTCCCCATACACCATAAATGATTCCTTTCCGGGTGGGTTTACCGTTACTATCTTCTTTCGGCATTGAATCTCAGCATCGTTGGCGCTAAGCCAATCCATACCCAAAACGATGTCGAAACCGTTTAACTCTATGGGTAATAGCTCCTCATGGAATTCGTTTCCGTTTAGGTCAATGACGATGTTCCTAATACGATTACTAACAGGTACGAATTTGCCACTAGCAACTTCTACAATTAGGGCGTTATCAAGTTTTTCTACAGGTAATGCTAATTTCCCACTAAATTTATACGACACAAAGGAGTAGTTGGCTCTGGAATCAAATAGTATATTTGCAGGCAAACCATTTACAAGAAAGGTACCTGAAGTGACGTCTGCTGCCTCCTTCGCAGCCTCGAGCGTCATCTGGAAGGCTCTCGTCTTCGGCTTCGGTGGTATGTTGGGTCTTCCTGCCTCCTTCTTCTTTGGGCAATCCTTTGAAATGTGTCCCTCCTCGTTGCACTCATAGCAGACCTTCTTAGTGAACGTGCATTCGTTGGCGTAGTGCCCAGGCTTTCCGCATTTGAAACAAGTGACCCCTCCGTCACACTTCCCAGAGTGCTTTTTCTTGCACTTGTCACACCACTTCGCTTCTGATCCTCCTCCTCTCGAACCAGACTTCGAGAATCTACCTTTCTTACCGGACCTCGAGAATCCGTCAAATTTCCTTTTCTCTCCCACTTCCGCTCTCTCGAGACCCTTTTCTTGTATTTGTGTCTCCACATTCTTAGCAGCCCAGATGGCGGCTTTCAGTGTGGTAGTTTGCTTGACCATTGGACCGAAGTACGCTGGTAATCCGAGGGCAAATTTGTTAACCTTTGAGAGTTCAGTTGGGATGAGGTGAGGAACAAGCTTCATTTTCTCAGTAAAGCTTGCAGCGTATTCAGTAACGCTCATTCTTCCCTTCTTCAGATTCTGGAACTCGTTGTTGATTTCTAGAAGATCCTGCTCAGAGAAGTATTGCATCTTCAACTGTACCAAAAAAATCCTCCCACGACATTTTGCTTGCTTCACCTTTGGGCATCGAATCAGCTAATAGCTTCCACCAGCTTAGTACTCTAGATTTCAACAGAGGAATTGCGAGAGCGGTCTTCTGCCTATTGCTACACTCGCAACTCTCAAACATCGTCTCCATCTCAGAGATCCACTTCATGACTTCCACCGCGTTGGGCTTCCAGATAGACTCGGTGGCTTGGATGCCATGAAATCCTTGTATTTGCATCCACGTCCATCATTTCCTCCATCCTGGTGGTTTTTCCTAACTATCGGTGGGTTGGGTTGACCAACAGTCCCACTGTAGTTTCCCTCCTCAGTCTGCCCTTCATTCAACTCGGGTTGTTCGATCTGTATAGTCGCTTCCTCTCGATTTTGCTAGAGAAAACGCCTGGTTTCCTCCATTTGATGATCCAACATTGCTTGGATCATCGCTTGTACTCCGACCATCGTTATTGGCCCTGCAGCGGCTTCCACAACTGGTATTTGCTCGATCACTGGGGGTTGTTTTCTGTTCCCATTTGCGTTCACGTTTCCGCTACGGGTCCTTTCCATCTTGATCTATACACCGAATAAGGTGAATTTAGATCTTTGTTTAGGATTGATGTTCAAATCATCCTTATCTCTCCGAAGCATTTACATGCTAGTTCTAATATCATACTCGTACATTTAGAATCCTAAACACATAAGGTTTCCAGATCCGGTCGGCAACAAACCATAGATCCGAACAATTAACAACATATCAGGCACAAAGCATTTAGCACATAAAAGCATTTTAGGCATAATTCCTAAAATAAGCTAGTGCTCACACCTCACAATCATCGCTTAGCATTCTAAGTTTAAGTCTAGAAATCCTACAAATTCCTAGTTTGCTTAAACTAATGCTCTGATACCAACTGTGACATCCCCAAAATCATGGCCAGAAAAGACCGGTTTGTGTATGCTTGGTTTAAAAATCAGAGTAACATTTTAAAGTGTTGTAGAATTTGTCCCAAAACAAAATATGATAAAGATTTATCAAAAGCATTTCCATAGAAATGTATTTCATTAAAAGACTCGGGATGTCATGTTCGTACAGATCAAAAGCATAAACAGTACAATATAAGCCTTACTACATTATTTTATATCTACAGACCTATATCCGTAATCCCTCGTCCAACATCATATCTATGCTCAAGCGCCACTTCATGTAATACATAAAACTTAGTGGGTCAGGCTTGGGAGCCTGGTGAGCACATAGGGTTTTCAACCCACAATAAATAAGTTTATTAATTTCATCAATCAACAATAACCCGATTACCCATTCCCGTTATCCTCACTTTACGTCCCTAAACACCTATCATAAGGGACCTATCCTAAGGATCATCATCGGGATGGACACTACTACTAAGGGGGTTCATCAACAATAAATGTCCTAAAGGCAACCATGTGGGGGATGGAGTACACCGGTGAACACATCATTCACAAACACCTACAGGTTGCGAGCCTACCAGCGTTCCACTGGACTGTCTAGAAGAGTCCGTAGTCATCATCTATACTCCGCTAGATGACTGGATCAACAACATCAACATCGAGGCCTCTCATCATTTTATCACACATCATCTTATTACATCTACCCATGTTTTACCCCAACATTTGTGTAGATATAAAATACATATACAGTTTAAATCATTTAAAACTTGTATAAAAACATTCATCCAGCATCGATAGCAAGTATACAGATAATATGCACACATAACACGTAATATATAAAATACTTCATATCTATGTGTAAGATGAAAGTAACTATGCACTCACTTGAAAGGTGGTGACTCAGCACTCGGACAGCGCTTCGATACTCTCACAACGATTTTCCTTCGATAAAACCTAGTATCGATACCACTAGGGTTTAGTCTAATGATAACCGCGACAAATTAATTGTCTAACTATTATTATTATTATATAAGCGTTAATAACACTCAATATAACTCATAATAATAGCCCAAACAATTATTTTAAGGACCTAATAACATTTCTATAATTATTTGAAAGCTATATTAAAAATTGCGTAAGCGTAGCACACTTACAGCGAATTTTATCGAAAATCGGAACTTAATTGGAGCAGCGTTTCGAAACCGAAAAACTCCTTTTTCTCGGGACTTCGGGAGCCTCGGGGCTTCCCTCGGGAGCTAAGGGGGTTAACTAGGGCTTAAGGGTGGTTTGGGGTTGTAGAGAGAGAAATAAGTTAGAGAGAAGTGATTTTGGTGTGAAAAATGGAGCTGCCTTCGGACCCCTTTCATAGGCGCGAAGCTCGGACATTACGTTGGGCGTACTCCTCGGATAAGACCTCCAGCTCGGACCCAGCTGTCTTGCACTCATCGGATGGATCAGACCGAAGTTACACAGGGCTTAACCTTTTCGTACGTGGGGCGTAATAGCGAGGCTTCGTGGCGAGATCTGAGACCATCATCGGACGATTGTGGTGCTGCCACATCATCGACTTAGCAACAGGCTTCGCAATTTCATACTTCAACTTTAAAAATTCGTAACTTTCGTGTATGAGCTCCATTTTCGACGTTCTTTATATCCACGAGAAGGTGGGAACGTACTCTACAACTTTCGTTTAGACTCCATCAGCTACGTTTGGCTCGATTTTAAATTTTATATTATTAATAGGCCGGGACATGATTGGTCTGTTAAATCCTCATAACTTCTTCATCCGACATCCGTTTTCACCCATCTTTTTCTTGTTACGCTACTTTTAATGAGACCTTCGATTCTCGTTTAGGTCATGTTGGCCAAAAACCGCTTGATCTAATGTTCGAATTTCGGGTTGTACATTGCTAACTCGAAACTTCGAAAAATCATAACTTCTTCATCTGAAGTCAGATTTGGGCGTTCTTTTTATCGATGTTCTTAGTTTAAAATATTCTACGAATTTTGTTTAGATCGCTAAGTCTAAATCTTGCTTTATCATAAATTCACTATTTACGCTTCTCGGTATCGTGTCGGTTTTGTCGCGAAACTTCGACGGGTCATAACTTCTTCGTTATAACTTGGATTTCGGTGTTCTTTATATCCTCGGAATCCTTGTTTCAACCACTAAAACTTTATGTAGAGATATCGGGCTTATACCACACTTTAATTTTGATGCTTATTTTTATTCTTTATTAATTATACATTTATAATTAAATAATAAGCACATAAATACACATAATTCACATAATACTCAAATATTTCATCTTTATAACTTCAAAAGAGTTACAAGAGTTGACCTAGACTATTACATTGATAAAAATGCTTAGCCCTGAAACCCGGGCGTTACAATTAAGGTGGGTTGCACCTGATCCTACATCGGCTTGGAAGGAGAACGAAACATCTACTTATAAGGGGTGTGGATACCTTCCTTGTCACAACGCGTTTTAAAGCCGTGAGGGCAGCAGATCCCATAAGAACTCTGCAGTTAAGCGTGCTCGGTCGGGAGTAGTACCGGGATGGGTGACCCCCTGGGAAGTCCTCGTGCCGAGTGGCTCCAAAGCGGACAATATTGTGATACGTGCCATAGGGGGTTGTTACAAATAGTATCAGAGCCAGGGCACGGGTCGATGTGTTCGACAGGGACCTCGAACCCTATAATGGGGGGTGAAGGTGGGTTGCACCTGATCCTACATCGGCTTGGAAGCAGAACGAAACATCTACTTATAAAGGGTGTGGATACCTTCCTTGTCACAACGCGTTTTAAAGCCGTGAGGGCAGCAGATCCCATAAGAACTCTGTAGTTAAGCGTGCTCAGGTGGGAGTAGTACCAGGATGGGTGACCCCCTGAGAAGTCCTCGTGTCGAGTGGCCCAAAGCGGACAATATTGTGATACGTGCTAGAGGGGGGTGTTACAGTATGTTATGGATGCGGAGAAAAGGGGCATATTTCAAAAGATTTTCCAAAGAAAAATGAAGTGGGCGATGGAGAAAAGGGGGATAGGGGGGGTGTTACAGTATGTTATGGATGCGGAGAAAAGGGGCATATTTCAAAAAAATTTCCAAAGAAAAATGAAGTGGGCGATGGAGAAAAGGGGCATATTTCAAAAGATTTTCCAAAGAAAAATGAAGTGGGCGATGATGCAAGGGATTAGGAGTAAGGATGTATATATCTGAAGAGCGAGATATAAAGTAGTCATATAGATGGTATCATGTGGTGTAGCCTTTTATAAGAGGCCTAGTGTAGGGTGAACTTGAATACCCATGTAATCGTATCAAAAAATAATATAAATCTGAGTTATGTTATCCGATGTGTTAAATGACTATGTGAAATTCTTGTATGGTGACTTGGTGAATTGAGAGGAAATACTTGGGACAAGTATAAGTAGGTGTGAAAGGTAGTAGAGGCCTATACTACCATAAGCATAGGACTCGCACTTGGACCAGGGAAAGTTGCAAGGTTAACAAGGCACTAGTAATTGGTTCTGTTGTGTTCATGTATGTCGTTACCATCGTTTTGGTAATGACTAAGAAGATGATTGTTATTCCGAGCCTAGTGGTCATATCAAATTGATTATGAGTAAGATAAGTATGTTACGTGGTTTAGAGAACCAAGTTCGATGTAGCATCTGACTTAAGCCAAAAGATTGAAGTGAAAGATAATTGATGCAATCAATAGAAGTATTGTGATCGTTGTTAAAGTAAGAAGCTTATAGCTAGAAATTCTACATGCTAGAATGTGGTTATACCACATTAGAACATGAAGGAATGTATTGTCCATTCTAAAATCTGATGAAAAAAGACCTGAGTCTAAGCGTTGCATCATACGATGAGAGGTCATTAGAACATAACCCATCGATCTGTTACAATAATTGAAGTAAAGACCTTATATTAAGTTAAGTCTGTTTAAGTAGAAGCCACAGACTCCAATAAGGATTGATTTTATAACTCAAAGGTTACGATTGAAACTCCAAAATATGATAAAGAGCGAGTGTAAGATTGTGCACCGTCAGCAGTCAAGAAGTCCAAGAGTTAGATACTTATTTGACAGGAAGAAGGAGTTACGATTATTACCTAGGATGAAAAGATAACATATGGAGTCATTATACAAGCCCTGTTTCATTGATGATTCAGGGACATAATCATCCTAAGGGAGAGATAATTGTAACGTCCGTAGATTCGGGCTAGTCAATTTAAAGACAATAAGTGCTACAAAATGACTTTTTGATAGAAGATTATTTAGAATAAATAATCTTAAACAATTTATAGTAGATGTCACAAGGATTTTGTACATATAAAGAGTGTTGAAATCCGACTTATAATGAAGAAGTTTTGATCCGTCGAAGTTTTGTGACAAAACCGGCACAGCGTCGTGTATCGTAAAAAGTGAAATTTTGATAAACTACTTTTTATCCTTAGAGATTTAAAAGAAAGTTGTAATATACATTAAACCGAGAGTTTGCATATAGAGAAAGTCCAAATCTGATTTCATATGAGGAATTTATGATTTTTCTAAGATTTTGCATAGCAGTATGCAGCCCAAAAATCGAATTTTAGATCGATCGAATTTTAGCCAACAATACCTAAACAAGAATCGAATATATCGTTAATAGGATCTCAACAGTATAAAGACAAACGAAAATGGACGTCGGATGACAAAGTTATGAATTTTTAACTGACTTTAACTGTCTAAGTCTGTTAAAATATAACTTGAAAAATAAAGTCAAAATTAGCCGACGAAATCTAAATGAAAATTATAGATCACGTCGCTACCTATGCGTCAATATAAAGAACATAAAAAACGGAGCTTGTATGCGAATGTTGGAAAATTTAGAAGATAATTAATGTTTGGGATTAACCAATGAGTGACACATGGAATGATCTAGGTCACACCTTCCTCCCCGCGGCTTCTTATGAGATGGTGACACATGACCTGAGTACGCCCATCATACCATGGAGTACGCCCGACATAGTCTTGCATACGCCCAACATATGTGGGAGTTGGCAGCCTATAAATAACACTCGTTTTTCCTCATTTCTCCACACCAATCTCATCTAATTCTCTCCTAAACACCCCCAAACCCTCAAGGCTTTTCCCTAGCACCTCCTAGGTGTTAGTAGCGAGTCTTGGAGCGCTAGAAGGACCCAAGAAGAAGAGCTTTCGACTCAGAAGTTTCACCCATACTAAGATCGGTTCCTCGCTAAACCCCCTTGTAAGTGAGATATTCTTACCATACTTTAAGTATAACTTATGATTAAGTTTATTATCGTTATTATGAACCTATAAAAAAGATTTATCAATGATTTAAATTCGTTATACTAATTGATCTACTTATGAGAGGTGTCTAGAATAGTCACATTGGCTTGGTTGTTGGATTTCAGAAAAGCTATATGTCGAAATGGTCCTGCCTCCTAAGTGTCCTATCTGGCTGATCCTTACTTGATAGATCATGAAAGTAAACTTTGATTTAATGATGAATCTAGATTAATAATTAGTTGTAATAAATATTAGACCAAACTCTAGTAATAATGATACTAGGTTTCATCGAAGGAAAGAAAATTAATAGAAGCGAAACGTTGTCCGAATTACGAGTCATCACTTTAACAAGTGAGTGCATAGATACTTTCATCTTACGCATAGATATGAAGTATTTAACATTAATACATGCTATATGTGTTTATTATCTGTGATTCTAAGATCTATGTTGGATGAACGATTTCTATATGTTTTACTTGATTTAAACTATATATGTATTTTATACCTATAAATATATTGGGTAAAGATATGTAGATGAAAGATGATATGTATGATGAGAGATGAAAGATGATATAGATGTTGAGAGGTGAAAGATGATGAGAATCCTTGACATAAACGATGATCCAGTCATCTAGCGGAGTATAGATGACAACCATGGACTATTCTAGACAGTCCAGTAGAACGCTAGCAGGCTCGCAACCTGTAGGTGTTTTTGGACTACGTGTTCACCATATGTACTCTAAAAACTCTGGAAACTGTGGACTTAGTGATTTATAATTGAATAGTGGAAGCTGTGGATTTAGTGCCTTATAGATGAACATTGGCAGCTATGGACTTAGTGTCTTATAAATGAATATTGGCAGTTATGGATTTAGTGCCTAATAGATAACAAATAGGTTTTGAGCATAACAGAGAATCCTTATTTGTGCATGCAACCCTAATATGTAGGGTCTATGTTTTCACTATTGGACATTCATGTATTAAACATAAAATAAACCCTGAGAGGTATCTACTATAATTAAATTCATAATAAGAGACGGTAGACTAAGCTTAAATTGTTATGTTGTAATACTTCAACCTTAAGAGCAAGTGTCACAAGTGTCACACCTCTAATGGTTCACAAACTAACCCTAGCAACCAAGGAAAACTATAAAGAAAGAAAGAGAGAGAGAGAGAGAGAGAGAGAGAGAGAGAGAGAATGAGCCAAGATTTCATCCAAGGCACTTAGAAAGAAGGTTTAGACGAAATTCAACCATAAGGAGGGTTTATATAGGTGTTAGGAAGGTATTGGATAAGACAGGTACATCCTAGATAATCCTAATCTCTTAACTTCCTCCCTAAGGGATCTAAGCCACCCTTAGAGCCCAAGAAAACCCTAGATTACCTGCACATTTAATTAATTCCTTTAACCCAAGAATTAATTCCAAATTAATTTCTTATTAAATTTAGTTAAACAATACGATTTATAACTAATATATTATTTTCATAATACATTAATAAATAATTTATTTTTATTTCTAATTAATTTATTAACCAAGTAATAAATTAATAAATCATTCTCCTTTCTCTAAAAGCCATCCTATTTAATTGCCAGATTTGAAGGCAACCAAAAAGGATTGTGATACTATCAATTCAAGTATATACCAATTATTGTTAAAGGTTTAGACACCTGATCCAACAATGTCACAACCCCAAACCGAAATGACGGAAACGTTCGAGGGTGGAGAACGTCATGTACAGTATCACAAAAATTTCATCATAGTAATCAAAGTAAATACAACCATTACATTGAAATATAGATATTTACATTTGTTTGATACATAGTTTGTATACATCAACAGTATAGAAAAATATAAAAGATGTGACTCTATACACTCTATCTTCTCAAAATCCTGTGGGAGTACCTGTTTACTGATTTACTGAGAATACAAGCGATTTTGAAATAGTATCAACATTAAGCTGGTGAGTTCATAAAATGTTTTTGTAAAGTAAACCTGTCATTGAATCTGTAAAAATGTTTGTATGCTTCTCAAGAAAATCCAATATTTTCTAAGGTATATGTTCGTTACAGTGTTCCATAAAGTATTAGTTCAAATGTGTGGTTACTACCGACTGTTTTGTATCATGTTGTTTTGAATGAAACCTTTTGTATGAAAACCATGGATATCACCAGTAATGTATAGAATGTTTCATTTGAAAGCCCTGGTTACCACCAGTATTTATAGTAGTTTCATTAATTAAAATAAAACTAATGAAGAATGAAATCCCGTAAACAAAGGTTAGTTTATATAATTGTGAGTCGTACAACCATGCTTGATATGACTGATGACCTCTGTAATGTTTTTCAGGCGTCGGACGGTATGATATTTGTCACCCCACGCATGCCTCCCTAACTGTAGCTAGCAGTTTAGGTGTGAGATTGTCAATCCCAAATAGATATATTCACAAATCTTACGCTCTCCCTCCAGGAGACTCTGGTTACACTAAATGATAGGATTTATTCTGTACACCGGAGGGTACAATTAAAGAGATGTCTCACAATCCTGTATTAACTAGTTTACGTGTGGTTCTGTATTGTTCTCTTGTATTTAAATTCGTTTGTATACCTTATAGAGTAATAATAATTATACTTAAATAATTATTTAATGTTGTACTCTTACAATCTGAAAGTAGTAATGTATATCATAAACTAAGTCTGCCATAGTTTATATGTTTGTTAATGTATAAGCTCTGAGTTTGTAAAACAGTGTATTGAAATCCCAAACTATACTTATTATAGTTTGTATGTATGTTATGTACTTGGTTCATGTATTGATCTGAAAACTATGAAATTATGAATGTAAGTTGAAAACGTCCCTTATGCTCAGCATGTTACAAAAGGGATAAAATATCTAAATATTGGAAATCTTTTGGTTGTATCAATTGCATAAGTTTTAAACCTGTTGAAATTCTTTTGTATAAGTTCACAAAATCATTTGTGTTTGGCTTGTATTCTCCCCATGAAAACGTTAAAAATAGTAAAAGAGTAGGATATGAACTCATTGTTGGTTGCGTGAAGGTGTCGGACTGTGAAACTGGAATGAGGACCCTTGAGTTGTTGTACGTGGATTTAACGGAATCCTAATAATAATTAAACACAGATATGCATTTTATTAGAGAAACCATTAATTACAGTGTTGGAAAACACTTGCTTTTGGTTTAGGAATGTTACCGAGACTTGTTTGGACTGGAAAAAGCGGGTTTTCAGCTAATGTTCACGGTTTAAGGTGATTGCGGCCGTGAACTGTTCTCGGCCATGAACAAATTTCGACTCTTGAATGGTTTATGACCCTTGAGTGGTTTATTGCTTGTTCTTGGTGAAAATACAAAGGTTTGAAGGGTTCACGACCGTAAACCCAAAATGAAGGGTGTTTGATTTTGATGAAATGATGAATACTTGATGCTCCAAAACAAGTTCCAAAGTGGATTTAGATGATTTTTGAGAGAAAACTTGAGTTTTCGGTTGGCGGTTTTAGAGAGAGAAAGTAGTGTTTTCAGCCATAAGTTTGGAAATGAGGGTAAGAACACATATGTATAGGTTGGGTTCACTGCTGGAGGTGGGTCCCCGGCTATGAACAGATTACAACTGTGATCGGGTTCACTGTCATGAACACCGAGATGAATAGGGCTGATTTTCGAAGAAAAGCTTGGGTTTTTGTGCAATTTTGGATCCGACTCTTATATAAAGGTTAAATATATAAATTAAATGATTTCCCAAACCATAATATTTTAACGGAACAAATAAAACCCAAAATTTTATTTAACGGAATTTGACTAACGTTGACGGAAAAAGATTAGGGTTGTCACAAACAATAACATCGATAGCTATGGACTTAGTGCCTGTTAAATAAACCCTGGCAGAGATGGACTTTGTGCCTATTCCTTAGGATAATCCTTAGGAATGAATGAATAAAGAAAAGATGATTCTTAGGGTAGGTCCTTAAGAATAAAGAAGATAATGAGGATGGGAAGTTGGGTTAATTGTTTGATGATTAAACACAATAATTATATTGTTATGGATTGAAAACTCTATGTACTCACCAGGTTTCCCAACCTGACCCACTCAGTTTCTTGTATTATAGGTGGCGATACGAAGCTACATTATACGAGCACACGAGTAATGATCTGAAGAGATATCTATGGATTATAGGCCATTAGAATAGTAGATGTTGTAAGGCCTGTACTATTTATGTTTATGCTATTGCACTTTGATAATATCTTTATCATGTGTTTTGGGAACAAATTCCGCAATATTATTCTTCAAAATAATACTTTGGTTTTTAAATAAAGCCTAAAAAAATTGGTATTTTATGTCCATGAAATCGGGGATGTCACACCTCCTCCTCCTCTCTCATACATCCTGTTACTAAGTGTGTTTGTGAGGCATTAGAGGTTTTACACTTGTGACACTGGTTCTCAAGCTTCAACAACTTCAAGGAATTGTTTGTTATTACTATATAACATTCAAAGGTTAGTCTACTATCTCTCATTATCGATTTCGATTTTAGTAGATGCCTCCTAGGGTTTATTTTTGTGTTCAATACTTACATGTCCAATAGTGAAAACATAGATCCTACAAATTAGGGTTGCATGCACACTTTGGGAGTGTTTGTTATGCTCAAAACCCATCAATCCACTCATGAGATCCATACTAAAAATAAACCAAAAAATATCATACAAAACCAATGTTGCAGAAATCGGCATAATCGGCCGATTAATCGGTGATTAATCGCTAATCGGACCTCCACCGATGAGATTTATTGCTAATCAGTCACTATAATCGGGTTTGGTCAATACATGTCAAAGTCGGAATTAATCAGACCTAATCGGGCCTAATCGGAAATAATCGGACTTAATCGGACCTAATCGGGTTTGGTCAACGCAGGTCAAAGTCGGACCTAATCGGCCCTAATGGGACCTGATCGGACCTAATCGCCGATTAATCACTTTTTTTGTAGGATTAAAATTAGATTTATAAATTTTTGAATTATTTTCTTAATAATTAATGGTCCCCGATTAATCTCCCGATTAATCCCCGCCTAGCCGATTAATCCCTAATCGCTAGTCCACCGATTAGCAGCCGATTAGCGATTTCTGCAACCATGTACAAAACACATTTCATACCATATGAGATATTATACATAGCGAGACCATGGGGGTTGTGTGTAGCACCTGGTTCCCGGTATGTAAACCTTATTTGAGTATTTCCCCATTTTAGCCTTGGACTCGGCGAGTCATAGGCCCGACTCGCCGAGTAGGGACGAGACTCAGGACACGTTTAAGTTCGCGACTCGGCGAGTCCATATCCTGGACTCGGCGAGTCACCGCTGCTGGATGAAACCCTAAATTTCAAGGGTTCTCACCCTATTTAAACCCTCATTTCCGCCCCAAACTCGCCCCCATTCACCCCCAGAGCTCCCAACATCGTTTATACCCTTATTTCCTTGAGAGATTGAAGTGTTTTGGTGTGTTCTTGAAGATTTTGAGGAGAAAGAAGAGTAGATCAAGAAGAGGAGAAGGAGGCCAGGCATCTTTGTGTCATCTCAACATTTTCCTTGAGGTATGGCTCGTTTCCCCTCTGTTTTCAAGCTTGCAATCTCTTTTAGCTCCATAGAAGTCCTTCTTGAGCTCTTCCCCAAGATTGTTTGTGCTTTGTGGGTTGTAATAAGTTGTTAGCCTTTAGATCTAGGCATGATTTAGTCCCTGGAGCTTGGATCTAATGCCTTTATGGGGTCATATTGCATGAAAGCCCTAGATCTACCTCTTTTGGTGCACTTTGAGCCCTAAAATCCATATTGGTGAATATCTACACGTAAAGTTGGAAGCTTTACGTGTGATTTGTGTCCTAGAAGCCCAGATCTGTGAATGACATGGACTGGAATCGAGCAAATCGGTGTATTTGATGGATGCATGGCGGCGACTCGGCGAGTCGTATATGTGACTCGGCGAGTCTGGTCGCGAGTCACCGAAGTGGTCCCTTTATGATGTATCGAGTTTGAGCCGTGAGTCACAGGGGGTGACTCGGTGAGTTGGAAGCTGAAATCACCCATGTTAGGACTCGGCGAGTCAATGCCCTGACTCGGCGAGTCCAAGGCAATCTTCATAGATCAAGAACAGACTCGGCGAGTTGTTCATACAACTCGGCGAGTCTTAACATAAGTGTTCTTCGGATGAAGATGAACTCGACGAGTTGTTCATACAACTCAGCGAGTAGGATGAAGGGGTTGAATGTCAGTTTAGAAGATGAAGTCGTCGAGTCATAGCCTAACTCGACGAGTAGAAACAGGGACTCAGGACAATCGTCTGATAGGGACTCGACGAGTTGGAGAGCCAACTCGGCGAGTCGGGTCAACTGAAAGTTGACTCTGACTTTGACTTAGAGCTAGACCAGGGGTAAAATGGTCATTTTACCCAAAGGACAGTTAACAGTGTTTGATTGAGTGTGTTGTGGGAATTGCAGCCGGAGGATTTCCGGAGCAGCAGCAGTCAGTTAGTTCCCGATCAGTTCAACAGCTACTTTGAGGTGAGTTACCTTCCAGTAGTGGTGGGTCTAAGGCCACAATGCCGGCCCACCAGTAGGAGACGTATGATAGATGATTGTCTTTGTGATATCATCTAGGTTTGCTACTACCTGATATGTTATATGCTATCATGATACGTTATATGCAACAGTAGTAGAGTTCGGTTGTTAGGACCGCAGGGTAGTCAGACACCCCAGAAACGTCTGACAGTATGTGATGATATGTTTGTATGTTGGCCTGTTATGTTATGCGATAGAGGTAGCAGAAGGGGACCAGTCCCCGAGGATCGGTTGTTAGGACCGATGGGTAGTCAGCACCCCAGAATGGCTTGACATGGGTAGTCAGCACCCCAGAATGGCTTGACACGGGTAGGACGGCACCCCAGAATGGCTGTATGGGTAGGTCGGCACCCCAGAATGGCCGTACCGGGTAGTCAGGCACCCCAGAATAGCCTGGCAGTATGCATGTTATGTGTTTGTATGGTATGTGGTACGTTGGGGGAACTCACTAAGCTTTGTGCTTATGTTTTACAGTTTTGTTTTTAGGTACCTCTTCACCGAAGGGGAAGGAGCCGGCGCGGTAGCGGCACATCATGCACACACTCTGGTTTCCGCATTTACGAGATTCACTGGGATTTGTACTCTGATATTTTGATGGGTTGTATGGTTTGACTTTTTAAAACATGGTTTACGTTGTGTTATGGTGTGATCAAACAATGTTTTTATTTATTAATGTTTTCTAAAGTAATGTTTTAAAACGAAATTTTCGGACGTGAAAAATGGGTCGTTGCAAGTTGGTATCAGAGCCCTGGTTTGAGGGATTCGGACTCACCTTCGGAGGTGTCTGAACTCAAATTTAGGGATTCAAAGAATTTTTTTTAGAAAATGATTTCGAACAATGAGAAAAGAGTTTAAGAAAGAACAAAAGTGTGTGTGATGTGCGCGACCGGCCGAGCTCAAGTAAGTACTCCCCAAAGTACCCATACCAATTTATGTTATGTTTATCAGCTTTTGTAGAACAGCATGCTAGAATAGGACTAAGGATCTAGGAATGATGCCTTATGTGCCTGCATTATGTGTTCCACCTATATGTGAATTGCATGCTTGTATAGTGTAGACAACGGTAGGGTAGCCTGTTAGGGTTTGCCTGGTAGTATAAGCTAACATGGTGTGCTAGTCAGTTCCTCTCTATGAGAGCGGAATTGTTGAAGTCGTTTCCCTTGTCCGAATGTTGCTTGCTTCGGGCTACGTGGGACTCCAAATAATGGGAATTAGCCATTAGGCGAATACGTCACACCACATGTGATCAGAGTTGAATAATCTTAGAGTACCGGATTTGATCCTACTGCGCAGCTCTTGTTTGAGTCCAACCGTTGTAGGGACGAGTCGGGTACTCGAAGGATTATCTGAGTCTCGCCGCATGTGATGGTGTTCGGGTGATGGCTAAATGGCATTACAAGGAGGCCTGCAGCAGCTGAGGATTGAATCGAGTAGAGCCGGAGATTTCCCTAGGGCGAGCCTGGGATGAGTATAGTAGTAACTAGCCTTAGTATAAGGGATCTGGTGGAATCGAGGCAGTCCTTGAAGAAGGTACGGATAGATGTGGAAGGTAGTATGGGCTCGTACTACTGAAAGCAGAGGATCCGTACCCGAACCAAGGAAGGCCAAGACAAGACCAGGGAACTTGTAAGTAGCTATGATCCCTCAGGGAGCACCAGTATATCTAATGATTGTTGTGATGTATTACAGAATGGTGGTACTTCGATCGAGGCCGGTGGACGGCGGTTCTGGAGAGGGGTCAGGTTCGGGATCAGGTTCCGAGCCGATAGACGAAGGACTACGTGAGTTCATCGCGTCAGAGATCACCAGGGGCATCCTTGAGTCGACTCCCATTATCTTCGGGTCGATCAAGGAAGGGATCATGGAGTTGATGGAGGATCGCCTGCGGGCATTCAGGAGCGATTTGGTATCTGGCCAGTCGGGGTCACGCACACTTCCTTCAAGGACTTCAAGGGCAGTGGTGCGCCGGATTTCCATGGGGTAAAGGACCCCATTGCTACCAGGCGATAGATTGCAGACATCGAGTCTGCACCGTTGACTAGCTTCTGCCCCGAGGGGTCGAAGGTGAGATACGCAGCGCAGTGTTTACGGGACCGAGCCCGGGATTGGTGGGAGTCAGTGGGCAACTCGTTGGGACCCTCAGCTATCGAGGCTATGTCCTGGTCGGACTTTGTGACCATGTTCAGGGCAGAGTTTGCGCCAGCTGTCGAGCTTCAGCAGCTGGCCAGGGAGTTTCTGGATATGAGACAGACGACGGAGACTGTGGTGGAGATCATCGCCAAGTTCCGGGAGAGGGCTTTGTTGGTGCCCCAGTATGCTGGTGACGAGGATATGAGGAGGACTCGTTATCACGATATGCTTCGAGCTGACATCCGGGAGCATGTTAGCTTTTCGGCTTGCCCTACCTTGGACTCGGGGAAAAAGCCCAAGGGATCAGATGGGAGGCCGAAAGGCCAGTCAGGACCGGGCCGCTGCAGGAAGTGCGGCAGGCCGCACGAGGGGGCGTGCAGGATGGGATCGTCAGGCTGCTACAAGTGCGGCAAGTTTGGGCACATCAGCAGGGATTGCACCGCTCCTGCAGCAGTTATTCAGACATCGAAGTTGCTGTGTTTCCACTGCAACCAGAGGGGCCACAAGAAGGCCAATTGCCCCCTGTTGATAGTTTCAGCGCCGGTGAAGGCGCCATCTCCAGCGACCCTGCGGATCATGGATGGCCGACAGGGCAAAGCAGAGGCTCCGGTGGTGAGGAGCCGAGCATTCCAGCTGACTACCGAGGAGGAACGCGCCGCGCCCGATGTGGTGACGGGTATGATTCTTTCCTTCTATCTTTTGTTTTATGATGTTATGATATTGATATGTGCTCCGTGTGTGTATATATATGTATTAGGATCGTTCCATGTGAACGGCATCCCAGTTCAGGTATTGTTCGACTCGGGTGCATCCCGATCGTTCGTTTCTCTTGCGCTTAGCAAGAGGTTTCATGAGACTTCAGGCGAGTTAGATTGCCCTTTAGAGGTGGAGATTGCTGACGATCGATCGGTGCAAGCATCGATGGTGTTTCGAGATTGCGTCCTGCGACTGTTTGAGGAGCGTTACCTGGTAGACTTCGTTCCCATTCCATTGTGTGGGAACAAGGTGATTATTGGCATGGATTGGTTGAGCCCTAATGGGGCGGTGATAAACTGCGCACAGCAGCTAGTGCAAGTCAGGACCCCAAGCGGGGGTGAGTTAGTGATTCATGGCGAACGGCCGCAATGTGGACCCACTGTATGTTCAGCAGCGAGGGCTAGGCGCTATCTTCAGCAGGGATGCGCGGGATAAGTCGCGTATGTGATGGATACCCGGGAGGCGGGTAAGGCGACCGTGAGCGAGGTCCCGGTGGTTCGAGATTTTGCAGATGTTTTCCCGGAGGAACTACCTGGGATACCTCCGGAGCGACAGGTGGAGTTCAGGATTGACCTTATTCCCGGTGCGGCTCCGATAGCCAAAGCACCGTATCGGTTGGCTCCTCCCGAGATGCAGGAGTTGTCTACGCAGCTGTAGGAGCTGCTGGACAAGGGATTTATTCGTCCGAGCAGTTCGCCCTGGGGAGCCCCGATTCTATTTGTGAAGAAGAAGGATGGGTCGCATCGGATGTGTATAGATTACCAGGAGTTGAATAAGGTGACGGTGAAGAACCGTTACCCACTCCCGAGGATTGATGACCTCTTTGACCAGCTTCAGGGAGCATCTTGGCTCTCCAAGATCGACTTGCGTTCGGGTTATCATCAGATGAGGGTCAGGGAGGAGGATACGCAGAAGACTGCGTTTCGGATACGTTATGGCCACTATGAGTTCGTGGTGATGCCGTTTGGGCTCACCAATGCTCCTGCCGCGTTGATGGATCTCATGAACTGCGTTTGCAGACCGATGCTGGATCGGTCTGTGATAGTCTTTATCGATGACATCTTGGTTTATTCCAAGACCCAGGAGGAGCATGAGGAGCATCTGAGGGAGGTGTTGGAGACCCTGAGGAGGGAGAGCTTGTATGCCAAGTTCTCCAAGTGCGAGTTCTGTCTGCGCGAGGTACAGTTTCTTGGGCACCTCGTCAACCAGAACGGGATTCTGGTCGATCCGGCTAAGGTTGAGGCCGTGATGAGATGGGAGGTTCCGAAGTCTCCATCAGAGATTCGGAGTTTCTTGGGATTAGCGAGCTACTATCGTAGATTTATCCAGGATTTCTTCAAGATAGCCATACCCCTGACGCGACTGACGAAGAAAGCCGTGGTCTTTCGGTGGGGACCCGAGCAGCAGGCTGCATTTGAGATGCTGAGACATAAATTGTGTGAGGCGCCGATCCTAGCCCTGCCTGAGGGCGTAGAGGATTTTGTGGTTTATTGTGATGTGTCCATTTCAGGGTTGGGTGCAGTTCTGATGCAGATGGGGCACGTCATTGCCTACGCTTCGAGGCAGCTCAAGCCTCACGAGGCGAACTACCCGACGCACGATTTAGAGTTGGGGGCCGTGGTCTTCGCCCTCAAGATTTGGCGATAGTACCTCTACGGGGTTCGTTGTACCATCTACACGGACCACAAGAGTCTGAGGTAACTCATGGAGCAGACGAATCTGAACATGAGGCAGCGTCGGTGGTTGGATGTGGTGAAGGATTATGATTGCGAGATCCTTTACCATCCGGGGAAGGCCAACGTGGTGGCCGATGCGCTTAGCCGCAAGGCGGCGCCGATCAGGGATGTATGCATGAGGATGACCGTAGTGACTCCCCTATTCGAGCGAATTCGGGAGGCTCAACAGGAGGCTATCAAGGAGGAGCATCAGAAGAGCGAGCGCGTGGTGGGTCAGGTATCCTCCTTTGATTATGATAGCCGGGGTCTATTGACACTACACCATAGGGTGTGGGTGCCGTATCACGGGGGCGTCCGCCAGATTTTGATGGATGAGGCGCACAAGTCCCGATTCTCTATTCATCCCGGGGCGACGAAGATGTATAGGGATCTCCGTCTGAACTATTGGTGGCCCTGCATGAAGCGGGATGTAGCATGGTACGTTGAGTGGTGTTTGACCTGCAGGAAGGTCAAGGCCGAACATCAGAGACCGCATGGTAAGATGCAACCATTGGACATTCCACTGTGGAAATGGGAAGACATCACCATGGATTTTATTACAAAGCTTCCCAGAACCGCGCGTGGAGTGGATTCGATTTGGGTCATCGTGGACCGACTGACCAAGAGTGCTCAATTTATTCCGATTCAGGAGAGCATATCGGCCGAGAAATTGGCCGATATCTATATCAGGGAGATCGTGGCGCGGCACGGGGTGCCGGTATCGGTGATCTCGGATAGGGATGTACGTTTCACTTCCAGATTTTGGAAGAAGTTTCATGATGAGTTGGGCACTCGATTGCATTTTAGCACCGCCTTTCACCCGCAGACAGATGGTCAGAGAGATCGAACCATCCAGACTTTGGAGGACATGTTGCGGGCGTGTGTGTTAGATTTCGATGGTAGCTGGGATACCTATCTTCCCTTGGCTGAGTTCTCATACAACAACAGCTACCACGCGAGTATTGATCAACCACCATTCGAGATGTTGTACGCGCGGAGGTGCAGAACCCCGCTATGCTGGGGTGAAGTTGGCCAGAGAGTCATGGGAAGCACCGAGGTGGTGCTAGAGACGACCGAGAGGATCCAGCAGGTTCAGAGCAGACTTCAGACTGCTCAGAGTCGGCAGAAAAGTTACGCCGACAAGCGTCGATCCGACTTGGAGTTCCAAGTCGGGGATATGGTTCTCCTGAAAGTGTTGCCTTGGAAAGGCGTCATTCGATTAAGGAAGTGGGGCAAGTTGGGCCCAAGATTCATCGGGCCGTTTAGGGTTGTAGCCCGGGTGGGCAAGGTGGCTTATAGGCTGGATCTGCCAGCCGAGCTCAGTCAGATCCACAACACTTTCCATGTTTCGCAGCTGCGGAAGTGCCTAGTGGACGATTCAGCGGTAGTACCGTTGGAGGATATTCAGGTTGATGACAGCTTGAATTACATTGAGCGCCCAGTCGCAATACTCGACAGGAAGTCGAAGGCTTTGAGGAACAAGAGGGTAGAACTAGTGAAGGTGCAATGGCGGCACCGCAAGGGTTCGGAATGGACTTGGGAGCCGATGGATGAGATGATGGAGCATTACCCCGAGCTGTTTCAGGATCGAGTAGCAGACTTCGAGGACGAAGTCTAAAATAAGTGGGGGAGATTTGTAGCACCTGGTTCCCGGTATGTAAACCTTATTTGAGTATTTTCCCCATTTTAGCCTTGGACTCAGCGAGTCATAGGTCCGACTCGCCGAGTAGGGACGAGACTCAGGACACGTTTAAGTTGGCGACTCGGCGAGTCCATATCTTGGACTCGGCGAGTCACCGCTGCTGGATGAAACCCTAAATTTCAAGGGTTTGCACCCTATTTAAACCCTCATTTCCACCCCAAACTCGCCCCCATTCACCCCTAGAGCTCCCAACATCGTTTATACCCTTATTTCCTTGAGAGATTGAAGTGTTTTGGTGTGTTCTTGAAGATTTTGAGGAGAAAGAAGAGTAGATCAAGAAGAGGAGAAGGAGGCCAGGCATCTTTGTGTCATCTCAACGTTTTCCTTGAGGTATGGCTCGTTTCCCCTCTGTTTTCAAGCTTGTAATCTCTTTTAGCTCCATAGAAGTCCTTCTTGAGCTCTTCCCCAAGCTTGTTTGTGCTTTCTGGGTTGTAATAAGTTGTTAGCCTTTAGATCTAGGCATGATTTAGTCCCTGGAGCTTGGATCTTTATGGGGTCATATTGCATGAAAGCCCTAGATCTACCTCTTTTGGTGCACTTTGAGCCCTAAAATCCATATCGGTGAATATCTACACGTAAAGCTGGAAACTTTATGTGTGATTTGTGTCCTAGAAGCCCAGATCTGTGAATGACATGGACTGGAATCGAGCAAATCGGTGTATTTGATGGATGCATGGCGGCGACTCGGCGAGTCGTATATGTGACTCGGTGAGTCTGGTCGCGAGTCACCGAATTGGTCCCTTTATGATGTATCGAGTTTGAGCCGTGAGTCACAGGGGGTGACTCGGTGAGTTGGAAGCTGAACTCACCCATGTTAGGACTCGGCGAGTCAATGCCCTGACTCGGCGAGTCCAAGGCAATCTTCATAGATCAAGAACAGACTCGGCGAGTTGTTCATACAACTCGGCGAGTCTTAGCATAAGTGTTCTTCAGATGAAGATGAACTCGACGAGTTGTTCATACAACTAGGCGAGTAGGATGAAGGGGTTCAATGTCAGTTTAGAAGATGAACTCGTCGAGTCATAGCCTAACTCGACGAGTAGAAACAGGGACTCAGGACAATCGTCTGATAGGGACTCGACGAGTTGGAGAGCCAACTCGGTGAGTCGGATCAACTGAAAGTTGACTCTGACTTTGACTTAGAGCTAGACCAGGGGTAAAATGGTCATTTTACCCAAAGGACAGTTAGCAGTGTTTGATTGAGTGTGTTGTGGGAATTGCAGCCGGAGGATTTCCAGAGCAGCAGCAGTCAGTTAGTTCCCGATCAGTTCAGCAGCTACTTTGAGGTGAGTTACCTTCCAGTAGTGGTGGGTCTAAGGCCACAATGCCGGCCCACCAGTAGGAGACGTATGATAGATGATTGTCTTTGTGATATCATCTAGGTTTGCTACTACCTGATATGTTATATGCTATCATGATACGTTATATGCGATAGTAGTAGAGTTCGGTTGTTAGGACCGCAGGGTAGTCAGACACCCCAGAAACGTCTGACAGTATGTGATGATATGTTTGTATGTTGGCCTGTTATGTTATGCGATAGAGGTAGCAGAAGGGGACCAGTCCCCGAGGATCAGTTGTTAGGACCGATGGGTAGTCAGCACCCCAGAATGGCTTGACATGGGTAGTCAGCACCCCAGAATGGCTTGACACGGGTAGGACGGCACCCCAGAATGGCCGTATGGGTAGGTCGGCACCCCAGAATGGCCGTACCGGGTAGTCAGGCACCCCAGAATAGCCTAGCAGTATGCATGTTATGTGTTTGTATGGTATGTGGTACGTTGGGGGAACTCACTAAGCTTTGTGCTTACGTTTTACAGTTTTGTTTTCAGGTACCTCTTCACCGAAGGGGAAGGAGCCGGCGCGGTAGCGGCACATCATGCACACACTCTGGTTTCCGCATTTACGAGATTCACTGGGATTTGTACTCTGATATTTTGATGGGTTGTATGGTTTGACTTTTTAAAACATGGTTTACGTTGTGTTATGGTGTGATCAAACAATGTTTTTATTTATTAATGTTTTCTAAAGTAATGTTTTAAAACGAAATTTTCGGACGTGAAAAATGGGTCGTTGCATTGTGACTTCCTTTCAATGAGTACGAGTCCTATGCTTTCGGTAGTACAGATCTATACTATCCTCCATACCTACCTGTATTTGTCTCATAAGATCATCACAACCACCCTAACAGTACACACTAGAATATGCATACACCCTATTCTCACTCCCTAGAGAAATGCTAGGCATTCCTCAGCTAGCCAATTGCTCACACATAACCCATCCATGAAACTTCCACCAACCCTATAAGACTTGTGTATGCTAATCATAAATAACATTGGATCCTATAGACAATCAAATACATGATTCTACATTAAGCCCTGCATTATATAATAATAGGAAATAAGGCCAAATTGAACATTCTTAGGCTATAAAATCTTAGTTATGTACACCTATGATGTGTACACTAAGCAACTATAGTAATGATGTCATTTCCATACAAGAAAGACTCCTAGGCTATCAAGCATCACATATGATGCAATTTTATCATGAAATTCTTGAAGATCCATAGCCTACCACTAGCATGATGTTCTAACATAAACATAATATCAGATAACAATGTGGGTAACTTGGGGTATACTTTTTTGCTCCGACTGATCGTACACATCGCATCGTTCCTTAGTTAAATTTGAAAACCATTTTAAAAATTTTGCATTACCCTAGTTTGAGTCTGGATTAACACAAATGTACATCCAATTCTCTTAAACCAATGCTCTGATACCAACTTGTAACACTCCGAAAATCATATAAATTTAAAAATTTTAAATTAACCATTAACCATCAAATGTTTATAAAAGGAGTCATTGTTTCAAAACTATTATTCAAAATTAGAGTTCCCCTAAGACCCAATAACACAAAACAGGAAGATGTGCACAATCATGCCTTCGCTTTCCCATGATCATCAGAAGTACTTGAAATAATAAAATGAAATTGTAAGCCAGTGCTTATTGAGTTTGCCCAAAGTACCATCACGTAACATATTAGCATGTTAGGTCCACAACTTCCCAGTTGGATCACCCTTGGCCTACAACCTCCTAGTTGGAGTGCCCTGACCCATAACCTTCTGGTTGCATTGGCCCGGTCTGTTGACGGATAACACAAAGCAGTAGTCTTAACCCCAATGTAACATGTAGACATATAGAAGATAATATACATATTCAGCAAACATATAATTATACAACCAATAATCATAGGTAGTCCTACATATCTACCAGTCTAATGTATATCAGTAACTATCAGATAATCAAACAGGTCTACTGCATGCTCAACATATCATAACTCAATATATAACATGATATCAATCCATTGGGGCCGACCTTGGCGCCTTCGACCTATAAGTACAATGATGAAAACTCACCTCTCAATCTGCAACATGTCTAATAGAACACAACTCCGAATGAAAACACAATTGGTCACCTAAACACCAAATAGTGACTGATCTCAAATACCACTTAATTTACCTAAAATGCCCTCAGGTCAAACTTGGTTAAAGGCTAAACTCAACAAATCGGCCGAGTCAACCTAACTGAGTACGCTGGGAGTACTCCTTTGTACATAAGGTGTACTCGATAGTTGACCAGGACGCGAGGTTTGACCACGTACGTACAACGTACCTAATGGTACGTACAACATATGCAACAAAATCTCATCTTAACACAATAAGTGCTTAATACTTCATCTCTTACGTCCAAATTGCAGATCCAAGTTCCAAATATCGTTCTTGACCATAAAGTTTCCAAATTTATGATCTTGCATGGACAATAAGTGCTAAATGCTAGAAACCCCAACCTCTTAACCCATTAAGACCTTATGGCACATGCATGGAAGGGAAGGAATGATCAAGACCACATTTTTATGCTTCTAAACATCTCAAGACATATGAAAGGCTAGCTTAAATGGATTGGAGTAGCTCATACTTAAAATACTCAACTAATGGGACTAAAAGGACACAAACGTCATGTCTAACTTAGATCTATGCATCGCTTCATCAAGATCAAAGCTTTTTACCTCAAAGTCATGAAAAATGGTGATGAGATGCTGGATCCAAAGAGTCCTACTCCTTTAATATGATATTCTCTTCTTCCTCTCTCCTCCAAGGTGACCAAAACATACACATAAAGCTCAATAGTGTTCAAAAGTGGATTACGGTTTGCAAAGGGATGAAATGAAGGTTGGAGGCTGGCTAGGGAGTGGGCAATTGAAGGTTAATGATGTTTACATACGGTCTGAACCCTAAAAATTAGTGTTTGTGACTAACACACATACGTCCCACGTACATGAGCCCACCACAATAATTACAAAAATGCCACTATAGGCCATTATGTAATTTCTCTCATGCATAAGGGCCAAAATGAAATAGTTCTTCATACATAGGGTTGGAATTGAAAATATCTCCTCATCAGGATGTTACAACTTGATAGAAAGAGGAAATATTTTAAAGGTTTGGTTTGTCGTGTGTAAATTTTGAGTCATATCATATAAACATGAAACCCTATATTTCATTTTTTTAAAACTTTCTAACACCTGAAAAAATGACATAAATACCCTTATTAGAATAAACTTGAATTAACAATTAAAAAAATTATAGATGATTCATAGAACATACCTATTCAACAGTCGACCGATTCATTCAAAGTAAAGAGACCATGTACATCACCAACCGCAAAAAATATCGTGAGTAGGATGAAGAAATAGTGATCTGACAAGAAAAGGTTGGCTTATTTGCAGAGTCTTGCCCATGCTTGCAAAAAAATGTATAATTATAAGCTTTAATTCAAAATGATATTCTATTATAGGATAAAGTTATTGAAATTTTGGTCCTCAACTCAGATTTTTTTATTCAAAATTTTGGTCTCTAAAACCTTGAAATTCCACCAAAATTGATATGAGACCTTGAAATAAGGACCAAACATGAAAAACATTTCAGTTTTGGCATGAACTTTATTTGAGAACTTTGTGAATACTAAAGGGTTTTTGTTATTTTAAGTAAATGTAAGGATATTGGCTATCGATTAATCTTATATTTAAAAGGAATCATAATTTACAACTTCCAAACTAGATTTGATTGTTTTTGGAAAAGACCTTCCACCAACATCTTGTCCTTTGTAAACTTGAAAAACATCCATCTACTTTAGAAACATATAAAGGATAAATATGAAATTGTACTACAACACTTGCATAAGGTGCATGAGAGAAAGAGAGAGATCAATTTGGAACACTTTTGGTAAACTCGAGTATTCGTCGAGTTTGTAGAAATACACTTGGAATATGCAGTAGCCATGGTAGGTGTCTACATATCAAAGAATCCAGACAATTTTTGAAGATATCACCAACCTAGTGGTGTTACAAACTAACCCTATCAAAATATTACATAATGAGGTAATAGAAACTTTATATAAAGAGATGTTATACATGTTTGATTATGATGCAATCATATAACTAATCAATAAAAAATTGAAGTAATACACCATCTGTAAAATTCAAAAATAGAGTCAACTATTGTGTATGAATAATCTTGCCCAAACAAAAGATTTGGATTATAATTGAATAAAAAAAAAGAAACTTACTATTGGAGGATTTGTAGACAAAATTGTTTCCTTTTCCTTGGTCCAGATGATCAAGTGCAATATCCCATTGAATAATGCATACTTACAATAGTCAAGGATTAAACACACTCAATTTTATAATAGTGATAGTATAATAGATTCATTAAACATAATAAAGTAACAAAAAAAAAAGCAATTTGAGTGCATATGAACTTTCAGTTACTTTGAAGTGTGAAGAGTTACCTAAATCAACACTTTGAGAGAAAGACAACCCAAACGACTCTTATATAATGTCGAAGTGTGAACCTTTTGATGAAATGTAAGATGCATTTTCATGAATTTCACCTTTACACCCCTTCTATCATTTTCATTCTTCGTGACTGAATCTGTTTTTGAAGCCTAACCAAGAGTTGCATCTACATCATGGCATTGATTGTCTGTCATTCCACATATTGACCTCTTACCACTACCTGAAGCCTCGCAAGATCTGTTAAACCCTATGCTTCCTCCATCATTATCATCATCATCATGTTCAATTATTCCATTCGTATCCACATCAATTTTGAGTATTATGGGAGGAATAACCTGAATAACAAAACATTTGGAACTTAGCTGGTTTTGTCAATAACGTGTAACAAACAATTAATTTATCTTGTAACATGTAACAAACGATCAAATTTTATCCCATTGCTTTACCTAGTAATCATTCCTTTGAAAAAGTTAAGCATTGGCTGGTTGTAGATCATTGATGAAAATGATTAGAGAAATACAAAATAATTATCAGTTCAATGAGCACCCAGTTAGGTGACATTGTCAAACTTTTTTCATAAATAGATATACCCTTCAACATCTTACTTGCTATTGATGTTCTTCTTCTTTTTAGAAGAATAAAACAAAATTATAGGATGAGTGAAAGAGTGATACGTATACAATCATGGTTCTATTGGATTGATGTATGTAATCTACGCCTTCACTTATCTCTAAAAACTTTAAAAAAAATAAGACATAACTTAAACATATTATAACCTATAGATCATAGACTCCCAGTCACCTACATGTTGTCTATTTGAATTTCCTCAAGTAGCAGTATAACCAGTAACAATGTTGACGATGGTTGTTCGTCGATGGTGGTGTCTAGGGTTAGATAGAAAGAGGGTTGAGAGAGTCGAACAGAGGGGTAATGTAACACCAGTCAAAATAGGTCAATAGAAAATCACATGTGATTATACCAATCATATAATTTTGTAAATTAGTAATGTGATAAATGTGTTGGAATAGTGTCTAAGGCTGTAACTATATTAGGCAAGTATTTGACCCGATTGTGCATGGTCCTTTTGGGTTGCCTTCACCATAGCAACTTGGTAGGATGATTTATTATGAGAGAATAGATATTATTAATATATTATGAGAATAATATAAGGAATAATAACATAGTTATTTGATTAATATAAGTCATAGATTAATTAGTATTAATTTGGTGACTTAAGGAGATTAATTAAATAAGAGGGTATAAACTGTCAATTGCTTGATAGTTAAACTTTAGACTGTAAATCCTTATTGGATAAAGGGTTGGACGATTTCTAGGATTGGATAAGCCTAAATTCGTCCAAGGCATTATCTTGGAAGGATTTGGATTGCTTTGAGTAATAGTTATCCAGCTAGGGTTTGAGCTGTAACCCTTAAGGAGTCTACAAGTATAAATAGACCCTATGGAAAAGGGAAATCGGAACATCATCTAAGGTAGAGAACCCCTGGCCGAATTCCTCTCTCTCCTCTCTCTCAAATCATCCTCTTTGCTAGTTGGTGTTTGTAAGCCATTAGAGGAGTGACAATTGTGACTCTAAAGCTCCAAGAACAAGAAGATCAAACAAGTGTTTCAAGGTGTGCTTCTAACTCTGGTTTTGTATTGTTCTTAAACCTAATTAGCCATTAGAAGTCTTGGATTCAAAGCATGTTTAATAGAGAAACCTAGATCCGAGCATTAGGGTTTGTATGCACACTTAGGAATGTTCTTATGTACAAAACCCATCAGTGGTATCAGAGCCAAGATTGGTTTCTATTAAATTGATGCTTGAATGTTTGAATCTTAACTGCAAAATTCGATTTTTGTGTTTCTGAGTCATGGATTCGGTGAGTCCCATAGTGGACTCGGCGAGTTGGCCTGACTCGGCGAGTCCAGTGTGGGTACTCGGCGAGTCCGAGCGTCAGGATTAGCCAAAAACAGAATTTTTTCATATTTATCTTATGGAAACTTACCTTAATCATATTAGATCAACCCTAATCCGATTTTATGATATATATATGACTATATTTTTGATCTAATTGAAGATAATTATCAATTAATAAAATATTTAATTTCCTTATATGATAATTATTAATCAAATATAGATAATTATGTGATTAATTGTTAATTTAAATTATTTGTTATTTGATCCTTTATGTTTTAAATGTTTAAAACCTGTCCTCAAGTTTTGAAATTTATGTTTTGTGATTAAAATTTTAATTTAGACAATTTTTATTTCAAACCCTAGAATTTTACAAGTTTAAAATACAACCATATACTAGTATAATATTACAAGATTAATATCTATATATGTATAACTTAAATGCTAGTCTTACCGTTAGTAGGCCTCATTCACGAAGCCGGTCTATAAGGTGGGTATAAGGTTGCGGCCTATAAAATGGCGCTTAATGGGTGTACACTCACACCCACCGCTCGCTTGATTGGTGGAGGGTCGTTAGCTGAACGGGTAGGATAGGGCAACCTCATCCTCTCATTAAAAGTATAATAAGAAATACAAAGTAACTACATGTTTTCTTAAATTTCCTAATCTTAGTTACTTTAGGAAAAGTGAATTGATGCAATCCCATGAAATTACACTTTGCACCTTGCTAAGAAGTTAGTGGAGCGTGTGTGGTTTACCGGCACACTAATTGGTTCTAAGCGAAGGTGGCAAAGGGTGATTCATTGTTTATCATAGTTCGATGGAGTGTGTGTGGTTTACCGGCACATCGAATAGGTGATCGTTACAATGAAGGCACCATGTTAATTTGCATGGTAATTCACACCCGCTTTGTGATCCTCGGTATCCCAGTCACAAACAAGAGGGGCATATCGAGATTTAAACATGCCATTGAAAAGTTTCAATGAATCTCATCCGAACCTAGGAATTCTCAATACATTTAGGACTTAAAGTTATGTTTTTAATGGTGGAGAATTAGTGAATCGTCATTCACTTACCTTCAAATTGTTTGCATGTTAGATTACGACATCGCTTTTCTAATGTGTAAATATTGTTGTTGGATCCTAGCCCTAATTTTCTTATTGGGTGAATATTAGGGATTCATATTCTAATCTATCTTTGTCCTTTCTATTTATAGATGTTGAACGCCAACAATGCTGCTGCGAGTTCTTTCACTTTGATGAGCCTTTGTCAAAAGGTCACCTTTTATGGAACGAACTTTAGCGAATGGATAAGATACATTCGCACGATTGCTCGCTATGAGGATAAGGAGTATGTCCTCGATGAGAAGCTCGAGAAAATCAACCCCGAAATTGCTACTCTCGCCAAAATCACCGCTTTCGAAACTCACGAGCGTGATGCAACGAAAGTGCATTGCATCATGATCGCGATAATGAACTCCGAATTCCAAAATTCCTACGAGGACATGTATCTGTACGAAATGCACCAAGACTTATTGGAGAGATACCATCAAAACGCGAGACAAGAGCTTTATGAGATTTTCACGAACATGATTTCCGCTAAGATGGGTCATGGAAAGTCTCTTACCGTGCACTTGCAAAAGATGCAAAGGTATGTTGACCGCCTTCGCAAGTTAAATGTTGACTTTGGGGAAGACTTGGCGATTGACATGGTGCTTCACTCTTTTCCTCCGAGCTACAATCAATTTAGGATGACCTATCACATGAACAAAGAAGAGGTCACCCTAAGTAAACTCCAAGGTCTCTTGAGGGTCGCTGAGAGCAATTTCAAGGACAAGTCAGTTGCACCAACTCCCAATCCGCCCGCTGCTCCTGTCTTGGCAATTGGACAAGGAAAGGGAAAGAAGAGGAAGGCTTCATCAAAGAACTATCGCAAGGTGAAAGCCCGAGATGGTGCCTCTTCTAGTGGGACCAAAGTTGATCCCGCTAAGCCCTGTTCTAACCCGAAGGAGGCAGAGTGCCACCACTGCCACAAGATAGGACATTGGAAGAGAAGTTGCCCAGAGTACCTGCAAGCCATCAAGGAAGGAAAGATCAAGCCATCTTTCGCAGGTATGTATACAATTAAATCTAATGATTCATCTCACAATACTTCTTGGGTTCTTGATACTGGTTGTAGTTACCACATTTGTTCTAATGTGCAGGGACTAAGAAGAAGTAGAGACGTGGAGCATGGAAGAATAAATCTAATCATGGGGAACAGAAGATCGTCGCCTGTGACCAAGATTGGAGTGTATTCTTTAGTGATTAGGAATAGTTTATCTTTAGATTTGAACAATTGTTGCTATTCGCCAGAAATGGCTAGAAACATCATTTCTTTTCATGGTTTGTTTAGACAAGGTTTTAGATTTTATTTTAATAATGATAATGGTTCTATTTTAGCTTATCTAAATGGTGTCTTTTACTTTGAATCTATACCATGTAATGGAATTTATAAAACTGTTATGATTGTTGATAACTTAGGAAATGATGTTTTGTACTTGGATTCTTCCAATAGTATGGATAAGGCATCCTTATGGCATTGTCGTCTTGGACATGTCAACAAGAAACGCATAGCCCAACTCCAAAAGGATGGAGTGTTGGAGTCATTCGACCTTGGGGAAGATGACACATGCGAGTCTTGTTTACTTGGAAAGATGACTAAGTCACCCTTCGCTGGTACGTGCGAAAGGGGTGAGGGTCTATTGGACTTTATACATACCAATGTATGTGGACCGTTTAGATCTACCACGAAGGATGGAAACCGGTTCTACGTGACTTTTACCGATGACTATAGTAGATATGGGTATATCTACTTAATCAAGCAAAAGTCAGAAACTTTTGAAAAGTTCAAAGAGTTTAAGAATGAAGTGGAGAATCAAATGGGCAGGATGATCAAGATGCTTCGATCCGATCGATGAGGAGAGTACCTAAGTCTTGAATTCCATGATTATCTTAAGAAGTGTGGAATAGTTTCACAATTGACGCCACCTAGGACACCACAATTGAATGGTGTGGCAGAAAGGCGTAATCGAACCTTGTTGGACATGGTTCGCTCTATGATGAGTCGTGCTTCGCTATCAATCTCTTTTTGGGGGTATGCCTTAGAGACTGCCGACCATATCCTTAATCGAGTCCCTACTAAGAAGGTTACCAAAACACCTCATGAGATGTGGACGGGGAAAGCTCCTTCGTTAGCACATATCAAGGTTTGGGGTTGCGAGGCTTTCGTAAGACGAGATACTCACGACAAGCTCGAACCTCGTAGTGAGCGATGTATTTTCATCGGCTACCCGCAGAAATCCTTTGGATATCTCTTCTACAGACCAAAGGAAAATGTTGTCTTTGTTGCGAAGAGAGGAGTTTTCCGAGAGCAAGAACTCATAAGCCAAGGAGACAGTGGGAGGCAAATCGATCTTGAAGAGATTCAAGAGTTGATAGATGAGGGAACCTCTACCGCTGGCGCTCAACCTGAGGAGGAAACTCCGGTTGAACCAATTGACGTATCATTACCTCTTAGACATTCCGAAAGAGTTAGGTTTCAACCCTAGTTGTATGGTTTTCATATTACTACCGAAGGGGACACGTATATTAGTTATAGTATACTAATAAACCTTGATGAACCTAAGATCTATAAGGAAGCCATGGCAGGCTTGGAGTCTGTGAAATGGAAAGAGGCAATGGAAAGCGAGATCCAATCCATGTATGATAACCAAGTTTGGAATTTGGTTGATAATGTACCCGGACGTAAGACCGTTGGGTGCAAATGGATCTTCAAGAAGAAGACCGACGTGGATGGAAAAGTACACACGTATAAAGCGCGATTAGTTGCGAAGGGCTTTACTCAAACTCCCGGAGTTGACTATGAAGAGACCTTCTCACCAGTTGCAAAGATAAAATCTATTAGAGTGATGCTATCTATTGCCGCATTTCATGATTATGAGATTTGTCAAATGGATGTCAAGACCGCTTTCCTTAATGGGAAGTTGGCTGAGGATGTTTACATGGCTCAGCCAGAGGGGTTTGTGGATCCGAAGCATCCAAATAGAGTGTGTAAGCTTGAGAAGTCCATTTATGGACTAAAGCAAGTGTCTCGCAGATGGACTCTTTGCTTCGATGAGAAAATCAAAGAGTTTGGATTTGTACGAAGTGAAGATGAATCATGTGTATATGTCATAGCCAGTGGGAGTGTAGTAAGCTTTCTCGTTCTATATGTCGATGACATATTACTCATAGGAAACGAGGTCCCGACTCTGCAGGAGGTTAAGTCCTGGCTCGGGAAGTGCTTCGCTATGAAGGACCTCGGAGAGGCTTCCTATATTTTAGGAATAAGGATAGTAAGAGAAAGAAGTAAGAGACTAATAGGGCTTAGTCAGAACACTTACTTAGAGAAGGTACTAAAACGTTTTAGTATAGAAAACTCGAAGAAAGGAGAATTACCGATACAAAGCAATGCCAAGTTGAGTAAGACTCAAAGTCCGAGTACCAAAGCCGAGATAGCTGAAATGAGCTGAGTTCCATACGCTTCCGCAGTTGGCTCAATCATGTACGCTATGACTTGTACTCGCCCTGATGTAGCCTTTGCTTTGAGCATGGTTAGTAGATATCAAGGGAACCTTGGCATTGCAGTGAAGAATATCCTTAAGTACCTTCGGAGGACGAAGGAATGGTTCTTAGTCCTTGGAGGGAGTGATGAATTGAAGGTGCAAGGGTATAGTGACGCCAGTTTTCAGACCGACAGGGACAACTACCGTTCGCAGTCGGGCTGGGTCTTTACCCTGAATGGAGGAGCAGTAACTTGGAAAAGTTCCAAGCAGGAAACCGTAGCTGATTCAACGTGAGAATCAGAGTACATTGCAGCGAGCGAAGCGTCAAAGGAGGCAATATGGCTAAAGAACTTCATTGGTGATCTTGGAGTTGTACCTGCCATAAAGGAGCCCATGGAGATTTTCTGTGATAATGAAGGTGTGGTTGCCTTGACCAAGGAACCAAGAGATCATGGTAGATCACGGCATATCGACAGAAAATATCACTTTATTAGACATCGTGTAGAAGAAGGACAACTCGTAGTGAAGAGAATATCATCGGAAGATAACCTAGCAGATTCGCTTACGAAGGGACTGAGTAGGGTTAAGCATTTGCAGCATGCTAGGAGTATTGGGCTGAAGGATGATATTAGCATAGATTAGATAGTATTAGAAACGTGTAATAGATAAATGTAATTAACATTTGATGATTAAATAAAGGAGTTTTATTTATAAGTAATGTTACTATCTTATGTTAATTGTTTAACTATTGTTTCACTTTGCATGTTTTGACTTCCAGAATAATTGAGTTTATTAAGAATAATCGAATTGTTCAAATAGTCCACAATCGTTCATATGTCGGAAGTAATATGAATGAAGATTGTCATGAATAGGTGTGTAGAGTGGCTAAATGGTGTTAGACATAGCAAAAGATTGCTGCAACATTCATGAGTGCTTATGAACTAGATTTGAGCATTGGAACAAACCCGCGCTTGCTGGAATCACCTTATGGAATAAGATAGTAAAAGGTGATCGCAAGACGATAATATCATATAGTCTTAAAACCTAGATATATGGTTTGTTATTGGTTAATTAATTGTACATTGATAATGCGAAAACGCATTGGTAACTCGATGTTATAAAACGCATTGTTGTGTGTAGTTGGTTAATGAATAAGTAAATGCATATAAGTTGAAGTTTATCTGTAACTTTTATCCTTGAAGGAAAAAGTGATATCTCGGCCGCTCGATGATTTGATTTGACTTATGTGTTGGGCCCGGTCAGAACTGAATTGATGTGTTCGATTAAGTTCTATGTCAAATAAATCGAAAATCGAGAAACCAAATGCTAGACTAACTATTCCATAGTATTGTCAGCATGATATCTAACAGAGGACTGTACGATCCCTTATCTAAAGGACAAGATTGATTAGATCAGGGTTTGACAGCATCTTTGAGAGCTACGATTGCAAATCAGAATGTACCTGCGCATATAGTTACTAGACTTATCCAAGTGGGAGACTGTTGGAATAGTGTCTAAGGCTGCAACTATATTAGGTAACTATTTGACCCGACTGTGCATGGTCCTTTTGGGTTGCCTTCACCATAACAACTTGGTAGGATGATTTATAATTAGAGAATAGATATTATTAATATATTATGAGAATAATATAAGGAATAATAATATAGTTATTTGATTAATATAAGTCATAGATTAATTAGTATTAATTTGGTGACTTAAGGAGATTAATTAAATAAGAGGGTATAAACTGTCAATTGCTTGATAGTTAAACTTTAGACTGTAAATCCTTATTGGATAAAGGGTTGGACGATTTCTAGGCTAGGATAAGCCTAAATTCGTCCAAGGCATTATCTTGGAAGGATTTGGATTGCTTTGAGTAATAGTTATCCAACTAGGGTTTGAGTTGTAACCCTTAAGGAGTCTACAAGTATAAATAGACCCTATGGCAAAGGGAAATCGGAACATCATCTAAGGTAGAGAACCCCTGGCCGAATTCCTCTCTCTCCTCTATCTCAAATCATCCTCTTTGCTAGTTGGTGTTTGTAAGCCATTAGAGGAGTGACAATTGTGACTCTAAAGCTCCAAGAACAAGAAGATCAAACAAGTGTTTCAAGGTGTGCTTCTAACTCTGGTTTTGTATTGTTCTTACACCTAATTAACCATTAGAAGTCTTGGATTCAAAGCATGTTTAATAGAGAAACCTAGATCCGAGCATTAGGGTTCGTATGCGCACTTCGGAATGTTCTTATGTACAAAACCCATCAAAACGTACTATGTGGTTCATGATAAATTCTAATACAAATACAAACTTTCTTTATAATATAACTCAAAGTATATGTCCATACGATTCCAAAGATATAGAGAACGTCTGAATTTGACTTCGCATAAGCAAGTTGTGATAAACCGAACACTATATATCTCTATAATAAGAGGAATTTAAAATAAACTTAGAATTAACCATTAGAGTCTAAAAGAGAGTTGTAGTAGTCGTAAATACCTACGCGTGGATATAAAGAATGTCAAAAATGGAGTTCGTATGCGAAAGTTACGACCTTTCGAAGATTCGCCTATCAGAAACCCTAATCTAAATGAACTCACGACGTGAAAAAGGGTTTATTCATGACGTGAGGTGTCATTTGCCACATATCGGAATCTACAAGGTGTGTGATGAGGCTACGAGGGGATAAGATCAAAACTCACGATGTGAGCAAGGATAACTCTCGACGTGAGGATTCACATGGCCACCCTCCGAAGCTAGGGACTCAAATGGCAAGTCTACGGGATGAGCATGCAAGACTCACGACGTGAGTTTTATAAAACTCACGATGTGAGAGTCTAAAATCCTTACTATAAATAGCAGGTCTGACCTCAGCTATTCCTTACACCATTTCCCTTTCTCCTCTCTTGCATGCTGAAGCCATCTTGCATCCTGAGCCCCGACGACCTCGTATCGCTGACAAATCACGCTACTAGGGTGAGTTCATAGCCCCACTTTCTAATATTTTTAGGGGAACACATGTTATATATTGTATATACGTTACTATTAGATCTATATGATGGTTTATTTGTATCAATATAGAATATTATATTAATCAAGATATAGTTGTTCTAAATATAATATTTTGATTATATACAACTATGGTCAACTTGTTAGCATGCTATTGTTATAGAAATATATTAATGTAGATCTTGAGTTATACTTAAGATTCTATATATGTTGTGTGCGATATAGTTCCGCAGTTATATTCGGAAGTTCTATATGTTAAAAAGTATGTACGTTGTTATTGTTGGTTTTATATCATTATAAAACTTGTTATGTTATACGTTATTGTTATTATTGATTTTATGACAAGATAAAACCTGGTTTTACATCAAGTTATAGCTGTTATACTGCCTAAATGTTATGAAGTTAGGAGTAATGTTTAAAGGCAAAGTCTAGTAACTTAGAGTTTTAGATATGAAAATGCTTTTGTTGTTAGAGTTATAGGAAGTCGTCGAAGTTTACATGAGTAATTGTATTCATCAACTAAGATTGGGGATCTTAGCAGAAATCCACTGAACTGTAACCGTTAATCCCGTGTGAGCAAGGAAGTCATGTATAATTAGTATACGGGTTGAAAACCCCACTTGTGATTGTTAGTTACAGTCAACCATAAACAAGTGACGAACTATCCTTTTATTTGTTATTATTCCGGCGTCGATGAAGCGTACGGTTTTTTCTCTCATGGAAATCATGAGTGTATTGTTTCTCATGGAAATCATGAGAGTGTTTTATCAGAGGTATTGTGTCGTAGCAGCGGTTACAGGCTCATGGTAGCAATTTGTTAGAAACATTATACTTTGTCGTATACAAGTATTAATGTTATGTATAAGTTTTCCCCTACTTATATACTCTAGGTTCAAAGAACGTTTAGGTATAATACTTATTTGATAAGTAGAATATTATACCTGAAATATATACTAAGTGTTGAAGAGTCAAAACGATACTTTCAAAACTATACTCTTAAACTTGGAAAATGTGTTATTTTTATATAGAGTCAAAACCTGTGGACTCACCAACTTTATGTTGACGTATTTTAAAATGTATGTGTTTTCAGGATCTTGAAAACCTGGTATGTATTCGAATAGGAGAAGTTTTACTACTATCTTTCTGTTCATTAAGAAATATGCCATAGTCGGATATTATGTAATAGTTTCTAAAAAAGTTATGTAACTTTCAATTATAAATAAAGGTATGTATTTTCTTTAATATTGTTCAATGTATGTTATATAACAGTGATACGAAGAATGACGTTACATCACCCGGTGTTTCCGTCGACGACCGGGGTGTGACAGATTTGGTATCAGAGCTATTAACTATTGTCACTACTAGAAAAATAGCATTTTATGACGCGCAATTAATGACACACACGGATAAAGGGCGCGCATTTGTGCGTGCCCTAAAAATTAATGTCAGTTTTCCAAAATTTGAAGGATAGAAGACACCCATTTTTGGTGTGCCCTTAAATTTGTGTTAGAAAAAAAAAATACGGAGGGCACCTATCAAAAACTGTGCGTCGTGTAACTGTGTCGCTTTATATTTTTTTAGGAAACACGTGTTTTTAGGGGGAAAAAATGAAATCCAAAAAATTAACCCCGCCTATTCATCCCAAAAATTGCCCGCCTCTTCGAATTAGGGCCTTCATCTTCATCCACAACTTCCTCAATTCCTCGATCCATAACCTCCACCAAAAACCTAATTCTTGGTTCCAACAAACTCGTACACTCTTAATTCGACCCTAATGAGCTGAGGATTTAGGGTTCTTACCTCCCAGTTATCAATTTGAGCCGATGATTTAGGGTTCCTAAATCCGACCCTAATTTTTTCTATCACACTCTCGTATTTCCATCTCATCCCTCTCGCCTGGATTTGCGCCTGGATTTGTTAGGGCTTGTTTCATCCATTCATTGCCTCCCTACCACAAGCGATCTTATAAATCTGCCCAATCGACCTCTTCAATCATCTTTTCTATATCTTCATATGGTAAGAGCTTCAAGATTTATCTCTTTCCCAATTAGTGAGTTCTTTTGTTTTTACTTGATTGTTGAGTTTGTTCTTGCTCGATCTTCACATGTTTCTTGGAATTTTGCTTGTCAATCGCTTTATTTGTCGTGAAGATGCAAGCTCTTCAGATAATCTAGTCAAAGACATCACCGGCTCCCCTCCCGTCGCTGCGGTCGGTCTTCCTTCTCCTCACTGCCGTTGCCACTGCTTCTTCCACCCTCGCCGGCGTCAGACCTTCTTTCTCCTTGCGAACATCCTTTTCTTCCTTCCCGTCGCTGGCATCCTGAACTTGTTTGGTAAGAGTTTTATGTTAGGGTTCAATTCATAATAGCCTTGCTGGAAATCGGGAAATGAAACTGCTGGCAGAAGCTAATAAACCAGGAAGCCTTATCAACAACTACGTGACTCAGTTAAGTTGTATGTTGTCAAGCAAAGCAACAAATCTTGTGAGCCTCCAAGCCCGCCTCAGCAGGTTCCATCATCACCTCAAGGAGATTCTCAGCCATAAGAGGTTACCTCGTTAACACCCACACCCTACTCCAATTTACCTTGTAATCTCTCTCTCTCTCTCTCTCTCTCTCTCTCTTGTATGTGCAAAAAAGACGTAAATGTCCTCAATCATCATCATCCTGATCATTTTTATTGTAGGAATCGAACGAGAGTGGACTGTGATGTGAGTGTGGAGATTTGATTTCTTTTGGTTTTGGTTTTTCTTGGTTAAGTTTTGATTTGAATGAATGGTGTTTTTGTGAAGAAGTGGAAATAAACAAAGAAAAAAACACAAGGTATTGCTTGTTGCTCTGCAGGTTTGGTTTTTACTTTTTGTATATGTAATGCTTAATTACACCTTCGTACACCACGAAACTTTTTATAATTATTATTTCATATTATGAATGGTGTTGCACATATAGAATACATTCCACTATTGACCAGTCAATTAGGTGTAGCCTTTTTTGATGATAAACTTAGTTCTCTTTGAATGCAATGGTTACAAGACAATGTTAGTTAAAAAAAATATGGATTTGAGTAAATTACATTTTTGTTTAGGTTAGGTACGTACTGCTCCTATAGTTGTATACACTTCCAGGAAAGGCTCATCTGCAGCTGGGCTTACTGCTTCTGTCATTTGTGATAACAACACTGTAACTTTCTTATCTTTTTACTTTTTTTATACAAATATTCTACAACACCCTTCCATATAAGGGCTGCCATACATGAAGCCATGGAACAACAAACAATATCCATAACCAAAGCAGGAATAACAACAATTCTGAATTCCAGGACTTTTGTATTAGCTGCAACAAACCCTCCATCAGGTCGTTATGATGATCTCAAAACTGCACAAGATAACATTGACTTACAGACTACAATTCTTTCAAGATTTGACCTCATCTTCATTGTCGAAGATATAAACATGTCAGCCAAGACAAGGTATTTTTTATATATATTTATTTAATTATGTTGTTTATTACCCTATATATATATATATATATATATATATATATATATATATATGTATGTATGTATGTATATATATATATAATTATCCATATTGCTGCTATATATATATATATATATATATATAATTATGTTTTTATTACCCTAAATATATATAATTATTTAATTATGTTGTAGATGGTAGAGAACTTGTACAGATTCTTCTTGTTGTTAGAGCTGAAGCTACTGCTCAAGACACGCAACATGGAGGTACAACTCTACATACTGCTGCTATGACTAATGATTTGGAGTTAGTTAAAGTAAGTTTATTTATTTATTTATTTATTTATTTATTTATTTATTCTTCCATCAATTTCCTCAAGTGTGTTGACATTTTATGTACAGAAAGGCATGAATGAGTTGAATTGGTTGGACCATTAACTGCTGTTATGTTTGACAGATTATTCCTTATGCTGGAGTTGATGTGAACATAAGGAATGTGCAAAAAAACCATTCCTTTGCATGTGGCAGTGGCAAGAGGATCAAAATTATGTGTTGGAATGCTTCTTTCTGCAGGTGATCTGGTAGAAAAAGGCCTTCCCTTTCCTTTGCTGAGTATTTCCTCAGTAGTTTCCTGCTTAGCATCGCCCTCTCCAAATCCATTGCCCTTGTGATTTTATTACCCATCAACAAACAAACAAACAAACAAAGATGAGTATGAGTAAAGAAATGAAATGCAAGTATTATGATTCATATGTGTAAGCAAACCTTGAGGCGTGATGTACTGCTTTCTGGAGGAAGGATAGTCGGCGGAGCTCGATCTCGATGTAGACGGAATCAGATGGACCGCCTTGGATGAGAAAGAAAAGGTAGGTCCTGTGAATCAATGGAATGTTGCATTCATCCCACAATTCAGGAGTCATCTCTTCAATAATTGCACTGCAGCTCGTGCTTCTTGTCAAACCCATTGGCAAGTGAATCATTTAAGAAAGTTCAATGTGCATATGAGGCAAGTATATCAGTATATCTTCTAATTATATATATATATATATATATATATATATATATATATATATATATATATATATATATATATATAAGATCTTAGACTCATAATCACACCAATTTTCAGATTCTATAAAGAAAAGGGACTATGATGATCACTTGAGAAACAAAGATTCAAAAGCTTTGTTTCACAAATCTGCTACTTCATCTCATCAAGAGACTATTGTTTCACAAAAACTTTGTTTCACAATTTTCAGCCCCATTTCGTGCAGAACTACCCACCCCACCCCTACCCCCTACCTACCCACCCACCCCCACTCCACCCTCTCCTATAGATACAAACTCCAGTGTTGCACATCTCTCAAGTGGTGAATCAGAATTAGAGTCTTCAAATGAGGTAACTAATTCCATTTTCATGTCATGTAATTATAATTATAATTTTACAAATACTTTATTTATACATTTTTAGGAAACTATTGGAGGTAAGAGAAAGCATATAAAATGGGAATCCATAGTGGGTCCCGCTGTTGACAAAGATGTAGCACATGAAGTTGTTGGATTGAGAGCTGCAACTTTAGGTCACTCTCTCTGGGAATCAGCAACCTGTACGCACAGAAATTACAGAGGCTGCAATGGAAAGGGTTCAGAAGTGAGTAATTTTATTATATTATTTCATTTTATATTTTTGTATCTTACTCTTTTTTTTTGAATTAAATGTTAAAACATTGTTTCATAAATCAGATAAATTAGTAAAAGAATGATATATTGTATCATTGATTTTTTTTGCAGAAACTGTCACTTCTGATTACAGAAGCATATAGAGATGCCCATCAAAAGAGTGTCCAGGTTTGTATGATAATATAAAAGTACAATTTTACCCTTGGAGTAATATATTTTGAATTTGACCGTTTTACCCCTTTTTAGGCCATGAAAGCACGAATGGACGATCTTGCACAGAGCTTAGGAATGCCCCAAGGTTTGGGTGATCAGTTCAAGCAATAATTCAATCCCCATTTTGCCATCATCCTTCAGAAAGCTGTAGTTTTGTAGACTTAACTGTGCCAAAAGGTCAATATTACCCCTCAAAATTTAATAATACTTGTAGCAGTTCATATAAGAAGAATTGTGGGGTAACACAAGTGACTTTTTTATTTTTATTTTTTATTTTTTTAGGTTTGTTATCGGGTATTCAGATAAAAAAGCAGATTGTTGAATGAAGAAAAGAAAATGACATCCTAGTTTTTTCTAATTTTGACAGTCTACTTTCAAGGTATACCACAATTATAGTTTTTATTTTTATCTTTTATATTATGTTAAACGTCTTTTTTTGATGTCCTAATTACTCTTCTTCTTCTTCTTCTTCTTCTTCTTCTTTTTCTTCTTCTTTTTCTTCTTCTTCTTCTTCTTTTTCTGATTATGCACATCACTCTATATAGTAATACCTCCTATAACAGAATTCTAAAAAAAATCATCAGTGGATATAAACTTTTGTTTTACGACTTCCCTCTGAAGTCTGTCTTTTCTATAATCTATCCTGAAATATAAACTTCGGTTGTGGATGGGGTCTGACCCTCTTGGGTAGTTTAATAATCTATTTAATAATCTATTTACTTGGGTAATCTATTTACTTGGGTAATCAGTAATGCCTCATTTACTTTCTGTGTATAAATAAATAATTTATTTCTTTTCCTATTTGCTTATAATTCAGTACCTTTGTGATTGAATGTATTGTGGTTAAGAAGGATGATTCAGACATTCGAATGGTAGTGGATGCATGTTGTCCCCATGATATAAGAGAAGAGACAGATCTAGAATATTTCTACAGGTATAATATCTATTTATACATACATGATGATGTGTAATTATGCCGCATATACTATATATATTAAGTTGGTTGGTATTTTACTTTTAGGCATATTCCTCTTAATCGGATCAATGGTGATGCACACTGTTCTTTTCCTTCTTTTTCTGCTGCATATGAAGACATCAAGGAAGGAGATTCAAGCTCAACAACTTTTATTGAATGCTAAGGTCTTGTACGCAAAACATTTTCCGGTTTGTGTTGCAGGTTTGAGATGTTCGAGACAAAGAAGATGATGAACAGTAGGCTCTGAGAGGGTGGTGGCCTCAAGTTTTTTGATTTTTTTTGTTCTTTTGATTCATGAGAAAAACACACAAAAAACTTTTTTTGGTATTTTGCTTCAAACGAAAATCACAGGAACAACAAAAAAAACTCTTATTTCTTTTTCTCCTTATTCTTGTTTCGATTGGTAGCAGGAAGGTCTTGGCCTCTTGGGTCACTCTTATTTCTTTTTCTCCTGCTTTTCTATTTTCTGGCTCAATTAATGATGTTGGTGATGTTGGTTTCGATAGTGAGCAGGTAAGGGTGACTTGATGGAGGCTGGAAATATTCGGTTGTGATGGGTTCGTGGAGAGTGTAACGGAGCAGGTAAGTAAATTTATCATATTTGGTTTTCATTTGCAATAGGACTGAGAGGTGTATGGTGTTTCAGGTGATTTTGGTGGTGAAGTTTTAAAGGCTCAAACATATAATGAGTGTAGTGGCGAAGGATAGAACAGGTACCATTTCTGCAGTTTTGTTTGGTATTTTTGGTGTTGATCCAAGTGGAATTGCAAGTGGATAAAACTTTTTCCTGAACACATTTTCTAGAATATACCACAGCCTGATTAAATAATAAACACAAAGAAATAAATAAAATGAATGTTGCATTCACTTAAGGGATCCCAAGGTTGCATTCAAGTGTTAATCCAATTAGAATTGCAATCTTACCTGTGAACTTGGTAGGTTTAAAAGTAGAGTGTCTTAATAAGAATTAATTTTACAGGATTGATGAAAGAGAATAGCTCTGGAGTTAGAAGAGGAAAAGAAAGCTCAAGCTAAAAGAGATAAAATGATGCAAATGCAAGTGTTGCATTCTTCATTTCAATTGTTACTATGAAACACATAGTAGATTAGATGAATACAAATTTATATATTGTAATGAAATAGAATTTTATGACATTAAATTTTATGCAATGGATTCTATTTTTTGTATATGGTAATTTATTTCTATTATGAGACATTAAATGCAAATTTAATTTAAAAGTTAATAAATATATAAATATATTTTTTTAAACATTTAAAATTATGATACGCAAAAATGTGTGTCATCGTCATTAATGACATGGCCTTTCTTGACAGGGGCTTTCTTGATACGTATTGCGTGTCATTAACACGCGCGTTATAAGGTTACGACACACGAATGCGTGTCATTTTCCTTTATGACAGGGCCTTCCTTGATACGCATTGCGTGTCGTAAACGCGCGTCGTAAATGCGCGTCATCTATAGATGACGCGCAAAAGCGCGTCGTCTCTCTTTATGACAGGGCCTTCCTTGACGCTCATTTGCGCGTCGTCTGAGCCTTTTACGATGCGCAATGAACGTCGTAAAAGGCTGTTTTTCTAGTAGTGTGTGAACTAGTACTTTCTTAGGAAAGCACGTCTATAGTTTAGGGCTTACTCTATTAGGTTTAGGTATATCTCTTAGCCTACGATAAAAAGTATTATTAATTATTCTACTAAAGTAACAAACAATAATTAAAGCATGAATACACTAAATAAGAATATAGAGTCATATATAAAGACTCATACCCGCGAAGAGAATACACCTTAATACCCGGAATGTTTTTGATCTCAAGGGTTTAGATCAAATATTCCAACTAAAGTTTATATGTGCATAGATCCTATCACAACTAGGTGTAGGTGCGCAAATACATTTTATTATGATTAGATCATATGTAATACTTAATTTGGGAGAAATATTTGATAGACTAAACTCTTGATGATCCAAAATGTGTATGAATTCGACATGGCACATCCACGAGAATGGATAATCATCGAGGATACGGATGAAGAAGAGGAAGTTTCATTTCCCAGGATGGTAGGCGATCCTTACTACCCTATAAATCCAACCACCTTTCATCCAATACCTTCTGACGATGGAGCACCTTTACCTTCCAATGAATGGGAAGAGAGTGAACGAATGGAAGAGAGCGAACCAATGGAGGAGACATAATCAGTAGCATCATCTTTACCACCAATGAACACTCTTTATCGTCAAGTTCCAGGAGGAGCAAAGATGAAACGCACAGCACGTAAATCCATACCAATATGGAAAAAGATTAAGAAGAATCAGAAGGCGACATCTTCAGGAAGTCATAGAGTTCAAGATGAACCTGCATGGATAGCCCAAACCGTCGATAGGTGGGTGGCAGAAGAAATAGCTGCTAAGATGTATGAGACTGGCCAATCATCTCGACCGCATCCCCCACATTATTCTGAAGTGAACGCCTTATCTCAATTGTTTGAGAAAAGTGTAAAAATTGAAGATAAGATGGAAATTGTTGAAGGAAGGGCTATTCATCTCTCTGGAATAGTACGAAGGTTAGAAGGACAAAGAATGCGAGATCAGGAATCAGGAATCAGTGATGGATGTCCATCATTGTATAAATTTCGCTTATAACGATATGATTACTCACGATGCAATGATTGTAGAGTTAGCTCTATACAATCAAACCACGAGAAACAAGGAGCGCACATGAGGTCTTGAACAGAGAACTTAAGCACTTGAGGAGCAAGTGGTTAATGTCACTGATGTGCTAGGTCATCACTTGGGTTTCTGGTAGATTAGCTAAAACTAGTGGTTGTGTAAATATAGAAAATCAGACTAGTTAAGGCAAGAAGAGTAAACGTTTATAGAAAGGATGTAGAAAACCTTGCAAATTTTGTAATGTTTATAGAAACTTTTCTCCTATAAGCCTAAATAAACTGATGTAACCACCAATAATAATATGAAGCATATATTACAATAATCATTGTGTTATCCATTATGTTTTACACTTTGAAGAATAATTCAAATATTTAAGTATTCATGTATTAACTTACTAATAGAACTCATAAATTTTTTAATAGGAACTAAAACAAAATGCCTAGAAGGAGTAATCGGCTCACCCCTAACCGACCATCAACACCACAACAACAACAACTGCAACCACCACCAGAAATAAACCCCTCAATAAGTACAGTACAACTTGAAGAAATCATATCTCAAAGAATTGTTGCGGCTCTATCTAATGTCACAAGAGATGGAGTTAGAAATAAAGGCCATGTAAGGACCACTAGAACATGGACCTACCAAGATTTTATGAATTGCAGGCCAAAAAGCTTTCATGGAAATGAAGGGGTAGTTAATTTGACGAGGTGGATAGAAAAGACAGAGTTCGTCTTTCAAATAAGCTTTTGTCCAGACAATTGTAAAGTACAATTTGCAGCATGTACTTTCGCTGATGCAGCGCTTACATGGTGGAATAGCCATGTGAATACAATGAGGAATGATACTGCAAATTCCATGAAATGGGAAGAGCTAAAAATAATGCTAGTAGAGGAGTATTGTCCTAGGGAGGAAATAAATAAGCTGGAATAAGAATTGTGGACCCTAACCATGAAGGGTTCAGAGATAAAATCTTATACCACTAGATTTAATGACCTTGCAGTAATGTGTCCAACACTTGTAACTCTTGAATATAAGAAGATTGAGCGATATATCTGGGGTTTAGCATCGCAAATCAAAGGCATGGTGATCGCATCAAAGCCTACGACTTATGACAACACCAAGAGGATAACTCATCAGCTAACCCTCATAGAGATCCAAGGAACATAAGTAATCTCAAAGGTTGAGTCTCCCAAATCTAGAACAAACAAGCGCAAGTTTAATAAGAAGAATCCCAAAAAATCATCTGAGAAAAGACAAGAAGTGGCAACCAATTATGCAGCCACAACAGTAGTACCTACATAACAAAAATCTTCATGGTGCAATCAGTGCAACCGTCATCATCCAGGTGACTGTTTTGTCTGCATGAAGTGCAAGAAAAAGGGGCATACTACTAGTTATTGTAGGAGCACAACACCTGTAACAGTCAATCAACAAACCAATAATGGGACAAGACGTGGTGAAGGAAGAAAATGCTACGAGTGTGGGGAGGTTGGACATATCAAGAAAGAATGCCCAAAGTTAAGGAGTCAAGGAGGCATAGGACGTGGTAGGGCGTTTGTGATCGAAAGCGGAGAGGCTATCCAGGACCCTTCGGTCGTATCTGGTACGTTTCTCATAGATAATTTATATGCTACCATACTCATCGACTCTGGAGCAGATCGAAGTTTTAAAACTCCGACATTTAGAAAATTGTTAAGTCATAAGTCTAGCAGATTAAAAGAAATCTATGAAGTAGAAATCGCTAACGGATAATCTTAGAAAACACATGAAATCCGAGAAAACTGTCTGTTAACTCTTAATAACTACATTTTTCACGTCAACCTCATGCCAATGCCTATCGGTAGTTTTGATGTCATAATTGGCATGGATTGGTTATCTTCACACCGCACCGAAATTTATGTCATGAGAAATCCATACGACTACCCTTAACAAACGGCGAAGCCCTGATTATCTATGGTGATAAATCTGGGAAGAACCTCAAAGTCATCTCTTGTACTAAGACCCAGAAATATCTACATAAGAAATGTAGCGCATTCTTAGCCCACATTGTAGATAGGAAGAGAAAGACAAAAGAAATCAAGGACATACCTCAAGTATGTGATTTCCCTGACGTGATTCCTGAAGATCTACCTGGAATACCTCCTGTCCGACAAGTTGAGTTTCGAATCGACTTAATTCCAGGAGCAGTACCAGTAGCGAAATCTCTTTATCGCTTGGCTCCATCTGAAATGAAAGAATTGTCTAGCTAATTACAAGAACTTCTTGACAAAGGCTTTATCTGACCAAGTTTTTCACCTTGGGGAGCACCAATCTTGTTTGTCAAGAAGAAGGACGAATCCTTTCAGATGTGTATTGATTATCGGGAGCTGAACAAAGTAACAATCAAGAATCGTTATCCGCTTCCAAGAATTGATGATCTATTCGATCAACCGCAAGGATCTAGCTACTAATCAAAGATAGATCTTAGATCAAGATACCATCAAATTAGGGTACAAGAAGACGACATTCCAAAAACAACATTTAGAACTCGTTACGGTCATTATGAGTTCTTAGTTATGTCTTTTGGATTGACCAATGCCCTAACAGTATTCATGGATCTCATGAATCGTGTTTGCAAACCATACTTAGATAAATTTGTGATTGTGTTTATCGATGATATATTGATATATTCACGAACTGAGGAAGAACATGGTCAACACCTACAATTAATCTTGGAGCTACTAAGAAAAGAAAAGTTGTACGCTAAATTCTCCAAATGCGAGTTTTGGATTAGAGAAGTACAATTTTTAGGTCATGTAGTTAGCAATGAAGGAATTCATGTTGACCCATCCAAAGTCGAGGCAATTAGGAATTGGAACGCACCAATGACACCAACAGAAGTGCGTTAATTCCTAGGACTGGCTGGCTATTACCGCAGATTCATAGAGAATTTCTCTAAAATAGCCAAGCCACTTACAATGCAAACCCAGAAGGATACGAAATTCAACTGGGAAGACAAACAAGAAGCTGCTTTTCAGAAACTGAAGCAAATGTTGTGTAGTGCACCAATCCTATCCCTTCCAGGTGGGACAGAAGATTTCGTCGTGTACTACGATGCATCAAATCAAGGATTGGGATGTGTGTTGATGCAAAGAGGAAAATTTATCGCCTATGCATCATGACAACTTAAGGTGCATGAGAATAATTACACTACCCATGATCTTGAATTGGGAGCTGTAGTTTTTGCACTAAAAATTTGGACACATTACTTATACGGTACTAAGTGTACTATATTTAACGACCACAAGAGTCTCCAACACATATTCGACCAAAAAGATCTTAATATGAGACAAAGAAGATGGGTTGAATTATTGAATGATTACAAATGTGAGATTCATTATCATCCCGAAAAAGCAAACGTGGTAGGAGATGCCTTGAGTCGGAAAGAATATATTAAACCCCGACGGGTACGAGCATTAACTATAACTATCCATTCTAACTTTACCGCACAAATTAGTGAAGCTCAACATGAGGCTCTAAAAGAAGAAAACATCAAGAACGAAGCTTTGCGAGGAATGGAAAAGCAACTTACACAAAAAGATGACGGAACATGACACTTTATGAACCGAATTTGGACGCCTAAGTTGGGTGGAGTCAGGGATTTGGTCTTAGAAGAAGCCCACAAGTCTAGATATTTCGTGCATCCAGGATCTAACAAAATGTACTTGGATTTAAAAGTACATTATTGGTGGCCAAACATGAAGGCAGAAATTGCTACTTATGTGAGCAAATGTTTGACTTATTCTAGAGTAAAGGCAGAACATCAAAAGCCTTCAGGTTTACTTCAACAACCGGAAATATCATAATGGAAATGGGAATAGATTTCAATTGACTTCATTACTAAGTTACCCAAAACTCCTAGTGGGTTCGACACTATTTGGGTAATAGCCGATAGATTGACTAAGTCCCCCCACTTCTTACCAATTAAGGAGAACGACAAGATGGAGAAGCTGACTAGAGTTTATATTAAGGAAATTGTCAGATTACATGGAGTTCCAAATTATATTATTTTTGACCGAGATAGTAGATTCACTTCACGATTATGGCAATCTTTACAAAAATCCTTAGGAACACGTCTAGATATGAGTATAGCTTACCATCCACAGACTGATGGTCAGAATGAGAGAACCATTCAGACATTAGAAGACATGCTCCGAGCCTGTGTAATAGACTTTGGAAATGCATGGGATACTCATTTACCGTTAATTGAGTTTTCCTACAACAATAGTCATCACACCAGCATCAAGGTTGCACCGTTTGAGGCTCTTTATGGACGAAAATGCCGTTCCCCTATATGTTGGGCAAAAGTTGGAGATACACAAATGGCCAGAGAACGTATAAGTGATACCTTACGCACTGGACCAGAAATAATCCACGAGACAACTGAAAAGATCATGCAAATTAAGGATCGATTAAAGGCTGCACGTGATCGTCAAAAGAGCTATGCCGACGTAAGACGTAAGCCTTTAGAATTTCAAGTTAGAGACAAAGTAATGTTGAGGATGTCTCCTTGGAAAGGTGTAATTCTATTCGGGAAGCGAGGAAAACTAAACCCACGGTATATAGGACCTTTTGAAATTCTAGCAAGAATTGGTTATGTCGCATACCAACTCAAGTTGCCTCAAGAACTAAGTAATGTACAGGATGTTTTTCACGTATCAAATCTCAAAAGATGTCTATCCGATGACACTCTTGTTGTACCTCTCGACGAGATACAAGTCAATACCAAACTCAACTTTGTAGAAGAACCTGTCGAGATCATGGACCGAGAAGTCAAACGATTAAAGCAAAGTCGTATTCCCATAGTGAAAGTTCGATGGAACTCTTTACGAGGACCAGAATTTACTTGGGAACTTGAAGATCAGATGAAAGAAAATTACCCCCAACTATTTGACAAAATCCCATCCACAAGATAAATTTCAGGACGGAATTATTCTAATGGGGGGAGAATGTAACACCAGTCAAAATAGGTCAATAGATAATCACATGTGATTATACCAATCATATAATTTTGTAAATTTCTAATACAAATACAGACTTTCTTTATAATAGAACTCAAAGTATATGTCCATACGATTCCAAAGATACAGAGAACGTATGAATCTGACTTCGCATAAGGAAGGTGTGATAAACCGAACACTATATATCTATATAATAAGAGGGATTTAAAATAGACTTATAGTTAGCCATTGGAGTCTAAATGAGAGTTTTAGTACTCGTAAATACCTACACGTGGATATAAAGAACGTCAAAAACGGATTTCGTATGCGAAAGTTACGACCTTCCGAAGATTCGCCTATCAAAAACCCTAATTTGACTGAACTCACGACGTGAACAAGGGTTTATTCACAATGTGAGGTGTCATTTGCCACATCTCAGAATCTAGGAGGTGTGTGATGAGGCTATGAGGGGATAAGATCCAAACTCACGACGTGAGCAAGGATAACTCACGACGTAAGGAGTCACATGGCCACCCTTCGAAGTTAGGGACGCAAATGGTAAGTCTATGGGATGAGCATGCAAGACTCACGACGTAAGCTTTATAAAACTTATGACGTGAGAGTCCAAAATTGTAACATCTGGATTCCCAGGTATATTATTTTATTCATTTATTTTGGAATTTATAGAGGGACTCGGCGAGTTGGTGCTTAGACTCGCCGAGTAGGGTCGCGGATTCTCATCCGGGTTCATGACCAGACTCGGCAACTCCACGTTGTTTAATGAAAACCTAATTTCCCAGGTTTGGGACCTATTTAAAGGCTCTTAGGGCCGTCATTTGCAGGTAGCAAACCCCAGAGAGAGACCCTAAGAGATCTAGAGCGTTTGTGAGGGAGGAGAGGCCACTTTTGATCATTTTATTGGTGTGATTGAAAAAAGGAGGTGACCAAGGCAATAGGAGGTTGAAAGAGGAGCAGATCTGGTGATTTCAGAGTTTAGAGACTTCATCCTGAGGTATTTATTTAGACCTTCTTCAGTTTTGGTGTTGATTCTTAGAGTTAGGGTTCTCTAACCCCTTTAGAGAATGGATATGTGGAGCAATTGGTCCCTTCTCGAGTTTATGCTTTGGATCTGGACTCAAAGAGGTCCAGAGACCTTAACCCTTGGAGCTTTATGGGTTATTTTGGGAGCCATGAACTTAGGAGTTTATTTTTGGGGCTAAATCACCAAGTAGGACCATCTAGATGTCATATGAGTGTCAAGGTCTGAACTTTACGTGATTATCATGCTTGGGAAGGTCAGATCTATGGATTTAAAGAACATATATAACCTCAGGAGGTCAATGGAGTTTTTTCATGGCATGAACTCGCCGAGTCCAAAGATCACACTCGTCGAGTAGGGTTAGGGTTTCCCGTAAATCACTCAACGAGTAGACTCACCAAATTGGGTCAATAACTCAGTGAGTCAGAGAAGGATTAGAGGACTGGAGTTCAAGACGGAACTCGCCGAGTTGATCTTGAGACTCGACAAGTTGAGTCGGGGTAGCCCCGCGATTCATGCCAGGTGTGACTCGTCGAGCAAGGGGAGGGACTCGACATGCCAAGCAAGACTAGGGAGTTAGTGGACACGTGTAGACTCGCCAAGTTGCCCAAAGTGTACTCGACGAGTCGGGTCAAAGTTTGACCGTTGACTTTTAGGGTTTGGTCAACAATGAAGGCCTTTGAGCCAAAAGAGGGGTAAAATGGTCTTTTACCCTTCTGAGGGTGCCTAGAGAGGGTTGAGTCTAGTCCTGAGAGTTATATTTATGAGAGTATTACTTTATGTGATTAGGTGGAGGCTAGATCGTATTTCTACCGAGTCAGAGATTTACCGAGACATCTGAGGTGAGTCTTCTCACTATACTTTATCTTGAGTGGTAATTAGGGTCATGTGATAGAGTTACTGTATGCTATTATGTGATGTGTTGCACTGCATTATTTTTATGTGATTTATGCCATGTGTATATCAGAGTATATCAGAGTTAGAACCGGAAGGTTCACAGAGCTAGGACCAGAGAGTCCACAGAGTTACGGCCTCGAGTGGCTAGTATGTGTTATGTATGGTATTTTGGGGAACTCACTAAGCTTTATGCTTACAGTGCTATGTGTTATGTGTTTCAGGTATCCGTGATAATCGCGGGAAGGCGCTGGCATGATTCGTACACACACATGAGATTTATGTATTTTGATCTTGGGAAATATTTTGTGAAACAAGGATATGTTACAATGGGATTTTGTAAATAAATGTGTTTGGAAAAATGTGTTTAAAAATGCGAAAATTTGTTTTAAATTTCACGGTGTTACAAAAATACTTACTATAAATAGGAGGTTCGACCTTAGCTATTCCTTACACCATTTCCCTTTCGCCTCTCTCCCTTGCTGAAGCCATCTTGCATCCCGAGCCCCGACGACCTCGTATCGCTGACAAATCACGCTACTAGGGTGAGTTCGCGACGCCACTTTCTAATATTTTCGGGGGAAAACACATGCTATATATTGTATATACGTTACTATTAGATCTATATGATGGTTTAGTTGTATCAATATAGAATATTATATTAATCAAGATATAGTTGTTCTAAATATAATATTTTGAATATATACAACTATGGTCAACTTGTTAGCATGCTATTGTTATAGAAATATATTAATGTAGATCTTGAGTTATACTTAAGATTCTATATATGTTGTGTGCGATATAGTTCCGAAGTTATATTCGAAAGTTCTATATGTTGAAAAGTATGTACGTTGTTATTGTTGGTTTTATATCATTATAAAACTTGTTATGTAATATGTTATTGTTATTATTGGTTATATGACAAGATAAAACCTGGTTTTACGTCAAGTTATAGCTGTTATACTGCCTAAATGTTATGAAGTTAAGAGTAATGTTTAAAGGCAAAGTCTAGTAACTTAGGGTTTTAGGCACGAAAATGCTTTTGTTGTTAGAGCTATAGGAAGTCGTCGAAGTCTACATGAGTAATTGTATTCATCAACTAAGATTGGGGATCTTAGCGGAAATCCTCTGAATACATACTAAGTGTTGAAGAACATTTAGGTATAATACTTATTTGATAAGTAGAATATTATACCTGGAATACATACTAAGTGTTGAAGAGTCAAAATGATACTTTCAAAACTATACTCTTGAACTTGGAAAATGTGTTATTTTTATATAGAGTCAAAACCTATGTACTCACCAACTTTATGTTGACGTATTTTAAAATGTATGTGTTTTCAGGATCTTGAAAAGCTAGTATGTATTCGAACAGGAGAAGTTTTACTATTATCTTTCAGTTCAATAAGAAATATGCCATGGTCGGATATTATGTAATAGGTTATAGAAAAACAGTTATGTAACTTTCAATTATCAATAAAGGTATGTATTTTCTTTAATACTGTTCAATGTATGTTATATAATTGTGATGCGAAGAATGACGTTACATCACCCGGTGTTTGCGCCGACGGCCGGGGTGTGACAGGGAAGCTGATGGGATGTGTCAGTTGTCCGAGTAATGATCTTTAAACTTCATCAAATAGAAGCGTATCCACTAACAACATAAATGGTGATTGTTCATCAATGGTAAAAAGACAGTTAAGAGAACCGAACGAAGGGTGGAAGCTGATGGGATGCGCAGTTGTCCAAGGAGTACTGGTAGTGCGAGAAAGTACCAATCAATTTTGTGGTGGTGATGAAAGACGATCGAGGGAGTGAGTTTTTAGAGAAAGACATGTATATCTGTTAGCATTTGATTGGAAGCTAGTAGCGTTAAGGAGTGACTCTCTCAAATGAGAGGTCATGGGTTCAAGTCTCACTAGGAGACTTAGGTTGCATTTAGGATTAAATTAAGAATATGATAGTTTGTCGTTAAAAAAAAATGGTCCTTTTATTTGAGAGGCAAGGAATTTAAGTCTCTTTCTCATTTGGGATATACATTAGTTTACCATTTCAATAAATAAATAAACAATAATATACTTTAATAAATATATGTTTTTTTTTGCTATTTGTCACACTCTCATTTAATTTGTCAAATGTCATTTTGTGGATATTTTGAATTAATTTTTATTCCACATGTCATTTTATGGTTTTTCTATTTTATTAATTTCACTTTCATTCAATTTGTCAAAATTCGTTTTCTGGTTGTTTTGCCACATATCACATTTTCATTCAACTTGTCACATGTCATTTTGTGGTTATTTTGAATTAATTTCTTTTCCACATGTTATTTTATGAGTTTTTATATTTTAATAAATTCTACATCTCTATACTAATAAAAAAGTAATTCTTTTGTCATTTGCTACCATATTAGACCTCTTAATTAATATGTTTTCAGTTGTCAATCTATTAGTTCTCCATTTTAAATCTATTAGAAATCCTCATTATTGTGATACTATTTGTCAATGTATTTATTCTTTATTTTAAATTTTATGTTATTGTTTTTATAAATTCACAAATAAAAATTATCTAATATATATTAAAATTTAATTTTACATACTTATGTGAATCTACGATTATAATTTCACATAACTAATAAATCTAAAGTTGAAACTCATTAGTTTATTTTGTTTATTTACTTAAATTTAAAATATAAAAAGATCAATTTTAATTATTCATTATTTTTTTTCTTTTCTTATAATTATTTCAACATTTATATTTAAGTTTTTTAAATTGACCTATATAATATACAAATCTTATATCAAATCAAATAATAATAATAAAATCGGAGGAGCTTACTATTCCCTAACTTGTACGTACGCATTAGGTATTGTACAATTTCCCTTGATATATAAAATTTTAGGTTTGGAAAAGTATAGTACGAATAAAAGTACTAGGGACTTATCTTCTTCGGTTCTTTCTGCCCGGCTGTCTCTTTTTCCAGTCATACATTCAGGTAATCTCTCCTTTTCTCTTGTTATTCCCTTTTCAATTCGCTTGAAGCTATAATCTGTAATGGTTGTTTTTTAATTTTGTCTGAATTTGCGAATTCCTGTTAAAAAAGAGGCTTCAAGTTGAGTGTTATGTTATTTTAGGGTTTTATATACATACTTTCTGTACAATTTATGTATCTTCGCGTCTTAGACGTGAATTTACCTTGTGTTTTCAGTTAATTAGAAATAATTTCACTACGATGTTTGATTTAGGGTTTTCAGAGCTGCTAATTTGTTTTCAAATATCGGTAACCCTAGTTAGATCTGCTCATATAAGCAGATTCGTTGACTATTTCGATCCCTGATTTGAACATAACACGGCTTCATTTGTTTGAAGATAACTTATTTCATGGTACATTTAGCGATTCCCCGTAATAATTTTTCGGTTCCATCTCCTTGAACTGATCTTCAGGTTCACAAATGGCGGGAAAGGGTGGGAAAGGTCTATTGGCTGGAAAAACTACAGCAGCAGCTGCTGCAGCAGCTAACAAGGATAAAGATAAGAAGAGGCCAACTTCCAGGTCTTCTCGAGCTGGTCTTCAGGTATACATATAGAAGAACAATTATACACTAAATTTGCATACAGCTTGCTTTTTTCTGTTTAATACCTGTTCAATGAAGTCTAGTAATTTTCAAATTCGAAACTGACATAGATCTTTTTGTAGTTCTATTACTTTGAAATAGTTCTATTCTAATAACCATCCATAGTTAAACAGTTATATGAAATTGAAGAAGTGAACTTGTTGAGGAGAGTTTATTGGACATTTATCTGAAATTTTGCAGTTCTGGGAAGCATAATCCTTGTTGGGCTCTTTAATGTTCCCTCAATATCCTAAAATCTTAATGTTTGCTTGTGAGCATGGTTAAATGAAGTATATAATTACTTGTCAAGCACATAGAAAACCTCCCAACTGTGAAAAAATAAATAATATATAATCTTTTGATCATAATAATCATCATCAATTTTTTCTAATTATACTTGCAGTTTCCGGTGGGAAGAATTCACCGGCATCTGAAAACAAGAACCTCCGCCAACGGACGTGTGGGAGCCACCGCAGCGGTCTACTCAGCCGCCATTCTGGAGTACTTGACTGCTGAAGTGCTTGAGCTGGCAGGAAATGCCAGCAAGGATTTGAAGGTGAAGAGGATCACGCCACGTCACTTACAGCTGGCGATCCGTGGTGACGAGGAGCTTGACACACTCATCAAAGGTACGATTGCTGGAGGTGGTGTCATTCCTCACATTCACAAGTCCCTCATCAACAAAACCACAAAAGAATGAGATGTTGATGTTCCATTTTGGCTTCTTCAACAACACTCCTGAGTTGACTACCATTGACTGTTTTAGTTTGTAGGATCTTGGCTTATCGTAAGGATTTATGTAGTTTGACTTTGACTTTGACTTTGATGTTATTTAGTTTTTATGTTGTAGAATTCATGTATATCGGCTTCCTTGCATATCATCTTTGGATTCTGTTACATTCTTTATCTTGAATTATCATGGTGGCTTTGTGCTAGCATCCAAGTTATATTTTTTTATTCGATGATAGTAATATAGAGTTGAATGTTGATGTGCCTATTGACATACCTATAGATACATTATCAAATGTAAATTCTATAAAATGTTAAATTACGCACACAAATACAAAAAATTTAAAACTGATTAACCACATCAACACACAATTTTAATGGTGAATTACATGAAATGAATGAAGCAATAGAAACATTGTTTGTATTTGAGAAACAACAATATATTGATGATATCTTAGTACACTCTAATGAGATTCACGTCGTGGATATTTAGATCTTTTTGCATACATATGTGTTAAATATATATGAGTTGGTTTTATAGAATTTTTAGGTATGAAAATAGATGGTATATGATAGCCAAAGTCATATCTTTGAAAAAATAGATGTTCTTCATTATAAATTAACATATAAAAAGAAAATATGAAGTTTTTTTTGGAGTGTATACCCTGCTTCTAATATTATTATTCTAATATTATTATTAAAGGTATCGACATCTATTACCACAAAAAAAAAAAACATGGTCTCTATAATATAGTTAGGTCTGATGATTCGAGACATGAATACACAAATTCGTAATTCGAAACACGAATATACGAATTCGTGTGTGATAGGACACGAAACAAATACACGATACAAATACATCTTGAAAATTGTGATAAAACATATTTCTCTGTATATTTGTGTATGACATGTGAAAATAACACAAATAAACACGATTATGACCATGTTTTTGCCAAAATGCCATTTTCATAAGGAAGTTGTATTTTCACTTAAGAAGTTGATCCATTCACAAGGTACAATATATTTATAACTATCATACAAATTAGTAAAACATACATTTTATATAGATGATGTAACTATCCAATTTCCATAATAAAATTTTCACAGATAAAATGTCATTTCCGTAAAACAAAATATCGATAAAAGTCACTTGTTCAATAAGTTATAATCCCAAAATCAGAGTATAAAATAAACATGGAATCTTAAAACATGAAGACTGCTTATGAGTGTATACAATTACACATTTATCTTCCCACGATCGTAAGAAATACCCGGAAACATTTAATTTACAACTGTAAGAACAAAGGGTTGTGAGTTCCCCATAATATCACATATAACACAGATAACCATAAATAACAGTAACGTGTCTGTTTCAACCTAATGGGTATGTTTCAACCGATCAGGGATGTTCAACCCAACAAGTCTATTTCACCCGAATAAGTATTTTTCAACCCAACATGTTTGTTTTAATCGAACGACTATGTTTTAATCTAATAGGTTTGTTTCAACCAAAATAGGTATGTTTCAACCGATTAGGTTTATTTCAACCGAAACGGGTATGTTTCAACCCAATAGGTCTATTTCAACCGAACATGCAAACATACAAGCAACAGACAAGACTACTAGTCTAGCTAAGCATACAATCATTTCATAGCAACTATGTCATAGTAATACATTGAGAAGACTCACCCGAATCAAGGAGCTGAAAAGACAATACTCATTACTCATAGTCATGCAGAGTCAGCTATACATACCATAGGGACCAAACAGAGGCTCAAACATCAGTATATAACTCAAAACCTCCAAGTATGAGTAAAAGTCAAATTGGTTAAAAAAAAAAGTTAATGTCCACGGACCACCGCATCACGACCCGCTTGTTAGTCACGTTGCGGTCACTTAAAGCCAAAACAATCACGACTGAGTCTTGTGACTCGCGTCTCGACTTGATATCCAGCGCACCGTAGTTAACATCCATAACAACTTATTTCATTAAGATCTTAATCCCTAAGTCCATAAATCTAAAGCTCAAATCCGGATCAATTCATACCTCGCATGGATAAGGTTTCCAACTTTATCCATTTCATGACCTCCAATAACCTAGATCTAAAAACCTAACTTTTCTAAGGGTACAAAATGAAATGACCCAAGCTCCATGCATGATTGGAAATGGACACCAAGTTCTCAACTATATGGGACCTAAAGGTCCAAAAACCGCCTAAACTACAACCAATGGTCTTGGAGTTGCTCTTGTTGGGGTATGAAGTCTTGTCCAACATGGAGCATTTAGATCACAATGGAGAACTTGGGTTTCATGGAGCATGTGAGTGTGTGACAAAGGAATAGATCATCTGAGAAGGGGATGGATCGTCTGACAAAGGAACGGATCAAGTGCTAAAGGAACGGATCATATAAATGGGGTTGGAGCACTTGAAAGAGTTTTGTAGCACTTGGCGAAACAAGGGGACATTGTTGCGCCATCTGATAAAGGGATGTTCCAAGAAGGATGTTGTTGCGCCATAAGCATTCCGTCTTGCACCATGTTGCTCCCTCTTGCATTATAAGGTATCCCTCTTGTGTCATAGGGTTTCCTCTTGTGCCATGGAGTATATTGTTGCGGCAAGCATGTTCTTGTTGTGACAAGGTGGTGATGGTGCTCCAACCTAGAAGTTCTTGCGCCACACTTGAAGACTTTTGTGCCATCCTCGCACATGTTGCATCATCATGGTGCAAAATGGTTAATTTTGGTTCCTTGATGATCCATGATATACCTGATGAGCCAAGTATGTTATAAAGTCCTCTATGATGCTCAATGTTGTTCAAGGATGCTCAGAAGTTAGTATTGCTTAAGGATTACACCATGTTGTGCCACCATGATGAATGTAATTAGTGTTCATGATGGGCCACTTGAACATCATGATGCTCCACTATGGAATAAGGTGATCCATTATGTGTGTTGCTGATGCCCATGGGTTGTATGACATGGAAGAATGTTCCAGAAGATGCTTCATGGTGGAATATGATTGGTTGTCACCATTCATGAGCCTATAGGCCAATGGGCTTGGCCCATTAGGGTTTTAAGTTTGACCCCTTAAGTATAAATAGGCTCTTTCCCCCATCATTATAAATTATTGGATTTCTTTGAGAGCTCAAAGTGAGATACAATTTTGAGTGCTTGAAATTAGGGATGTTATTCGGATTGGAACCGGACCGAACCAACCCGAACCCGAATAACCCAAAAACCGAATAAGGATAATTGCATGAACCAAAAACTGAACTAATTTACCAATATAGGTTTGGCTCGGTTTGGGTATTAATCGGTTCGGTTCGGTTATCACCCGAATAACATGTACACAATGCTTAAGGAGCTAATGTAACTGAAAAAAAACCAAATAAACCGTATTAGGATTCTATAACCCACATAACCTGAATAATAGAATAATAATATACTTTTATACATCAACATAAAACATTCAAATCACATAACCAATATCACAATGAAAGAATACCATTTACATAGTAGATTAACATTATGATGAGACGATTGGTCAATTTTAAAACGATGAGAATGAGCATAGGGTTTTATTTTCTGTTATGAACGTAAAGGACAAAAGTGTGAATCGTGATTTTGATTTTTGTCGATCAGAGAAAGAGGACGAGGAATGCTTATTCGGGTCGGGTATTTAGAACTGAATAAGATCTTATTTGGGTAAACCGAACCAAATAACCTGATAACCGAATAAGCATAATATAGATACTCGAAACCCGAATCAAATTGATTATTCGGGACTAATTCGATTCGGTTCGGTTCGGTTCAATTTTCTGGGTCAAATTCTCATCCCTACTTGTAATAGTTCCATAAAGTTAATAAAATCCTCTCTCTCTCTCTCTCTCTCTCTCTCTCTCTCTCGTTCACCTGTAGACGTAGGTCACCTTGACCGAACCACGCTAAATATCATGTTCTTTTGATTTAGGTTTTTCAAAAGTTTTGTGAGTTCACCGAGGTTTGTTTTTGATATTTGTATGAAGTGCTTAACTTGTTTTGTTGTCACCCAACAAACTGGTATCAAAACAATGGCTAAAGACGGGATAGTTAAGATCAACAAGTTCAATGGAAAAGATTTCGATTTCAGGAAGATGCAAATTGAAGACGACCTCCACCAAAAACATTTACATGAACCTTTGTCAGAAGATAAATTGTTCCTTATGAAGCAGGAGGACTGGGAGTTGTTAGATATGCAGGAAATTGGTGTGGTGCATTTATCATTGGCAAATAACGTTGCTTACAACATTGAAAATGAGAAGAAAATTTATGGGTTGATAAAAGCACTATCTAACATGTACGAGAAACATTCAACAGCGAATAAGGTTCACCTGATTCGACAATTGGTAAATCTAAAGATGAAAGAAGGTGGCTCAATGAATGATCTTGTCAATGAATTTAATTCAATCATGTCAAGGTTGACATCGGTTGAGATTAATTTTGAAGATGAAGTCCAAGCACTGCTACTATTATCATCATTACCCAAAAGTTGGCCAAGAACAGTGATAGTGGTCACCAGCTCAGCTGGAGGTGCCAAGCTGACATTCGAAAGCATGCTCGACATAATCCTTGGTGAGGATGTGCAAGATGAAGTGATGGAGAATCCTCTAACAATATTCTTAGTACGAAGGAAAGAGGAAGGAAGTCTAATAGAGGAAGCAGGGGTAGAGGAAGATCAAAGTCGAGGAAGAGAGGTGTATCAAAATACGGGAAGGATATCACTTGTTGGAACTGCATAGAGAAGGGCCATTTAAAGAATCAATGTCTGAAGCCTCTTGAAGAAAAAGTAAGAATGAGATGAACATTGCATCAGACTCTGAAGGAAATGTTCTTATCTGTGCAGTTGAAAACTAAGTTGAATCCTGGTGTGTCATTCCATGTTAGTCATTCCAAAGATATAATGCTAATGCATAATTTTAGGTAGTACCAAGGGAATGTCAGACTAGCAGATAACAAGAGCCTTGATATTACAGGTGTTGGGGATGTTGTCCTCAAAACTACTATGGGCACGAAATGGACTTTGAAGAATGTCAAGTTCATTCCAGACTTGAAAAGAATGTTGATATCAACAGGGCAACTTGATGATGAAGGTTACCATATCAATTTAGTGATCATCAGTGGATGGTAACAAAGGGAAACTTGGTGGTTGCTAGAGGTCAGAAGCGGGGTACACTTTACATGGTGCAAGTTTCTGATGATGATGTACATGTTGTTAAAGAAGTTAGGGAATCCAATCTATGGCACCAAATACTTGGATATATGAGTGAAAAAGGAATGAAGAGGCTTGTCTCCAAAGGAAAATTTTCAGATCTAAAGAATGTGACAATATATTTCTATGAGCCATGTGTTCTTGGTAAATAGAAGAAATTTACTTTCACGAAGATAGGACATCCACCCAAAACAAGGAAATTAGAGCTTGTTCATTAAGATGTTTATGGTCCCACTTTAGTTGCTTCAGTAGGAGGATCATAATATTATGTTTCTTTCATTGATGACTGCACTAGGAAACTTGGGTCTATTTCTTGAAGCAGAAGTCTACAGTTTTTAATGCTTTCAAGAAATAGAAGGAAATGGTGGAAAATAAAACTACATTGAAAATTAAGTGTTTCAGATCCGATAATGGGGGTGAATACATTAGAAAATAATTCGTTGATTTCTGTGCTAAACATGGAATCAGGATGTAGAAGACTATTCCAGAAACACCTCAATAGATTGGAGTAGTTGATAGGATGAACAAAACATTGAATGAAATGGTGAAGAGCAAGAGACTGCATACAGGTTTACCCAAGATGTTTTAGGCAGATGTAGTCAACATAGCTGGATACCTACTCAATAGAGAACCATAAATTCCCATATAGTTCAAGATTCTAGAGGAAGAATGGCAAGGTTACAAGGTTTCATCCAAACACATGAAGGTCTTCGGTTGTGTCTATTATGTAAAAGTCAAAGACTCTGAGAGATATATACAAGCTTGACTCTATGTCAAGGATGTACACCTTTATAGGCTATGGGTTGTACGATATGGGTTATCACTTCTGGGATAACGAGCACAAAAAGGTTATCAAAAGTCGTGATGTGGTGTTCAGTGAGAATGTGTTATACAAGGATAAACTTGCTAAGGGATCAAGCAGTACCAAACACCCAGAAAATGAAGAATAAGGCCCCGTTTGATAATTGCTGGTCGAGAAAGTGCTGACTGGGAAAAGTCTATCTGGGTAAGAGATCCTGACTGAGTAAGAAATCATGCTGTTTGATTGTACATCTGACTGGATGTGCTGATTGATGACAAATAACCATTTTACCCTTGTTCCAAACCAACATCCTAAACATTACACACAAATCATTTAAAATCCAAATAAAAATTATTATCCATAACTCTATCTATGAGATAAATATCAAACACAACAACCTAAACTAAAATATAACCATTGATGGGTATACTCGGCACTCCATTTAAGCACATATGCCACACATCTCATACATGTTATACATAGGGTTAAAATATGGCCTGCATACACTTTGTTAGAATGTTTACAAAATGAATAGAATAATAATTTAAGCATTGATCAGTTAAAGGAATACAAGGCACATTTGGACCAAATCTTGACCTGAAAACCATTTTCCTATAATCTTAACTCAAAGACATAATTGGAATAATATAAGAGGCCATAAGAGGTTTGACCCACCGAAAAAAAATACAAGACTAGCATTTATGATGAGAAGGAATTCAAGACACATTTACCCCTAATCTTTACTGAAAGAGACAAATAATTTACAAAATATATGCATGAAAAACTTTGACTAATGCTTTGAATATCAATTTTGATTCAAAAACAGTTCAATACATATCTCTCTCAACAGGAAACATGAAGGGAACAACTAACAACAACAAAAATCAAAACCTGAAGAAGAACTCAGAACTTTTATCTCTCTCAACAGCCAAAGAATATTCAACAGCAAAATCGAAACCTGTATCCCTCTCAACAGCATAAATCGAAACTTCTACAAAAAGATTGGGGATGACGATGGCAAAAATTGGAAGTTTTAGGGCAAGGAGCTTTGATCGGTTGGAGAAGAAAAGAACAGTAGAAGCGTACCTCATAGATGAGGAAGGAGTTTCGATCGGCGGTTGGAAGAAGAAATGGGTCGACGTTGCTTGCTGGTTGCTGGAGAAGAGTAGTAGCTGAAAGAGGAGAAGAAAGGGCACCGATGGAAACTTTTCTCCTTTTCTCAGTCAACTGATTTCCAACTTCTTTCTCAATCAAATTTAGATTTCCGAATCAGACACACATAAAATTTTTATCAAACGCATATAGCTGACCGAGTCAGCCAAAAAGTTCTGAGCCGACTCGGTCAGACCAGTATAAACACAGCCTAAGTTGAGTTAGAAGAAACTTCATAGGACAACATTATAAAACCTGTTGCTACTCTAGAAATAGGTGAAATTTCAGGAAGCAGTGGGAAATCTGATGAAAGTGGAGAGAGTTGGAGCATGGATGATAGTAGTTCAGAGAATGAAGCTGTAGAATCTGAAATTCCTATTGTCTATAGATCCAGTGGAGTACGAAGGCCTCTAGTCGGGTATTCTCCTTCAACAAACTTCTTGTTGTTGACAGAGAATGGCAAACCTAAGTATTATCCATAAACCTTGAGGATGAAAGAATCCATACAGTGGAAGAAGGATATGGAAGAAGAATTGAGTTCACCTGACAAGAAGCAGACTTGGTCCTTGGTCAAGCTCCCTGTAGGGAAGAAACCACGGCAAAACAAGTGGGTGTTTCGGGTTAAGGATGAGATTGATGGAACCAAAAGATACAAGGCAAGATTGGTAGTCAAGGGTTTCCAATAGAAGAGAGGGGGGGGGGTGATTATAATGAGATCTTTTCTACAATTGTGAGGATGACCACAATCAGAATGGTTTTAGGAATTGTGGCCTCTAAATATCTCCATCTAGAGAAACTAGATGTGAAAAAAACTTTTCTCCATGGCGACCTTGTAGAATACATCTAGATGGCATAACCAGAAGGTTTTCTCACAGTTGGCAAGGAAAATTTGGTGTGCAAACTCGTGGAATTGGTACTTGAAGTTTGATAACTTCATGTAGTGGAATGAGTACAACAGATATGAGATAGATCACTGTTGTTATTTGAAGAAAGTCAAGTCCTCTTATATCATCCTATTTTTATATGATGATGACATGTTGATTGCTGGATCCGACATGTAGGAGATCAACAAGCTAAAGAAGCAGTTGTCCAGTGTCTTAGGAGCTGTTAAACAAATATTAGGCACAAGCATATCCACGGACAGAGTTACTGATACATTAAAACTTTCACAAGCCAAGTACATTAATAAAGTTTTAGAAAAGTCCATCATGGAACATGCGATAGCCAGAAGTACACCATTGGGGAGTCAATTAAGACTTACCAAGAAGAAATCCCCCAAAAAGAAAGAAGAAAGAGAATATATGGCTAAAGTTCCCTACATATTTTCAGTTGGTAGTTTAATGTATGCAATAGTATGCACTAGACCAAATATTGCTCATGCAGTGGGAGTTGTGAACAAGTTCATGTAAAATCCTGGAAGACAACATTGGGAAGGAGTGAAATGGTTGCTACGCTACTTAAAAGGAACAATGATTGTTCCTTGTGTTTCAGAAGAAAAGGAATAGTTTTAGAAGGGTTCGTTGATGCAGACTTAGGTGGATGTGTAGATTTAGGTAAGAGCACAACGAGTTATGTGTTCACAATTGGAGGTACAACAATCAGTTGGATGTCAAGGTTACAAAATAGTGTTGTTCTTTCAACCACAAAAGCAGAATACATGGCACTTGCAGAAGTTTCCAAAGAGCACATATGGTTGAAGGGTTTCTTTTCACAACTTGGAATGCACCAGGAGGATTGTGTATTTCATTGTGACAACCAAAGTGCAGTTCACTTAGCAAATAATCCAGTGTTTCACAACAGAACAAAATACATTCAGATGAGGTACCATTTCATTCGAGAGTTAATCAATGAAGGAACTCTAAACTTAAAGAAAATCCTTGGAACGAAGAATTCAGCTGATATGTTCACCAAGTTATTACCATTGAAAAGTTGAAAGTCTGCAGGAGTTCAACTAGCCTTTTAAAAGTTTAAAGAAAAGGGATTGGTGGAGAGAGAGAGAGAGAGAGGGAGGGAGTGAGAGAGAGAAAGATAGAGTACTTTGAGGAATGGTGAAATTTGAATGGAAGATGAAGTTGTTTAAACCTTCAAGTGGGAGATTATTGAGGTATGAAGTCTTGTCCAACATGGAGCACTTAGATAACAATGGATCACTTGGTGTTCATGGAGCATGTGTCAAATGAATGGATCATTTGAAAAAGGAACGAATCAATTTCCAAAGGAATGGATCATATACAAGGGGTTTGGAGTACTTGGAAGAGGTTTAGATTACTAGGGAGTGATATGAAGCAACAAGGGGACCTTGTTGCGCCATATGATAAATGGATGGGCCAAGAAGGATGTTGTTGCACCATAAGCATGCCTTCTTGCACCACGTTGCTCCCTCTTGCACCATGAGGTATCCCTCTTGTGCCATGAGGTATCCTCTTGCGCCATGGAGTATATTTTTGCGCCAATAATGTTCTTGTTGCTCCAAGGTGGTGATGTTGCTCCAACCAAGAAGTTCTTGCAGCACACCTGAAGCCTGTTGCGCCATCCTTGCACATGTTGCGCCATCATGGTGAAAGATGGGTCATTTTGGTTCCATGATGAGCCATGGTATCCCTGATGAGCCAAGTATGCTATGAAGTCCTCTATGATGCTCAAGATTATTCAAGGATGCTTAGAAGTTGGTATTGCTCAAGGATTACACCATGTTGTGCGACAAATCCATAATGGTTGTTGGGCCATTAGTGTTCATGATATGCCACTTGTACATCATGATCCTCCACTAGGGCATAAGGTGCTCCATCATGTGTGTTGTTGATGCTCATGGATTATATGACATGAAAGAATGTTCCAGAAGATGCAACATGGCAGAATATGATTGGTTGCCACCATTCATGGGCCTATGAGACAATGGGCTTGGCCTATTAGGGTTTTAAGTTTGATCCCTCATGTATAAATGGGCTCATATGCCGACATTGTAAATTGCTAGATTTCTGTGAGAGCTCAAGTGAGAAACAAATTTGAGTGCTTGTAATAGTTTCATAAAGTTAATAAATCATCTCTCTCTCTCTCTCTCTCATTCACCCGTAGACGTAGGTCACCTTGACCAAACCACGTTAAATATCATGTTCCTTTGATTTACATTTTTTAGAAGTTTTGTGAGTTCACCGAAGTTTGTTTTTGATATTTGTCTGTAGTGTGTAATTTGTTTTGTTGTCACTTAACAACTCAAACTCCAAGAACCAACCTCAAATGCTCAAGAAAAGACTTCAAAGTATGCACAATCAGTTAAATAATGTAATGGTATGAACTTTATGCCTTTAGGATACTTAGAAGATTCTTAGAAGGTCATATCTCAACATCAATAACCTCAACAAGCAATGGGATGACCACCTTCTTCTCCAAGTCCAAGAAACCACTAATACACAAAATATTGCAACAAAACTCAAGGTTCTCTTACTCTAGGGGTTAGGATTTCCTTTCTAAGGATGGAGGCTTCAAGAATGAGAAAACCTAAAGGGTTAGTTCACTTATACAGGGCCCAAAGCTCACGATTTAGGGTTTTGTGAGCAACCATCACTGTGCCGCGGTCCAACACCTGCCTGCACCATGACTTAAATGACAATGCAGTGCCATGATGATCTCCATCACGCCGTGACCAAGAAAAACACTCAAACCCCCAAATTAAAATAAAATAACATTAAATTATCATATACATGAACTTGAATGTTACAGACGAATTAAAATTTAAAGTGGAAATATCACTTAATTGATTTTTGATATAAGTATGCTTCGAATATTTTGATTTTCTTATTTGACTTTTACATTTTTAACAATGTTTGAAAATAAGATTTCTCATATGATTTCTAATTTTCGAAATCTAAATTTTTGACATAAAGTTATTTCAAAAATAACTTTTACCAAAATTTTAGAACTTTTGTCTCAATCTATTGTGACAATCCAAAAAACATCACAAAAATGTATAACATGAAACAAAATTGGGACGAAATTAAATTTTAAATTTGTATTGGTGTGAAGTGTAAAAAACACAACATTGCACAGTGTCTTGTTCGTATTCAAAATTTGACATGATATTAACATTGTTCGTTGTGTTTTTTTATGATTAGTTATGAATTAAATAAACTAAATGTTTTATTTCATATTTTTTTTCGTGTTTATCGTTTTTATTGTCTTCTAATTGGGTCGTTTTCATATTAGGAAAGAAAAACATGACCTCTTGCCATCTCGTATCTTGACAACTAAAAGCACGACATGATTACCCTATTGTCACCCTTGTCAAAATATATTGTGACAACCCAGAGAATATATCCTTAGCTGCGGTAGATAGCCAATATCGAAACACAATAAAGCAATCATATATAAACACCTAATATTCCAATCATCACTCTTATTAACATCAAACCATAGGTCCTAAAATAAGTACGTGAAAAACCATGTCACTTTGCAAGTAGATTAACATACTTCAGTTCTATACGCTACAACGATTCCAGAAATATAAATTTCACAAAAATCTAGCTCAATACGAGTACGATATGACTAACACAATAAATAAAGTTCAATCGTACTTAAAAGTTTACAAACGACGAAACTACAATGATAATTGTTGACTTTTGGAGGAAGTCGCAAACTAGGCAAACATAGTACTACTTGAAGTAGAAATTATGAAACAAAGAACGCCTAAAACGGAAATCATATGAGAAAGATATGACTTTTAACACTAATAAAATTAGCTGAAAAACAAAAGTCAAAACTAGAAAAAAACGACCAAAAGGGAAGTTGTAGAGAACAATGAGATCTACAAGGATATTTCCATCACAGAATTTCAAATTTTAATAATCCCGCCACGTGCGCTCGCACTCAGTGCGCCGCACACACCAGACACTTAATACGTCTAGATAAAGAGTGACGTGGCACATTGAGAGGACGACACGTGTCAGCATCTTACAATTTATATGTGGCTAAAAACTCCTATAAATAGCAAGTCTCGACCGATCCTTTATGACACCTCAACCTCTCTCTCTCTCTTAAAATTTGTGCCAATGACTCCTGAGCACCTTTCTAGTGCCATACTTGTTTTTTCTTCCCTAGATCAATGGTTTCATGAACTACATGTGAGTTCATGACCCCATTTTCCAAATCATTTCGGGGGGGGGGGGGGGGGGGGGGAGGATACATGTAGAAAACGCAACTTTACAAAGTTGTAACTAATTGTAGTTAGATAATTATGCTCATAACTTTAGGATGATATTATTCCCGATATAAACTCTACTCAAACTCTTTAGCTAATATTATGCCTAGTTGTTATAATACTAAACCACACTGGCAGATAAAATCATACCAAGTTGTCACACTGGCCAGTTGCCATGAAATGCTGAAACTCATTATTATAGCCACCCATTGGATAAGCTTAGTACCTAGTGTTACTCTGCCCAAATTTTTGGCTAAGAAAAACAAATTATATATATATATATATATATATATATATATATATATATTGATAATACCATATGTAGTGATAGTTTACACAAACTCGAGGAAACGGGTTCGAATACGCTCACTAAACTAAATAAATCCACTATTCTTGAGGAACTCTTTGAGAAGTAATGTCTATGGTCTGAAAAAAGGGATATTCGGAGAATACTATCAAAACACTAATGATGAACTAAATAGACAAGTAAAAGAAATATACATCTTCTATCCAAACCGGGATTTAGATATAGTTATTAAACTACCCGAATCCCATTACCAAAACACTAGAAAATACGCTAACACGCTGACTTAGGTTGAGAATACCACGAGTGCTAACTTATGAACTTCGACAAAGTATTTTTCACACTTACAAAACCTGTGAACTCACCAACATAATGTCGACCCTCTCAAAATCACATGTATTCCTAGGTCAACCAACATAAATAAAAGACTCTCCAGACAAAGAGTATGGACGACTCTCAGACTATCAAAGAAGATGATGATTAAGGAAAAACTCAACATGAAAGCATTTTCCATTAGTCAACATTTCGAAACTTCGTGTCGCTTGGTGTTTCTACCACCAGGCCGAGGGTGTGATAGATTGGTATCAGAGCTTAAGGGTTATAGTGAATTAGTAATTCTTTAGGAAATACAACTATAAACTACGGACATATACTCTATAAAGACATGTCGTCAGATATACAAATAAAAGTATTATTAAAATACACTACTAATAGACGACTTACGGGAGAAGTGACTAGTTTGAAGTATCGCTTAGGTTGCTGGATTCCAGAACGTCTATATGCTAAAATGGTCACGCCCTTCGATATTTCTCACCTAGTCGCTCCTTATTTGACAGTCTTTAAGTACAAAACCAAAACATAAAAAAATACACAAGAAATCAAGATTTCAGATTAAGTACCCTAAATAAGTTTAATAGTACATTGGGTAAACTACGACTAGACATAGAACTGATCAGCTATGTTTTATTTTGGATGGGTCTAATGCACTACTAAGCCTAAATATGGTAATTAAATAAAAGCTTGAGAAATCCAAAAGGGCATAAAACAAATAAAACAATGAACCGACTAAGACATAAAATTATTGTGATATGTTGTCAGGCTTCCAAGTCTTCTGTGTTGGTTTTAGATCGGAGATCTAGAGGTGATGCCATCAACGAGTTTTTGATGAGATAACTAAGCAAACATCACACCAAAGTTGCCGTCAAATGAAAGTGATTTTTCTTTTGATAATGAGCTGGTAAAAGAGGTAAAAACTTGAAAAAAAATATTTTCTCTTCAATTTGTTGAATACATCACCAAAATCTGAATGAACACAGATCTGAAAAGATTTTCATTTTCCCCCTCTAAGCTTCTAAAGGATAACACCAAGTAAACAACTTGAATGAAGTTGTACATAGAAAATCGCAAACTAAGGGTGATTTCTTGATAAAAGCAACTGGAAATAGGGTAAATAATCATGAAAAGAATTCTGTTCATCTCATGTTGTTTGATAAAACACCACAATATGAACAAAGTGATGGGTTTTGAGCATTCTAACACTTCCTAAGTGTACATGCAACCCTAATAACCTTGGATCTATGTTTGTCTAATTGTCATGCAAAGTTGAATTCCAAGGTTATATTCCTATCTAGCATACATGGGGAACAATTTTAACATAAAGTATAGATAGAATAACTTACCTTGTTGTTGGTTGTGTTCCTTGAAACCTTGTGAGCCTAGCACCCCAAGTGTGATGCCTCAAATGCTTCACACAACACCAAATGCTCTTGGAAGAACTTATGAGAGAATACTCACTTCTTCAAAATCGGCCAAGCCCTCTTGATTCTTAGTGTAGCCGATTTTGGGTGGAGAATATGTTACTTATATAGTGTTGACACATCTAGGGTTAAACCCTAATGTGTCATGACTCTTCATTTCCATGACCCATGGGTTTGTAACTCCCATGGAGAATCCTATGGGTGGAACCCAACTTGATGGTCCATGGAGCCTTTTAGCCCACTATACAAGATATGGATGACTTACATAATCAACCCATATATTTAATTAGTTATCTTTTGATCACTTAATTAATTCTAAATTAATTCTTGATCAAACTAATCAAATAATATTATTAATATATTAGAACTTATAATATATTAATAATCTCCAAGTGTTATTTCTCTCATTTAGTCTATCCAATTGCATGGTGCCATGCAACCCAAATGGACCATGTCGGGTCGGGTCAAGTACATACCAGAAATAGTTATGGACTTAGACACCTTATCCAACAGTCTCCCACTTGGATAAGTCTAATAACTATTACTGCAAGTATGACTTCAGGAACCGATCGGCAATCGTAGCTCTTTTCAAGGTTTCTTGAAACTGAGAAAATGATAGTACGCCATTTAAGATAAGTGATCATATAATCCTCTGTTCTAGATATCAGTCGGAAAAATACATGGAACAATGTCTTACTTATTGTCCAACATTTGTTTCCCGATTTCCGATTTGTTTGACAAAGAACTTCATTGAACACATCAATTTAGTTCTGACCGGGCTCGGTACATAGGTCAAAACAAAATCATCGAGGGGCCCAGATATCAACTTCTAATCCAAGAAGGAACAGATAAACTTCGACTCATATGTTTGTTCTACTACTCATTGAATTACACACAAGAGCACGATTTTATAACATCGAGTTACCAATGCGTTTTTCGTACAATCAATGCATAAGCAACTTGTAAGTAACAAATCATATCTCTAGGTTTAAAGACTTATATGATATTACCGTCTCACGATCACTCGAGATAGAATTCCATGAAGTGATTCCAGTGAGCGTGGGTTGAGTCCAATGCTCAGAACTTATGAGCACTCATGATTGTTGTAGCCTTGTCCCAAACCTCTACAACCAAACATGACAGTCTTGATTCATACCTACTTCCGACATATGACCGACTGTGGAGGTTTGAATAATATGTTATACCAAACAAAATTATTCTGGAAGTCAAAACATGCAAAAGAAATATAGTAAACGATCGACAAGAGATAGTAACACTTTACTCATAAATAAAACACTTTTATTCATCATCAAATGTCAATTACACTTTACAAATTTCGAGGTTATCTAACTACTAAATCTAATATCATCATTCAGCCCTATGCTCCGAGCATGCTGGAGATGCTTAACCCGAGTCAGTCCCTTCGTGAGGGGATCTGCCGGATTTTCATCTGATGATACCCTCTTTGCCACGAGGAGTCCTTCTTCGATCCGATGCTCTGATGAAATGGTATTTTCTGTCGATGTGTCTGGATCTCCCGTGATCCCTTGGTTCCTTGGCTAAGGCAACAGCGCTTTCACTATCACAGAAAATTTCCATTGGCTCTTTAATAGCTGGTACAACTCCAAGGTCTCCAATGAAGTTCCTTAGCCATAAAGCCTCCTTTTCCGCCTCGCTAGCTGCAATATACTCTGATTCACAAGTAGAATCTGCCACTGTCTCTTGCTTGGAACTCTTCCAAGAAATTGTTCCTCCATTTAGGGTAAAGACCCAGCCCGACTGAGAGTGGAAGTTATCCCTATCAGTATGGAAGCTAGCATCACTATACCCTACAACTCTCAAGTCATCACTCCCACCGAGGGTAAGGACCCAGTCCTTAGTCCTTCGTAGGTACTTGAGAATATTCTTTACCGCAGTCCAGTGTGCCTTGCCAGGGTTCCCCTGAAACCTGCTAACCATGCTCAGGGCAAAAGCTACATCAGGTCGAGTACACGTCATAGCATACATGATCGATCCTACAGCCGAAGCATAAGGAACTCGACTCATTTGTGCTATCTCAGCCTCAGTGCTAGGGCTTTGTGTCTTACTCAGTTTGGCGTTACTCTGGATGGGCAACTCTCCTTTCTTGGAGTCTTGCATTCTGAATCTCTTCAGAACCTTCTCCAAGTAGGTACTTTGACTAAGTCCAATTAGTCTTTTACTCCGATCTCTCAAGATCCTTATCCCCAAAATATAGGCAGCTTCACCAAGGTCCTTCATAGCGAAACACTTTCCAAGCCAGGACTTTACTTCCTGCAGGGTTGGAATGTCGTTTCCTATGAGTAGTATGTCATCCACATACAATACCAAAAAGCTAACTATGCTCCCACTAGCCTTGACATATACACAAGATTCATCTTCACTCCTAGAAAAGCCAAATTCCTTGACCTTTTCATCAAAGCAAAGATTCCATCTGCGAGGTGCTTGCTTTAATCCATAAATTGATTTCTCAAGCTTACACACTCTATTAGGGTACTCGTTGCTGACAAAACCCTCTGGCTGACTCATGTAAACATCTTCAGCCAACTTTCCATTAAGGAAAGTGGTTTTGACATCCATTTGCTAAATTTCATAGTCATGAAATGCGGCTATGGCTAACAGAACCCAAATAGACTTAATCTTGGCTACCGGAGAAAAGGTCTCATCATAATCCACTCTAGGAATTTGAGAGAAGCCCTTTGCAACCAGTCTAGCCTTATAAGTGTGTACTTTACCATCCATGTCGGTCTTCTTCTTGAAGACCCATTTGCACCCTACAGTCTTTCGACCTGCTACATTCTCAACCAAGTTCCAAACTTGATTGTCATACATGGATTGTATCTCGCTATCCATAGCCTCTTTCCATTTAGCAGACTCGGGGCCTGCCATGGCTTCCTCGTAGCTGTTAGGGTCATCTTGACTTACTAGTGTCTCATCACTAATAAGTGTTTCACCTTCTGCAGTAATATGGAATCCATAGTAATGCTCAGGTGCACTCCTAACTCTCGTGGAACGCCTCAGATGTACAGATTCGTCAATTGGCTCAACAGGAGTTTCCTCCTCAAGTTGAGGGCTAGAGTTTGAAGTTCCTTCACCACTTGACTCTTGAATTTCTTCAAGATCAACTTGCCTCCCACTGTCTCCTTGGCTTATAAACTCTCTTTCTCGAAAGATTACTCTTCTTGCTACAAAAACCACATTGTCACTAGGTCTGTAGAAGAGGTAACCAAAGGATTGTTGTGGGTAGCCGATGAAAATACACCTCTCGCTTCGGGGTTCAAGCTTATCATGAGTCTCGCATCTCACGAAAGCCTCACAGCCCCAAATCTTGATGTGGTCTAGTTTAGGTACTTTACCAGTCCACATCTCGTGAGGAGTTTTGGCAACTTTCTTTGTAGGGACTAGATTAAGGATATGGGCGGTAGTCTCTAAGGCATACCCCCAGAATGAGATTGGTAGCGAAGCTCGACTCATCATGGAACGAACCATGTCCAACAAGGTTCGATTACGCCTCTCAGCCACACCATTCAACTGCGGTGTCCTGGGAGGTGTCAATTGTGAGACAATCCCACATTCCTTTAGATAGTCGAGGAACTCTGAACTAAGATACTCACCACCTCGATCGGATCGAAGCATCTTAATGTTCCTGCCCAATTGATTCTCGACTTCCTGTTTAAATTCCTTAAACTTCTCGAAAGTCTCTGACTTATGCTTGATTAAGTAGACATATCCATATCTACTGTAATCATCAGTAAAATTCAAATAATAACGATTAGCATCTCTTGTGGCATGTTTGAATGGTCCACACACATCCGTGTGTATAAGGTCCAGCAAACCTTCACCCCTTTCACACGAGCCTGTGAAGGGTGACTTTGTCATTTTTCCAAGTAAGCATGATTCACAACTATCATTTGACTTTAGGTCAAACGACTCCAAGACTCCATCCTTTTGGAGTTGGCCTATGCGTTTCTTGCTTATATGTCCAAGACGACAATGCCATAATGATGCTTTATCCAAGTTATTATTATTAGTAGAATCAATACACAAAACATTATTTCCTAAGTTATCTACAATAGATACAGCTTCATACACACCATCACAAGGTAATGCTTTAAAATAAAGAACATTATTAAAGAAAGCATTAATCGAACCAACTTCATTATCAAACGAAAAGGTGAAACCTTGTTTGTACAATGCATGAAAGGAAATAATATTTCTTGCCATTTCTGGCGAATAACAACATTTATTCAAATCTAAATTTAACCCACTACTTAGCGATAAAGTATAAACTCCAATCTTGGTGACAGGTGTAACTTTCCTATTCCCCATGATTAAGTTTATTCTTCCTTGCTCCACATTCTCACTTCTTCCTAGTCCCTGCAAGTCACAACAAATATGAATACCGCAACCGGTATCAAGGACCCAAGATTTCGAATGGGGTGAGTTATTAGAAATGATAGTGTAAATACCTACATGGTTGGGTTTGACTTTCCCATCCTTCACATCTTGCTAGTACTTTGGGCAGTTCCGCTTCCAATGAGCTTTTTCATGGCAATAGAAGCATTCAGCCTCTTTTGGGTCAGAAGAAGGAGTAATGAAACCTTTCTTGGTTCCACTTGAAGAAGAGCCATCAAGGGTCCGAGCCTTGGTACCCTTTGAAGATCTCTTTCTCTTCCTCCCTCGACTTTGCCCGATTGCCAAGACCGGAGTTGAGTCTGGAGTAGGAGTGATAGCAACCGACTTCCCCTTAAGACCTGTTTCTGCGGTCTTGAGAAGTCCCTGAAGTTTGCTGAGGGTGACCTCTTCCTTCTTCATGTGATATGTCATGCGGAATTGATCATAACACGATGGTAAGGAGTGCAAAATGATATCTATTGCAAGCTCCTCAGGGAAGTTCACATTAAGCTTCAGCAAACGATCCACATACCTTTGCATTTTCTGCATGTAGCTCGTGACGGACTCTTCGTCCTTCATCATGGTTGTTATCATGGAGCAGATGACTTCGTACCTCTCTTGTCGTGCACTTGATGGTATCTTTCCATCAAATCTTGGTGCATTTCATAAGGGTAGAAATCTTCATAAGACTTTTGGAGTTCAGCTGTCATGGTGGCCAACATGATGCAAGCCACCTTGGTTGCATCTCTTTCATGAGTATGAAAGTCAGCGATCTCCTGGGGAGTTGCAGTGGACTCGTCAATTTCCTTAAGCTCCTTGTCAAGGACATATTCTTTGTCCTCGTAGCGGGTAATCATCCTGATGTTTCTGATCCATTTATTGAAGTTGGATCCATCAAAGGTGACTTTCCCGCACAAACTCATAAGAGTAAAGGAGCCATTAGGATTCGAGCCAGAAGCATTGTTAGAAGACATCTGAAAGAGAAGAACAAGTTTAGTTTAGATTTAAGAGAGTCCTTAATAAAACACCCAAATGTAATATTAAGGCTAGGATCCAATCACAATATAATATAACTTAGAAGAGGTATGCCGTAATCTAAGCTATACCATATTTGAAAGGTAGGTGAATAACGATTCACCAATTTCCACCACGAAAACCGAAATATTAGATATTTAGTTTTTATTGGTTTTAGAAATTCCTAGATTCTTTGAGATCCAATGAACTTTTCAAAGGCATGTTTCAATCTCGGGAGTGCCCTCCAGGTTTTGTGACTGGGATGCCGAGGATCACAAAACGAGGTGTGAAGTAACCATGCAAATCACTTGGTACCCTTAAAGTTTATCACTCAATCGATGTGCCGGTAAACCACACATGCTCCACCGATACTATAATAAACCTTAAGTCACCCTTTACCTACCTTGTTAAGTCCAAGTTAGTGTGCCGGTTAACCACACACGCTCCACCAACGACTTAGACAAAGTGTAAAGTGTAATTTCATGGATTAGCACCTTACTCACACTTTTCCTAAAGTAACTAAGATTGGGAATTTAATAAACATTTAGTTACTTTAATATATTCATCATACTTTGAATGAGAATTTATAAGTCCTTGTCTTACCCGTTCGGCTAACGACCCTCCACCAGTCAAGCAAGCGGTGGGTGAGAATATACACCCATTAAGTCACCATTTTATAGGCAACAACCTTATACCCACCTTATAGACCGGCTTCGTGAATGAGGCGTACTAGCGGTAAGACGACTTTATTCTTATACATATATATATATAATTATTAAATCATCATAATATAAGTATAAGGGTTGAATTTTAACTTTTAAAATTCTAGGGGTTGGAACTTAAAGTTTTAACTTAACTTTACTTATTCCAAAACTTGAGGGCAAGTTTTGTAACTTTCAAAACTTTTCATTTCTTGTAACTTATGAGTTTAATAGAGTAATAAAATGAAGACTCTTCATTTTTCTAACTCTTGTGTTTTCTTAATGGTTTTAACTCAAGTGTGACTCTTGGTTTTCCATAACTTAAGGATAAGTTATGGACTCCATTAAAACACATTATGATCAAGAATTAAACTACCAAATAGGTTACAAATAATTCATATGATCATCTAAAACATCATAAGAACAAGAACATGAATATGAACACAATCAAAAATTACATAAAACTTTGTAATTTTGATAACTAGTTGTTGTAAATGAATTAGCAAAGACATTACACCACCAAAAACAAGTTTTCAATTACCAAAACAGTTTAGGGTAATGTTTCTAATTCATTTTCCAGCAACTGAATCGAAATTCTGCACTCATTCGACCCTACTCGCCGAGTGCATAAACTGACTCGCCGAGTTGGTTGAAGATACTCATGGACTCGACGAGTCCCCCCTATAGACTCGACGAGTCCATTCGCAGACAGTAAAATTTCCGATTCTGTTTTCAACTTTTAAGCACAAATAAGAACAAACAAGCCTAGGCTTTGATACCACTGATGGGTTTTGAGCATTCTAACACTTCCTAAGTGTACATGCAACCCTAATAACCTTGGATCTATGTTTGTCTAATTGTCATGCAAAGTTGAATTCCAAGGTTATATTCCTATCTAGCATACATGGGGAACAATTTTAACATAAAGTATAGATAGAATAACTTACCTTGTTGTTGGTTGTGTTCCTTGAAACCTTGTGAGCCTAGCACCCTAAGTGTGATGCCTCAAATGCTTCACACAACACCAAATGCTCTTGGAAGAACTTATGAGAGAATACTCACTTCTTCAAAATCGGCCAAGCCCTCTTGATTCTTAGTGTAGCTGATTTTGGGTGGAGAATATGTTACTTATATAGTGTTGACACATCTAGGGTTAAACCCTAATGTGTCATGACTCTTCATTTCCATGACCCATGGGTTTGTAACTCCCATGGAGCATCCATGGAGAATCCTATGGGTGGAACCCAACTTGATGGTCCATGGAGCCTTTTAGCCCACTATACAAGATATGGATGACTTACATAATCAACCCATATATTTAATTAGTTATCTTTTGATCACTTAATTAATTTTAAATTAATTCTTGATCAAACTAATCAAATAATATTATTAATATATTAGAACTTATAATATATTAATAATCTCCAAGTGTTATTTCTCTCATTTAGTCTATCCAATTGCATGGTGCCATGCAACCCAAATGGACCATGTCGGGTCGGGTCAAGTACATACCAAAAATAGTTATGGACTTAGACACCTTATCCAACACAAAGATGGGTTAAGAACTCATAAAATTTTCTTTCTCCATAACTTACTAAACAACCCATCAAAATAAAAACGAAAAATAGTTCTGATAAAATATTTTTAGACTTGAGAGATGCTCAAATGAACTAAAACAAAGCATATTTAGATATTTGAACAAAAAACAAAGCAGCTCTAAATATATGAACGAAAAAACTAAGTAGATCAAGAGATCTGAACGATCATGAAGCCGATCTTGGAAAGAGCTAAAAGGATCTAAACAAATAATGGTAGAAATGAATAGATCTGAACAAAACCTGAGCTAAAATGCAACGGAGCTAAACAAATCTAGACAAGAAAGAGCTTGGAACCAAGCGAGATGGTGGCTGCTCGTTTGAGTTTGATATGGTGCCAAATGATGTGACATGGACCTCTAGCTTCTCTTCTGGACAGTTCATATGGTAGAGATCTGAAAGTCATAGAGCAAATTCGTTACAACCACCCTAGGGACCGTGCCCCTGGAGCAGGCTCTGACGATCAAGTTATATCTGTTCGTAGAGATAAGATGGTTCTCCTTAACTGGAGATAACCATCTTAGTGTTAGGAGTAGTGGATGGTGGATATAGGAGGAGAGTGACGGTTGAGACAAGGGTCTAAGGTGGCGGATGAGCCACCGTAGGAAGCCCCCTTCAATGGAGGAGGCACTATTCAGTTTATAGGGGACAATTAGGTCAAATGGAATTAGGTCAGACCTAGGGCCAACCCAATTTAGGGCCAACTAGCAAGGAGCTGGGCAAGGCCGCTCAGAAGCACCTACGAGGCTGGAGGGCGCGTACAAGGAAAGGCTGGCAGGTGCACACCAGGAAAGACAGGCAAGGGAGCGCTATGTCGGACCTACAAGAGAGTGCCAGGCAAGGCTGGAAAGGGAGTACCAGGCTAGGCTGTCAACAAAGTGCTAGGCAAGACTGACAAGGGAGCGTCAGGCAAGGATGGCACGTCGGAGCTATGTAGGCCATGCTAATGGACTTGATATCATCAGCGACCTTAACAAAAGTTGTAGTACTAGTAGATAGCTACACAAATATACAAATATGGTGAGAAACAAGATTCATATAAGGAAGATATTCATTTTTTAAAATGATTTAGGGTGCACGCCAAGTGTGCGCTATGCCCATTATGCATGCATGACACCCAGATTTGTCAAAGATTAGGGAAATGTGGACCATCAGAAGAGTGACACGTGGAAAGCTCTAGATAGAGCCACGAAGTGAGTGCATGCCTTGCACACAACTTATATAAATAGAGGTGCTCACTTTATGATTTTATCATCACAAATACTCTCTATACCTCTCAAGCTGTTTCGGAGATCCTCTCGATGGCGCAAAGCTTCGGATGCAATGGCTCGGATGCTTAAGAATACGCTACTAGAGTGAGTTCGCAGCCCCTATTTCACTATTTTAAATGTTTTATGAGGGGGTGATACATTATTATCAAATGTTTTAATTAAAATATGTTCATATTTATAAATATCAAATCATTTTAAATCTTAAAGCCTTAGGATAATGTAGCTATACAGACTATGCCTCGTTATAAGGTATGATATTATGCTTAAGTGTTATGATGTACGATAGTCCAGGAAGAGATAATACCTAGATGTTATAACGGACAAATCCCTGGGATAACGTAGTACCTAGAATTTATGTAGGTCAAATATAAGGATATGCATTGTATCTAGTTGTTACTCTGCCTAAATATCTTGTTTCCAAATAACAATAATTAGGGTATGCATATGAATACTATATATACAACATGATTATAAGATCAAAAGTTTTAATTATCAAATATAAGAGAAAATATTTATATTGTGATAGTTATAGGAAATCCCTAGGAAGGATAAAATATGAAATATAAAAGATAAATACCTAAGGTCAATGCGCTAGTGAGATATTAATTTTCATCCAAAGGCCTTGATTAAATTTGACATTACTCGGTACCTATAATTGTTCATCTTATGAGAACTAGAAAGATATGTATAGATCTATATAGGGTTTGACAACCCCACATGTGATTGCTAGCTACAATCCTGGCAGGATAACTTTCTTATTATTCACTTTTCGACGTGTGATGAAGCGTCGTGGCAGGGAAAATTATTATTCAAATTGCATCGATATAGGGGCTCATGTTAATACATTAGAACACCTTAGAGATCCGATTACCATTAAGGACACCTTAGAATGGTAGATAAAATACATTAGGATTAGATAAATATCCTAAATATAATAAGATAAGATTGATAGATATCCTAAAAGATAATAACATATGATTGATAGATACCCTAAAAGATAATAAGATAGAATTGTTAGATATCCCACAAAGATAGTAAAGTAGGATAAACAAAATATCATAAAAGATAGTAATCTAGGAGTTTATATAATAAAACATAGGAAGCTAGGAATCTAAGAATCATAAAGAATTCCAAAAAGTTTTCAAAACAGTTTAATATACCTCAAAACTTGTGAAATCACCAACATCAAGTTGACATTTTAAAAAACCGCATGTGTTCCTAGGATGGAGTAAAGATCAAGTCAAGAAAGGGATAATAGCTTAAAGACATATATGTTTTAATACATTGGCGCTCTATGATATAGGAAATCTATATACCATCTCCACTCGGCATTTTCCGCCATCGGCCGGGGAGGTGTGGCACCTTCTAATCTAAAACGCTTGAAATTTACCTAGAATACTCATCCCTCAAATTAAAATGAGCTCTAGATGCACCAAAAGGCTATAAAACCGAAATTAAAAAATAATAAACAAAAATGAAGAACAACTTAACTCAACAACGCTAATTGGAAAGCGATAAGCAGACAGGTCGGTTCAATTTTAATTAACACAAATACAACCCAAAAATTTAAACTCGCAGTCTTTGAGCGAAAATAAGAAAAAGAAAAAAAAATTAGGAGGGTATCTTTAACAGAGTAGCAACCAAGAAATGCCTACTAGAAATTCATAAGTAGCCAATCAAAATCTTTCCACAAGGATAAAGGAGCTATTAGCTTAAAACCTTAGGCAAAAGAAATAGAAACCATCCTACAGATCCACAATGATGTTAAGAAAGACTTAGCTTAAACCCTTAAGCAAAAGAAATAGTCCCAACAAAGAAAGTTTCCAAAACACCTCACGAGAAGTGGACACGGAAGGTTCCCTCGTTGGCACATATCAAGGTTTGCGGTTGTGAAGATTTCATTAGATGAGAGACTCACGACAAGCTTGAACCCCTAAGTAAGCGGTGTATTTCCATCGCTACCCACAGAAGTCCTTTGGATACTTGTTCTACAAACCTAGTGAGAACATGGTCTTTGTAGCACAAAGGGGAGATTTCTGCGAGAGGGAACTCATATGCCAAGAGGAAAGTGGGAATATAATTGATCTTTAAGAAATTTAAGAGTCAAGAGATGAAGGAACCTCTAACACTAGCACTCAACCCGAGGAAGAAATTCCTGTTGAACCAATTGATGAGTCGTTACCTCCTACATGTTACACTCGAGTTAGCATTCTGCCTATTCTGTATGGTTTCCATAAAAATGCAGAAGGTGATGCGTTTATCAGTGATAGTACACTGATAAATTTGGATGAACCTGCTAACTACAAGGAAGCTATGGAGGGCCCTGAGTCGGCTAAATAGAAAGAGACAATGGATAGCGAGATTCAGTCCATGTATGACAATCAAGTTTGGAACTTGGTTGGCAATGTACTAGGTCGTAAGACAGTTGGGTGAAAATGGATCTTCAAGAAGAATACCGACATGGATGGAAAAATACACACATTCAAGTGGGAGACTGTTGGATTAGGTGTCTAAGCCTATAACTATAATTGGTGTGTACTTGATTTGATAGTAGCATGGTCCTTTTGGGTTGCCTTCACCTTAGCAACTTGATAGGATGACTTTTGGAGAAAGAGATTGGATTTACTATTTGGAATAATAAATTAATTTTTTTATGTATTATGAAAAATATATATTAATTAGATATCATATTATTTAACTATAAATTAATTTGAAATTAATTTTAGGATTAAAGGAACTGATTAAACGAACAGTGACTATTTTGCAAATCATTAAAAGTTGTGAAACTGGGCTGATGGACTCATTATTTAGGAGTGGACAACATTCTATAGGGAGGACCTATGGATTTGGTCCAATGCTTCTTAGTGGGATGTCCATGGGTTGCTTAAGCCTTAAGCATGAAATTAGGGTTTCCTCCAGAAATGCTAGCTACCCTCAGCTATATAAGGAATCCATAGACTTAGGATTTTTGGCCAATTCTTGCATCTAGAGAACCCTAGCTAAAATTATAAGTGCTTCCATCCTCTCTCCTCTCATCATTTTACTAGTGGTGTTTATGACCCATTAGAGGTGCAACATTTGGGACACTAAGCTTTCAACTATCAAGGATCTACAGGCAACTCTTGTTATTACTACATAAAAAGCAAGGTAATCATCAAACCCATTTACTATATGATTTTAGAAAATTATATGTTAGATCTAGGGTTTATTGCTTTGGTATTCAATTTCGTGTTCAACTAGTGAAAAACTTAGATCCAAAGCAATTAGGGTTGCATGATCACATATGATGTAGTTATGCTTAAAACCCATCAGTGGTATCAGAGCCTAAGATGTTTTTTAGTTTACTATGATACATATGTGAATTGTCCAAAGGAGGAGGGAATAGATTCATCAATCTGTTCATCCGACTTGATGAGTTCATAGTGGAAATCAACGATTTGCCCGTACTGGACGAGTGCATAGCAAAAACTCGACAAGTCGGGCTGTCAAATCCCTGATTTTTCGATTTTGATGTCTTTGTTTGATTAGGATAATTACCAAATTCGTTTTAATTGTCTAAAATCGAATTTTATGAAAAAGTAAATCAATATCCTTATTAAATTAAGAGATTTGGTCAAATTTTAAGATAAAGACAAAATTATTTGATTAGTTTAATTATTTAAAATATGATCTAGTATTTTTGAAAAGTTTTAAAAATACCCATTTGGTTTTGGAATTTAAAATTTAATTAAAAGTTTAATTTTGAAATCTTAAATTCTAGAACCCTAATATTTTAAAAGTTTAAAATACACCCTTATACTATTATAAGATTAAAAGTTTAATTTATATATGCATAAGAAAAGGCTAGTTTTACTGTTAGTGGTCCTCATTCAAGAAGTCGATCTATAAGGGGGGTATAAGGAAACTGCCTATAAAATGGCAGTTGAATGCATGTCCACTCTCACCCATCACTTCCTTGATTGGTGGAGGGTCATTAGCCGTATGGGTAGGATAGGACATTAATCTCTCATTAGTATGTATATTGAAAATACAAAGTAACTAAATGTTTTTATAAATTCTCAATCTTAATTACTTTAGGAAAATGTGAATTTGATGCTAATCATGAAATTGCATATTGCACTTTGTCAAGTCGTTAGTGGAGCATGTGTGGTTAACCGGCACACTAGCTTGGACTAACAATGGGTGGAAATGGGTAACTCATAAATTATCATTGATTGAAGGAGCGTGTGTGGTTAACCGACACATCAATTAGGTGGTAAATGACATCAAGAGTACCAAGCTAATTTAAATGGTTATTCACACCTTATTTGTGATCTTCGGTATCCCAGTCACAAATTTGAAGGGCGTAATCAAGATTAAACATGCCATTGAATAGTTCAATTAATATCAAAAGATCTAGGAATTTTATTCCATTCAAAACCTAATTCATTTAAAATTTCATTTTCATGGTGGAATTGGTAAATCGACATTTACCTATCTTCAAATAATTTACAATTGGATTACGACATCCTCCTCTGAATTGTGAATTGTTGTGTTGGCTCCTAGCCTTAATATTTCATTTTGGGTGTTATATTAAGGATTCATTATTTAATCAAAACTTTTCCTTCTTCCTTTTTAGATGTCTACCTCAAACAACGCTTCCGGTTCCTCCAACACTTTCTCGCTCTTCAGCATCTGTGCCAAGGTGACTTCTAATGGGTCCAATTTCAATGATTGGATTTGAAACATCCGAATAGCCTTGCATTTTAAGGACAAGGAATACGTCCTCAACAAGGATTTGAACGAGATAGATGAGTCACAAGATACTCCTGAAGAAATAATGAAGTACAGGGCTCACTACAAGGATACTACCAAAGTGTCTTGTATTATGGTGGCCATTATGACTCCCGAGCTACAACGGTTCTATAAGGACTATTGGCCTTACGAGATGTGAAAGGACTTGATGGAGAAGTACCATTAAATATCACGACAAGAGAGGTATAAGATAGTCAGGTCACTCATTACCACCAAGATGAAGGATGGAGAGTCCATGATGATCCACCTGCAACGTATGCAGAGATAAGTGGATTATATACTCAAGTTGAATGTGAACTTCAATGAGGAGTTGGCTATTGACATAGTCCTGCACTTATTTCCTTCTTGCAATGATCAGTTCAAAATGACTTATCATTTGAGAAAATAGGAAGTCATCTTGAGTAAACTTCAAGGCTTGCTGAGAAATGTTGAAAGTGGATTGAAAGGAAAAGCTATTGAATCCACTCATTCTATTGCTACTACTACAGTCATGGAGATTGGACAAGGAAAGGGGAAAAAGAGGAAAGCTCCCTCTAAGAAAAATTTAAAGGGGAAGTCTCATGATGAGTCTTCTTCTAGTGGACCCAAATGAAAATTTAATTTTGCTTCCCCTACCTCAGATCCAAAGGATGCAACGTGTTTCTACTGCCAAGACAAGGAGTACCTGCAAGACATTAAGGATGGCAAGATCAAGCCTACCTCGGTAGGTATTTACACTATTTTGTCTAAAAAATTCATCGCATTCTAATTCTTGGGTTCTTGATATAGGATGTGGTTTTCACATTTGCTCTGACTTGCAGGAACTAAGAGAAAGTAGGAATGTGGAGCTTAGGAAGATGAACCTGATAATGGGCAATAAAAGATCATCACCTGTTACCAAGATTGACATTTATTCTTTAAAGCTTAGTAGTGGATTATATTTAGACATAATTTTTTTTTTCTACTCTTCAGAAATGACGAGGAATATTATTTCTTTTCATGGTTTGTATAGACAAGGTTTTAAATATTCTTTTAATAATGATAATGGATCTATTAATGCTTATTATAATGGTGTATTTTATTTTGAAGCGTTACCTTGTGATTGTGTATATGAAATAGTGATGGTTGTAGACAATTTAGGAAATAGTGTGTTGCTTATTGATTCGTCTTGGACATGTCAACAAGAAGCACATTGCCCAACTCCAAAAGGATGGAGTGTTGGAATCACATGACCTAAGATTGGATGATACATGCGAGTCTTGTTTTCTTGGAAAGATGACTAAATCACCATTCAAAGGTTCATGTGAAAGAGGTGAGGGATTTTTGGATCTTATACACACCAATGTGTGTGGGCCCTTCAGATCCACCACAAGTGATGCGAATCGATTTTACGTGACTTCTAACAATTATTATCGCAAATATGGATATATCTACTTAATTAAGCATAAGTTAAAAACCTTTAAAAAGTTCAAAGAGTTCAAACATGAAGTAAAAAATCAATTGGACAGGAAGATCAAGATGCTTAGATCTGATAGGGGTGGTGAGTATCTTAGTATCGAGTTCCACGACTACCTCAAGGAATGTGGAATTGTTTCACAATATCCACCTCCTAGGACACAACAACTTAATGGTGTATCAGAGATGCGTAATCGAACCTTTTTAGACATGGTACGTTCAATGATGAGTCAATCTTCACTTCCAATATCATTCTGGGGGTATGCCTTAGAGACTGCCCCCCATATCCTTAATCTAGTCCCAAAAAAGAAGGTTGCCAAAACACATCACAAGATGTGGACATGGAAGGTTCCTTCATTGGCACATATCAAGGTTTGGGGTTATGAAGCTTTCGTTAGATGAGAGACTTACGAAAAGATTGAACCTCGAAGTGAGCGATGTATTTTCATCGGCTACCCACAGAAGTCCTTTGGATACTTGTTCTACAGACCTAGTGAGAATGTGGTCTTCGTAGCACAAAGGGGAGTTTTCCGCGAGAGGGAACTCATATGCCAAGAGGATAGTAGGAGTATAATTGATGTTGAATAAATTCAAGAATCAAGCAATGAAGGAACTTCTAACACTAACGCTCAACCCGAGGAAGAAGTTCATGTTGAACCAACTAACGAGTCATTACCTATTAGGTGTTCCACTCGGGTTAACATTCTGCCTGTGTTGTATGGTTTCCATATAACTGAAGAAGGTGATATGTTTATCGGTGATAGTACACTGATAAATTTGGATGAACCTGTAAACTACAAGGAATCCATGGTGGGCCCTGATTCGCTAAATGGAAAGAGGCAATGGATAATGAGATCCAGTCCATGTATGACAATCAAGTTCGGAACTTGGTTGACAATGTACCAGGTCATAAGAAAGTTCGGTACAAATGGATCTTCAAGAAGAAGATCGACATTGATGGAAATGTACACATGTTCAAGGAACGGTTCCTCAAACCTTAGGGGTTAACTATGATGAGACCTTATCACCAGTGTCTAAGATAAAGTCTATTAGGGTTATGCTAGCCATAGCTGTGTTTCTTGATTATGAAGTATGGAAGATGGATGTTAACACCACTTTCCTTAATGGAAAATTGGGTGAAGATGTTTACATGTGTCAGCAGAGGGCTTTGTGGATGCTAAGTACCCCAATAGAGTTTGTAAGCTTGAGAAGTCAATCTATGGATTGAAGTAAGCTTCTTGCAGATGGAATCTTTGGTTTGATGAGAAGGTCAAAGAGTTTGGTTTCTATAGGAGTGAGGATGAGTCCTATGTATATGTCAAAGCTAGTGGGAGTATAGTTAGATTTCTAGTACTATATGTTGATGACATACTAATCATACGAAACAACATTCCAACCTTGCAGGAAGTTAACTCCTGTCATGGAAAGTGTTTCACTATGAAGGATCTAGAACAGGTTGCTTATATTCTGAGAATAATGATTTTGAGAAATAGGAGTAGAAGACTAATTAGACTTAGTCAAAGTACTTAGTTGGATAAACTGCTAAATCATTTTAGCATAGATAACTCCAAGAAAGGAGAATTACCTATCTAGAGAAATACCAAGCTGAATAAGACTCAGAGTCTAAGCGCCGATGTCGAGATAGCAGAATGAGTAGAGTTCTATATGCTTCTACCGTTGGCTCGATCATGTATGATATTACATGTACTCGCCTTGATGTAGCTTTTGCTTTAATCATGGTTAGTCGATATCAATGGAATCTGGGTAAAGCTCATTGGATAGTGGTTAAGAACATTCTTTAGTATCTACGAAGAACTAAGGACTGGATTCCTTTTTCTAGGACGCAGTGATGACTTGATAGTTACGGGTTATAGTGACGCCAATTTTCAGACAGACCGAGACAACTTCCGTTCTCAGTCTGGTTGGGTGTTTACACTAAATAGAGGAGCAATGAATTGGAAAAGTTCCAAGATGGAGACCGTGGCTAATTCAACATGTGAGTTAGAGTATATAGCTGCGAGAAAAGTGTCAAAGGAGGCTATATGGTTGAAGAACTTCATTGGAGACATTGGCGCCATGCCAGCCATAAAGGAGCCCATGGATATTTTCTGCGATAATGAAGGAGCGGTTGCCTTGACCAGTTAACCAAGGGATCATGGAAGATCCAGAGATATCGACAGAAAATATCATTTCATCAGACATCGGGTAGAAAAAGGACTCCTCGTCGTCAAGAGGGTATCGTTAGAAGAAAATCCTGCAGATCCCCTTACATAGGGTCTGAGTAAGATTAAGCACATTCAGCATGTGAGGAGCATTGTTCTGAAGGATAATATTAGTTTAGTAATTAGATAGATATTTTAGAAACTTGTAACAATATAAATGTAATTGACATTTGATGATTAATTAATGGAGATTTATTTATTAGTAATTGTTTACTATCTTTCTTCAATTGTTAATCTTGTGTTTCAACTTTGCATGTTTTGCTTCCAGAATAATTGGATTATTCAAATAATTCACAGTCGATCATACTTTAGAAGTAAGTAATGAATTATGAGTTTCATGAATTGGCTTGTAGATTGTCTAAGTGTTTATAGATAACAATGGTTTGCTGCAACATTCATGAGTACTCCTCAAATGGGAATTTGAATATTGGATTAAACCTATGCTCATTGAATTACATCATGGAATCTATCACTAGTAATTATGAGATGATAATATCATATAGTCTTTAAATCAAGATATATGAGTTGTTGTTTACGAGTTGGTTAGGCATTGATGATGTGTAAACACATCAGTAACGTGATGTTATAAAACGTACTATTGTGTACGATCTAATGAGTAAATAGTACAAGCATATACGTCAAAATTTATCTGTTCCTTTTATCCCAAGGGGTAAAAGAGATATCTTGGTCCCCTCGATGATTTTGTGTTGACTTATGTGCTGGGCTCGGTCAGGACTGAATTGATGTGTTCAATTAAGTTCTTTGCCATACAAATTAGAAACATGGAAACAAACTATTGGACATTGAGAATGATATTATTCCATGTCTTTGTCCATGTGATATCTTGCAGAAGAGAGGATTATATGATTCCTTATCTTAAGGACACACAACTGACTAGGGTCAGAGTTCGACAATGGATTTTGAAAGCTACGATTGCTGGTCAAATATTGAAGTCATACTTTCAATTATAGTTATTAGACTTGTCCAAGTGGGAGATGGTTGGATTAGGTGTCTATGCCCATAACTATATTTCGTGTTTACTTGATTTGATAGTAGCATGATTTCCCTTCACCATAGCAACTTGACAGGATGACTTTTGGAGAAAGAAGTTGGGTTTATTATTTGGAATAATAAATTGATTTATTAATGTATTATGAAAATTATATATTAATTAGAAATCATATTATTTAATTAGTATTTAATCACAAATTAATTTGGAATTAATTTTGGGATTAAAGGAACTGATTAAAAGAACAGGGGCTGTTTTGCAAACCACTGATAGTTGTAAACTGGGCTGATGGACTCTTTATTTAGGTGTGTACGAAATTCTATAGGGAGGCCCTATAGATTTCATCCAAAGCTTTTTAGTGGGAGGTCCATGGGTTGCTTAAGCCTTAAGCAGGAAATTAGGGTTTCCTCTAGAAACCCTAACAACCCTCAGCTATATAAGGAACCTCTAGACTTAGGATTTTCAGCCAATGCTTGCATCCAAAGAACCCTAGTCGAAATTCTAAGTGCTTCCATCCTCACTCCTTTCATCCTTTTGCTGGTGGTGTTTGTGAGCCATTAAAGGTGAAACATTTGGGGGACTAAGATTTTAAGAGTCAAGGATCTACAAGTAACTCTTGTTATTACTACATAACAATCAAGGTAATCATCAAAACCTTTTACTATATGATTTTTGAAAATTATATGCTAGATCTAGGGTTTATTGCTTTGGTATTCAATTGCATGTTCAACTAGTAAAAAACTTATATCTAAAGCAATTAGGGTTGCATGATCACATAAGATGTAGTTATACTCAAAATCTAATAGTGTTTATAATATTAATCATAATTCTAATATTTTGGAAAGGTTTTCAAAGAGTAGAAGAATGAATAGAAGAATCCATTAGGCAGAAAGATAAAAGTTTCTCCAATCTGAAAGGAAAGAATAATACTTTAGCATCATGTTTTATAATCATCTTAAGGATTGTGGAACTAAATCATAATTGATCATCGAAGAACATCTTAGTGTAATTATATGACTAAGAAGAGGAATCAGATATTGTTGAAATGGTCCAATCAAGAGATAAGTCATAATTCGTTTCCAATCAAGTTTTAGAGCCATGCTCTAGTTACTGTAGGTTATATCTTGAAAGCTTATTTCATACTAAGTAGGTTTATAACACCTCATGAAATGTGGAGTAATAATGTTTTCTTACGATGGCACATCTGGAATTGGAAATTGTGATGTTTTGGTTGGAACAAAGGATAAACTAAGACCAATTCTATGAAGTGTTTTTTTGTTAGGAATCCACACATGTTTTTTTGAATATTTATTTTAGCTCATCAAGGGATGTTCCTTGACAGAGAAACTTATATGTCAAGAAGTTAGTGGGAGTCTTATTGATCTTGAGAGTTTCAGGAGTCAATTGAGAATAAAACCTTTTAGTTATCACTAGCACACGAATTGAGGTTTATAACAAGTCATGTTTGATTGAAATATTCTCATTTATGTGCATCTTCCAGTTGAGTTGGCAATGCTTATGAGTTCTGTGCTTCTCATTTAACTACAAAAGAAAAGCACGGAAGTGCTGGTAGGCTCTTGTGTTACCAGAGGGCAAGAAATTTAAAATAATGAAGTTCAGTCCATGAAGGAAAGCAAAATTTGAATTTGGTTTGTCCTAAATATTATCTTATGATTGTAGGCTACAAATGATAGATTCACATGGATGGGAACGTATTCACTTTGAAATCTATGTGGTAAAGATTTGTTCTAATTCATGAAAATGATTATGAGGAATCACTTGTGCTCGTAGATTTTAAAGATCTGATAAAGATCAACATGGATATTAGTTATGCTAATCTCATTCTCAAATTCATAATATGATTAAGACATCCCTTTTCATATTTTGAACTGTGAGGAATGACACATTTTTGTTTAAACTTTCAAGACATATATCTATAAGTTTTCAAAGGGTTTAAACACACACGTATGGTATACAATGAAGGTGTATAAGCTTAAGAAGTCTATTCAAAGACTAATCGAAGCATCACATATGATAAATCTACACTTTAGTAAGAAAGTCAAGAGTATTGATTTCTAGAAGTCCAGTTGATTTCTGGGTATTTTTCAAAGCTAGTGGAAGCATATTTGTTATGCTAATACTGCATGTCACACCCCCAAACCAGAACGGCGGAAACGTTCGGGGGCGGAGGACGTCATGTTCAATATCATAACAGTTCATAGAAAGGAAAGTACACACCACCATATATAATAAGTTGCTAAATGTTTACATAGTTGTATTCATTACATGTTAAAAATAAAGGTACATAAACTTCAATTAGAATGAAGTAATTAACGCCAGCGTGTTAATCCCAAAAGTTGAATCCCAACCTGCTTAGCGATTTCCTGAGAATACAAGTTATTTCAAAGAAAAAGTGTCAACAATTAAGTTGGTGAGTCCATAAGTTGTTTAGAAAAATTGGATGCCATTCCAAAATAGGTGTATGTTTTCCAGTAAACGTAGTGCTTCAACATGTAAAGAGTTGTTATTTGTGGTGTTGAAAATGAATGCATTAGTTCCAGAAAATCCCATATATGTTTATAAGTTGTAAATGATTGCACCGGAAAAATCCCTTCTTTTCCTATTTTGTTTGTATGCAGGAAACACTTTTATTATTCCTCGCACATAATACCAGTCTCTAAGACCGAAAATTGTAAGAAACCACGTTTCTCGTAAATGTGTCATAGTTTTATATATAATAAAACTACGTGAAGATCGAACCGGTTGGATGAAGAATAGTTTTAATAACCACTCGTTCATCATAACTTAATATCATAATAATTGTATATCCGATGAGTTTTTATAACCATACTAAACATAATATGCCTGTAACGACGTTCTTCAGGCGTCGCATTGCTATGACAACTGTCACCCCAAAAGACGGACTGTAGCTAACAGTCAGGGTGCGGGATCATGACTTCCCGTATAGATCTATACACATTTGACACGTTCTCGTCGCGGGAGATTCTGGTTATAAACAGGCCTTACTGCAGTACTTTCTAATAAAGAAAAGTAAAGTTGGAAGATGTGCGCGTCTCATGGATTCTCAATTTAGTATATATTAACATGATAGTTTTGTATGCAAAGTTTAGCCTTTCACACAATGATTTGATAAACCGAAATCATAAGTTTTTAGAATGTATAAAATGTTTTAACAACGAAGATCATTATACTCCTCGTATAAGTCTAATGCACGATAATAACCGTATGTTTACTTGTATTCCCCCCCCTAAAAGAGTTGTAAAAGTATTTAAAGATGTATTTAAAGTGTGTTAAAAAGGGGTATGAACTCACTTGACAACTTGAAGATAGCGAGATGGAAAAACGGCAGAGTTAGGTCTCGGGAAATGGATTTTTCCTCGGAAATCTCGGGATTTCTCGGGAGAAAATCGACCTTCAGATCTTGCACGAAGTGACCAGGGCTTCGTGGTAGTACGAGCACGGAAAATGAGGAAATACGCAAGAAAAATGAGAGAGAATGAGCCTCCTTTTCGGAAGCCTTCGCATGCCCTTTTATAGGGAGGCTGGTCAGCCTTGGTACGCGAGTCTGATGGGACGGGTTCCTGGGTTCGCGGGTCGGATGGGACGTGTCGCTGGCACGCGGGTCGGATGGGACGTGTCGCTGGCACGCGGGTCGGATGGGACGTGTCCCTGGGTTCGTGCACTTCGCATTTTCATTCTTACACCCTTCGCATCCCTTCGCATTTATCACCTTCGCATTTATCACCTTCGCATTTATCTCTTTAGAATTTCTACAATTTCATCATTTATGACTCCCATTTGCGAAGTTGAGTATTGATTTCCAAAAATGCGAAACTTCAGGGACAATATTTGAAATCTTATGTTTTCTTCCCCAATTCGCATTCTACTGTGAAATACTTCGCATCTTCATTCTTACACCCTTCGCATCCCTTCGCATTTATCACTTTCGCATTTATCACCTTCGCATTTATCACCTTCGCATTTATCTCTTTAGAATTTCTACAATTTCATCATTTATGACTCCCATTTGCGAAGTTGAGTATTGATTTCCAAAAATGCGAAACTTCAGGGACAATATTTGAAATCTTCTGTTTTCTTCCCCAATTCGCATTCTACTGTGAAATACTTCGCATCTTCATTCTTACACCCTTCGCATTTAAGCTAATTAATCGAATGCGATTCACAAAATTTTCATTTCCAGATGCGAACACAGTTTAGTTCTTGAACTCTAAACTTGCGAAATCAAAAATTCATATGTTGAACCCATATGCGAATATTAACCCAATTGACTTCAAATGATGTCCGACTTGAGCATTCTTTTCATGTATGTTTGTAGTTTAACGATATCTATGACTTTCATTTAGACACTTAAGGACGTAAAGTGTTTTATTGAAACTTTGCGTTTTTACGTAACTTCGGATTGCCGGTTTTTGGTCGGAAAATCTTATAATGAGCATAACTTCTTCGTTATAACTCGGATTTTTGTGTTATTTATATGTTTGGAAACCTTATGAGAATAGCTACCACATAATGTACTCTAAATAGAGTTTTTGAATACTTCATTTTCTATTTCCTTTCAAAAGAAGATTACATGACTCGATCTTTACTGACCTGAAATAACGGGTTGTTACATCATCCCCCCGTTAGAGGGAATTTCGTCCCGAAATTTTTTTTTTTTTTTTTTTTTTTTTTTACAAAAGAAGAGTCTTAGGGGCTGGGGAAGAGATGTGGATATTTCTGTTGCATTTGGTCCTCTCGTTCCCACGTGAACTCGGGTCCCCTCTTAGCATTCCATCGGACCTTTACTATTGGAATGCGACTCTGTTTAGTTCGTTTAACTTCTCTATCCATGATCTCGACGGGTTCTTCCACAAAGTTAAGATTTTCATTTAGTTCGATCTCATCGAGTGGAATTACAAGTGTTTCGTCGGACAGACACTTCTTCAGGTTTGATACGTGGAATACTGGATGTACTTTGTTAAGCTCTATTGGAAGTTGGAGTTTGTAGGCTACTGGACCAACCCTTGAAATGATTTCGAAGGGCCCAATGTACCTAGGATTTAGCTTCCCACGCTTTCCAAAGCGTATCATTCCCTTCCAGGGCGAGACTTTCAGTAGTACCCGATCGCCGGTCTGGAATTCCAATGGTTTACGTCTTTTGTCGGCGTAGCTCTTCTGTCTATCCCTCGAGGATTTCAGTCGCTCTCGTATTTGCACGATCTTTTCGGTAGTTTCTCTGATGATCTCCGGACCAGTGAGGGTGCTATCAGGGACTAGACCTTTTGCTAGTTGGGTGTCGCCTACTTCCGTCCAGCACAGAGGTGATCTGCACTTACGGCCGTAAAGGGCTTCAAATGGAGCAGCATTGATACTAGTATGATAACTATTGTTGTAAGAGAACTCGACCAAAGGTAAGTGAACATCCCACGCTTTACCAAAGTCGATTACACATGCTCGCAACATGTCTTCCAAGGTTTGGATCGTTCTTTCGCTCTGTCCGTCAGTTTGGGGGTGATAGGCTGTACTCATGTCCAATCTTGTTCCCATGGATTTTTGCAATGATTGCCAGAACCTAGACGTGAATCTGCTGTCTCTATCCGAGATGATAGACATTGGCACTCCATGGAGTCGTACGATCTCTCGGATGTAGGTTCTCGATAGCTTTTCCATTTTATCAGTTTCCTTGATCGGTAGGAAGTGAGCGGATTTGGTTAATCTATCGACGATTACCCAAATAGTATCTTGGCCACCCTGAGTTTTGGGCAGTTTCGTTATGAAGTCCATGGAAATCTGCTCCCATTTCCACTCAGGAATTTCAGGTTGTTGGAGTAGTCCTGAGGGTTTCTGGTGTTCTATTTTGATCTTGGCGCAAGTCAAACACTTGCTCACATATGTAGCGACCTCTGCTTTCATGTTTGGCCACCAGTAGAGTTGTTTGAGATCTTGATACATCTTGTCTGACCCGGGGTGTACGGAGTATGGAGTCTTGTGTGCCTCGTTCATAACTACCTCTTTAAGTCCACCAAACTTGGGCGTCCATATACGGTTCATGAGGTAGCGTGCTCCATCACTCTTGATTTCTAAATTCTTGTCCATTCCCCTAAGGGTTTCACTTGTCACGTTTTCGGGTTTTAAGGCCTCTATCTGAGCTTCCTTGATCTGTGTCGACAGGTGCGAATGGATTGACATGGCTAATGACTTCACTCTTCGGCCAGAGTACTCCTTCCGGCTAAGGGCATCTGCCACGACATTTGCCTTTCCTGGGTGATAGCGTATCTCACATTCGTAGTCGTTGAGTAACTCGACCCAACGTCGCTGCCTCATGTTTAACTCCTTCTGGTTGAAGATGTGTTGTAGGCTCTTGTGGTCTGTAAAAATAGTGCATTTGGTACCATATAGGTAGTGTCTCCAAATTTTAAGAGCGAAGACCACCGCTCCAAGCTCTAAATCATGAGTGGTGTAATTGACCTCATGCGTTTTTAGTTGTCTTGAGGCATATGCAATAACCTTTCCCCTCTGCATTAGTACACAGCCCAGCCCTTGCTTCGAAGCGTCGCAATATACTACAAAATCTTCGGTCCCTTCTGGGAGAGAAAGGATGGGCGCACTGCAAAGTGCCTGTTTCAAAGTCTGAAATGCAGAATCTTGCTTTTCTCCCCAATTGTAGGTCACACCTTTCTGGGTTAAGGCGGTAAGAGGCTTTGCGATGCTGGAGAAATTCTGGATGAACCGTCGATAATAACCAGCCAGGCCTAGGAATTGGCGAATTTCTGTTGGTGTAGTTGGCGCCGACCAGTTTTTAATAGCCTTAATTTTTGATGGATCCACGTGGATCCCTTCCTTACTGACCACGTGACCGAGAAAGTCCACCTTTCTAATCCAAAATTCACATTTTGAGAATTTTGCATACAGTCTCTCAGTCCGCAACGTCTCTAGCACTTGCCTCAGATGTTGACCATGCTCTTCTTTATTCTTTGAGTAAATGAGTATGTCGTCTATGAATACTATCACGAATTTATCCAAGAATGGACGACATACCCGATTCATTAGATCCATGAATACGGCCGGGGCATTGGTTAGCCCGAATGGCATCACTACGAATTCGTAGTGTCCGTATCGTGTTCGGAAAGCCGTCTTGGAGATATCACTCTCTAGGACTCGCAGCTGGTGATATCCCGACCTCAGATCGATCTTGGAGAAGTAGTTGGCTCCTTGGAGTTGATCGAACAAGTCATCGATTCGGGGTAGGGGGTATCGGTTCTTGATGGTAAGTTTGTTGAGTTCTCGGTAGTCAATGCACATTCTGAATGATCCATCCTTCTTTTTCACGAACAGCACAGGTGCTCCCCACGGTGAGAAGCTCGGTCTGATGAATCCTTTTCCCAGTAGTTCATTCAGTTGGCTGGATAGCTCTTGCATTTCTGCCGGGGCTAATCGATAGGGTGCTTTGGCTACTGGGGTAGCTCCGGGAACCAGATCGATTCGGAACTCCACTTGTCTTGCAGGTGGTATTCCTGGGAGATCCTCGGGAAAAACATCAGTAAAATCGCATACGCCTGGCACACTCTTGATATCTTGGACCTTGCGCTTCACATCCACAACATGTGCCAAGAATGCGTGGCACTCCTTGCGTAGGCATTTCTGAGCTTGGATACTTGAGATGATACGGAGAGTGGTACTTGGTTTGTCGCCCAAGATAACGAAAGTTTCGCCGGTTGGCAGATTAAGGCGAACGGCCTTATCGTAACATAGAATGTCCGCATGATGAGAACTCAGCCAGTCCATGCCAATGATGACATCAAAACTCTTAATCGAGACTGGCATGAGGTTGATTGAGAATGGATGATCATTTAAAGTTAAGGTGCAATTTAAGTATATCTCCTTAGTGCCTTCGGTTTTCCCGTTGGCCATTTCTACTATAAATGGTTCACTCAATGACTGTGGTATTGATTTTAGCAGGCCTTTAAAGCCGTGATTCACAAAACTCCTTTCCGCGCCACTATCAAACAAAATGCATGCATACGAGTTATCGAGAAGGAACGTACCCGTAACAACTGTAGGGTCCGCAATGGCTTCATCCTGCCCCATTACGAAAACTCGGCCCCTTCCACCGGTATTTCGGTTGTTTACCCTTGGGCAGTCCTTGCGGTAGTGCCCTGTGTCTCCGCATTCGAAGCAGGCACGGTTTTCACCGGTATTAGTGGTGGGAACGGATGGTTGGATTGGCCCTTTACAATAGCGGGCTGTATGCCCCTTTTTATTACAGTTGGTGCATTGAAGATTTGGGCAAGGACCGCGGTGGTGGAAACTGCATCGGTTGCATTTAGGAAGTTTCCCAATGTATGAGCTTTTGGGGGAAGGGTTCGCAGGTACAGTAATAGCATGTGTCGCTATCGCTTGTTGTTTCCTGGGGTTTTCCTGGAGAGTTGGTCCCCTCCTCTTGTTCCAAGTCCTACTCTGACCCTGAGTCCCCCTGGATGGATATGCAGTTGTCGAAATGATACCGGGTCTTACTCCGTGGTCGATGAGTCGCTGGGCCAGGCGCTTAGCACTGTTGTAGGTAGCAGGGCTGGAAGCCAGGACATGCCCTTGAATCTGGGGTGACAACCCCCAAATGTACCTTTCGACCTTCTTTGATTCTGGGTTGACCATGGTAGGGCACAGTGCAGCGAGGTCGTTGAATCTAGTGGTGTAGGTGATTAGGTCAGACCCAGTCATCTTCAGATTCCAGAGCTCCTGCTCAAGCTTTTGTACTTCGCCCCTTGGGCAGTATTCTTCCAGTAGTAGAACCTTTAGGTCGTCCCAACTCATGGCGTTGGCGACAGTGAGCGTTACTGAATTCACATGGCTTTTCCACCAAGTGAGGGCTCGATCTACAAAGGTGCAGGCAGCGAACTTGACTTTGCTTGCTTCAGGGCATGAGCAGATCTCGAAGACCGTTTCGGTCTTTTCGAACCATTGCATTAGTGCAATGACTCCTCCCGTTCCATTAAAAGTTTTTGGCTTAGCGTTAGAGAACTCCTTGTAGGTACATTCTCTTCCTTGGCCATGACCCGTTCCATGATTTGGATGGTTTGTGCTGCTTCCCGCCCCTCCATTCCCTTGGGAGTTTATTTGTGAGAGGGCTGCAGTTACTGCTGCTGTGATAGCGGCCTGAACCATGGCTGGATCATAAGCTGGTGGTGGAGGTGGTGGTGGTGCCGTGCCCGGCCTGGGCCTCAGGTTTGGACGAGGAGGCATCTTGCTGCCAAAAGAAAGTTTTGGAAGAAAATTATAAGTTTTGGCAGTTCGTAGTTAAATGATATTGAATGAACTTCTATTAGATCTAAGAAGTTGAGTTTAATTGACACAATATTTTAAGCTTGAAAGTAAAGTTTGAATAGATGCATCAATAAATCGAACTATTTGCACATGATTAACAACGGTGAGAAAGCGATATGCCCTTATATATATTAAACATATAGTTGTGTTACAGCGGGGTCTAGACAAAATTCCTCGGCCTCTCTAAAGGCCTCCGATTACGGGAAATTTTAAAGAAAGTAATACTTTTATCCGAAGTCCTAGTTTATAACAAAATTTGAGAGTTGGGCAAGTACTACTTGCGGTGCGCCTTGCGTTTAGAGCTCGACTCTGTGTCGGACTGCTTTGACCCCATGAGACGTCTGTCAAACGCAGCTTGTTGTTCTCTTAATTCTGCGAAGGCCGCGTTTGTTTGTGCTTGAAACGCTTCGGCGCGAATGTGGATGTCGTTCTGTATCAACTCTAGGCGGTTGATATCAGCCGTGTGATTTTGCACCTCCACATTGACCTCTCGAATTCGGTTGGCTTGCACTCCAGATTGATAGCATTGGTTGGCAAGTTTGCCAACCATGACCGGAAGTGCGCGATCGGCTGATCCCCCGCCTCTTACGTCATAGAAGTCTCGGCACATGCCGTAAGGAGGGCGTAAGCTTTGTTGTTGGCTCCAATGATGGAGGTGACTTCCCCACACTGGAGTGGGTCCTCGGAAATTCCTCACGTGGACAGGAGGTTGTAGGGCTGGTGGATTTATAATTTCTGGCTCCGAATCCGTACCAGAGTCGTTTCCTGCCTCCACATTTATAGGCTCTTCGTCTTCTTCAGAATCTGATTCGATCCACCCACCATTTCCTTGGTTGTGGTAGTAGGGGTCATTGAGGTGATGGAATCCCGCCATTTAGGCTGTACGAGAATAGGGTTAAAAGTTTACTATAAGTTAGAGCATATGAAACTTACTCTCGAGATTAATGGTTGACGGCACTCGAATACACTCTCAATATTCCCTAGTGATATGCTTTTGGAAATTTTAAAATTTGTTGTCCATTACAGGCACTCCTTGGCATATGTGTAGTCGGCTCTTGGACAAATATAGTTGATCAGGCTATATCCTTCCCAGTTCTGATTACATGTCCCAAGGCATACCTGCACTGCACAACTGATATATAATACTTCAACGTGGTTTTAATTATGATACTGACCATCTTGTTGTTGTGAAATGAATGCATGCCTACATTAAAAACTAAATAAAGGATTTTATTTTTTTAAAAGTACGAATCTTACTCAGAGTGTTTTTACCCAGTTGAGTTTATAGTTGTATAACAAAAGAAATGGTTTTGATATACTTAATTCCCTATAAACAATGCTCTGATACCAATCTGTCACACCCCCAAACCAGAACGGCGGAAACGTTCGGGGGCGGAGGACGTCATGTTCAATATCATAACAGTTCATAGAAAGGAAAGTACACACCACCATATATAATAAGTTGCTAAATGTTTACATAGTTGTATTCATTACATGTTAAAAATAAAGGTACATAAACTTCAATTAGAATGAAGTAATTAACGCCAGCGTGTTAATCCCAAAAGTTGAATCCCAACCTGCTTAGCGATTTCCTGAGAATACAAGTTATTTCAAAGAAAAAGTGTCAACAATTAAGTTGGTGAGTCCATAAGTTGTTTAGAAAAATTGGATGCCATTCCAAAATAGGTGTATGTTTTCCAGTAAACGTAGTGCTTCAACATGTAAAGAGTTGTTATTTGTGGTGTTGAAAATGAATGCATTAGTTCCAGAAAATCCCATATATGTTTATAAGTTGTAAATGATTGCACCGGAAAAATCCCTTCTTTTCCTATTTTGTTTGTATGCAGGAAACACTTTTATTATTCCTCGCACATAATACCAGTCTCTAAGACCGAAAATTGTAAGAAACCACGTTTCTCGTAAATGTGTCATAGTTTTATATATAATAAAACTACGTGAAGATCGAACCGGTTGGATGAAGAATAGTTTTAATAACCACTCGTTCATCATAACTTAATATCATAATAATTGTATATCCGATGAGTTTTTATAACCATACTAAACATAATATGCCTGTAACGACGTTCTTCAGGCGTCGCATTGCTATGACAACTGTCACCCCAAAAGACGGACTGTAGCTAACAGTCAGGGTGCGGGATCATGACTTCCCGTATAGATCTATACACATTTGACACGTTCTCGTCGCGGGAGATTCTGGTTATAAACAGGCCTTACTGCAGTACTTTCTAATAAAGAAAAGTAAAGTTGGAAGATGTGCGCGTCTCATGGATTCTCAATTTAGTATATATTAACATGATAGTTTTGTATGCAAAGTTTAGCCTTTCACACAATGATTTGATAAACCGAAATCATAAGTTTTTAGAATGTATAAAATGTTTTAACAACGAAGATCATTATACTCCTCGTATAAGTCTAATGCACGATAATAACCGTATGTTTACTTGTATTCCCCCCCCTAAAAGAGTTGTAAAAGTATTTAAAGATGTATTTAAAGTGTGTTAAAAAGGGGTATGAACTCACTTGACAACTTGAAGATAGCGAGATGGAAAAACGGCAGAGTTAGGTCTCGGGAAATGGATTTTTCCTCGGAAATCTCGGGATTTCTCGGGAGAAAATCGACCTTCAGATCTTGCACGAAGTGACCAGGGCTTCGTGGTAGTACGAGCACGGAAAATGAGGAAATACGCAAGAAAAATGAGAGAGAATGAGCCTCCTTTTCGGAAGCCTTCGCATGCCCTTTTATAGGGAGGCTGGTCAGCCTTGGTACGCGAGTCTGATGGGACGGGTTCCTGGGTTCGCGGGTCGGATGGGACGTGTCGCTGGCACGCGGGTCGGATGGGACGTGTCGCTGGCACGCGGGTCGGATGGGACGTGTCCCTGGGTTCGTGCACTTCGCATTTTCATTCTTACACCCTTCGCATCCCTTCGCATTTATCACCTTCGCATTTATCACCTTCGCATTTATCTCTTTAGAATTTCTACAATTTCATCATTTATGACTCCCATTTGCGAAGTTGAGTATTGATTTCCAAAAATGCGAAACTTCAGGGACAATATTTGAAATCTTATGTTTTCTTCCCCAATTCGCATTCTACTGTGAAATACTTCGCATCTTCATTCTTACACCCTTCGCATCCCTTCGCATTTATCACTTTCGCATTTATCACCTTCGCATTTATCACCTTCGCATTTATCTCTTTAGAATTTCTACAATTTCATCATTTATGACTCCCATTTGCGAAGTTGAGTATTGATTTCCAAAAATGCGAAACTTCAGGGACAATATTTGAAATCTTCTGTTTTCTTCCCCAATTCGCATTCTACTGTGAAATACTTCGCATCTTCATTCTTACACCCTTCGCATTTAAGCTAATTAATCGAATGCGATTCACAAAATTTTCATTTCCAGATGCGAACACAGTTTAGTTCTTGAACTCTAAACTTGCGAAATCAAAAATTCATATGTTGAACCCATATGCGAATATTAACCCAATTGACTTCAAATGATGTCCGACTTGAGCATTCTTTTCATGTATGTTTGTAGTTTAACGATATCTATGACTTTCATTTAGACACTTAAGGACGTAAAGTGTTTTATTGAAACTTTGCGTTTTTACGTAACTTCGGATTGCCGGTTTTTGGTCGGAAAATCTTATAATGAGCATAACTTCTTCGTTATAACTCGGATTTTTGTGTTATTTATATGTTTGGAAACCTTATGAGAATAGCTACCACATAATGTACTCTAAATAGAGTTTTTGAATACTTCATTTTCTATTTCCTTTCAAAAGAAGATTACATGACTCGATCTTTACTGACCTGAAATAACGGGTTGTTACACTGCAAGTTGGAAATATTATTCGTAGGGAACAAAGTTCTCTGATTTTAAAACTTTAAAGTTTGAGAATTGTTTTTCTATGATAGGCTCAAGGGATATGGCACTCATACTTAGTTTTGATTCTAAAAGTTTAGATCATATACTCAAAGAAAATATATCGTGTTGAAATAGTTCAACATAGAAAATTCAATATATGGAAATATTATAGCAAGACACAAAACAAATATCAGGTCCTTTTGTAAGACATAATGAATCGAGTCCCATATGCTTCAGATATATGATCGGTTACATATGCTATAATATTCACTTGTTCTGATTTTCCAAATTCCTTGGGCATTAAAAGGGAAAAGGACTAGAACTTTGTGTGACGAAAGTTGTTAAACAACTGTCAATAACATTATAAGGTTATACCAAAAGATTGGTTGCTTGTAGATAATTGGAAGTATGGTATTGTTTTGAAGGACCATAGTGACATGTTTTATATTGGGATGATTCTTGTTCAAAATTGATGGTTGTATGGAATATGGAAATGTTTCCATAATAAGGGTGGATTACTAAAATCTACATGTGAGTTGGAAACTTTAATGGAAGAAATGTGTTCAAACAGTGTACCTTGAATTTGAGACTTCATTACCATGAAATTGTTTCTAGTAAAGTTTCAATGAAACATTTTGTAATATTGTTGGCTGAGTATCTGTAACTTTGAAGCCTCGACATCACAAAAGGCCAATGCATGTAAGGTTGTAATTATAACATATTTTAGTAGTGACAAGAATTTGGAATTGTGAAACAAGCACCATTGGAATAGTGTCAGGTACATCTGTTCACAAAGGAAGGACCATAGAGAGGCATAATATGATGTTCATAGCATGGCATGACTGATTTTAAATTCAAGTTGTTAGTTGATTACTCGAAACATTATACGATGAATAAAGTCTTAATTATTATGATTATTAAATAATAAGAATTTTATTTTTGTTTAATAGTTTTGAGACCAAAGTTAATTAGTTTATAATTGTGTTTCACTTGGCATGTTTTACTTCCTGAATAATTTTATTATTCAAAATTCCATAGTCGCTCATACTTTTAGAAGTAGGTAGTGAAATAAGATTGTTATGAATTTAATTGTAGATTGTTTATCGGAATTAGACATTTTAATAAGATTGCTACAATGTTCATGAGTACGTAGAAAATACGGATTTGAGTATTGGATAAACTAATGCTTAGAGAATTACTTCATGGATTTTATCACGAGTAATTTTGAGACGATAATATATTATATTCTTAAAACAGATATATATGAGTTGCAATTTACAAGTCAGTTGTATATTGGTAATGTGTAAACGTATCAGTAGCATGATGTTATAAAACGTACTACCATGTATGATTTGATGAGTAAAAGATGCAAGCATATAAGTCAAAGTTTATTAGTGTCACACCCCCGAACCGGGACGCCGGAAACGTCAGGGGGCGGCTGACTTCACGTACAGTATCCTAACAATTGAATATGAATGAAACATAGCAACCAAACATCATACATTGGAAATACACACTTACATAGTTTACATATTGAAATTGTTCATCAGTTACACAAAAGTAAGAAAGTAAATTTCTTGAAGTCGCACCACTTGATCTCATAGCTAAGCTTATTACCTGTTACTGGATCCCTGAGAATACAAGTCGTTTGGAAAAGCGTCAACTAAAAAGTTGGTGAGTTCATAAGCAGTTTTGTATAAAAATGGTTTTTCTACTTGTTTAGAATAGTTTTCATAGTGCTTTCAGAAATCCGATATTTCTATAAAAATAATTTGTAAGCCTTGTTCTAAAACTGTGAATATATGCATGCATGTCCTTTGTTATCTTTTGTTTGTAAAAGTAAAGCGAATGTTCCAAGAAAATTCGATATTTTCTAAAAAGAAATGGTTTTAAATGTTTGTGTCCGACCTTATATTAATACATATGTGTTAATGTTTGCGAAAATAAAAAGAGAAAGATCCCAGACAACCCGATGTTGTCTGCGTAAGAGAATGCTAAAATCTTAACCACCGAGGTGAAGTACCAGCGCATATAGGTTACCATTGTATCCAAAAAGCAGGTTTCCCCATAAATTTTTTAACGTTAATTCCTCTGAGATTGTCATCATAACCATACTAATTAATGACAATTTCGCCCGTCTTGGCGTTTCTGAATGACGACGAAAAATAGAATAAGGTTATCGTCACCCTAGACTGATGTAGTATAACTGTAGCTAACAACTCAGGTGTGGGGTGTCATCCCCGTATAGATCTATACACAAAATCCCGCTCTCCCTCCAAGAGACTTTGATTAGAACTACGGGCTACAATCGTACACTCAATAGGTGTCGACCGACACGTCTCACTGGATCCTCAATTGAATTTACGCGAAGAAAAACATATAAAACTCATTTCAGGCCCAATGAACCATGTAAGTGAGCAGCTAAGGCCCACTAAGCATGTAAGTCATTTTTAGGCCCGAAAGGAATGAGATTATATAACATGAGCCCAAAATGTATGTAAAATGACAACTTAGGCCCATTTCACATATAAGGTATTTACAGGCCTAACTAGCACGAAATTAGTATCCAAGGTCCGTCACTCATGTTAATGGGTCAATGGGCCCCAATAAACATATAAATAATATTCAGGACCCATCAAGCATATTAATGGGCCACTAAGGCCCAATATTATATGAATGCCAAAATTAGTTTGTTTGTTATTTTATTGCTAGTATTAGTTCAATTGTTTGTCAAATTAACTTAAAAATACCACTTTTGTAATCATATATATATATATATATATATATATATATATATATATATATATATATTAAATGCACATAAGTTAACATGTATAGATGATTTAAAGTATGTATAAGTCATATAAACTTGCATCTAACAAAAGTATAAACACTTTTAGTAAGTTAAAACAATTTTCTGATTTTTGGCCTTTCTATCCCTATTTTTAGAAAAATTATAGAAAATCATTGTAAGCTAAAATTTGGATGTGTAAACTCTGAGAGTTTGGAAAATGAGTCTACTTTCGTCATTATTTTTATTATAATTTTTAGTGACATCAAACCAATGCGAAAATGTTCATTTTCACTGACTGGTCCGGAATCCTTCCTGAAATGATAGGCAGTTTTTGTAAAAATCGCCAAAAATTGTAGAAAAACCGTATGAACGCATGAGAGTAGTAATTTTAAAGTTACAAAACCTGAATGTTTAGCATCTAAAGCAGTTTTGAAAAATATTACCATCAAGGTGGTCAAAACAGCCCGTAAGTAGACCAAAACTTTTCTTTTAAAAGCTGATTTTTGAGTTTAGGTTATAGATTTTTTAACACAACACTTGTTTTTGCTATTTTGAGTGTATATATCACAGATCTGCAAGTTTACATGACAACATATACTTTTCTCATAGTTTTTATGAAGATCTAAGTGATAACTTCATATTTTTAGCATATTTTTAGATTTATGAAGTAAACAACACATAATCACCAAATAAGTCAAGAAAATCACACATAGCATGCATATACACATAGATCTACATAAGACAACTTGTATTCTCCCCCAAAACTTAGTAAAAACCTAAGATAGGTGATATGAACTCACCTTGGTGTTTTTGAGATATAGATGAAGGAGAAGATGAAACCTTGAACCTAGCTTGAGTTCTTGATGAGTTTTTGTAGTTTTGGTGTTCTCATAGCATAATCACAAAATTAGAGTGGTTTTGAGGAGTGATCTTAGCATAAGATGGAATAAATAACTTGAGTATGATGTAAACTTACCAAGTTATGATCTTTGATGAGAACTCTTGGATGAACACTCTTAACCAACAAATTTTTTAGAGGAAATGTGAGAGAGCACTTGAAGAATAGAGCAAAAGGAGAATGGGAGTGAAGTTTGAAGTGAGGAATGAGAGTGATGGTGGGGGTTTCGGCCAAGATAATGAGGAAGGAAGAGAGAGAGAGAGAGAGAGAGAGAGAGATAGATAGATAGATAGATAGATAGAGAGAGAGAGAGAGAGAAAAAGAGAGAGAGACTTTTATTGATACATGTTGGATAAACCTTCATATCCTAGAAACATGGTGGACTTTTGCATGGATACCCTCCATGCATAAATGAGGTGTCACCACCAAGGTCCACCCTAAATTTCATATATATATATATATATATATATATATATATATATATATATATATATATATATATATATATATAAACCGAGAATACAAGAGAGGGAATGGAAAGAAAAGACTATTGGGCTTGGGTTTTGAATAGCAACTGAAAATATAAGGCCCAATAAGAAATCATTTGGTCCATTGGGACCACATACAAGTTTGCAACCCAAAAGAGTAAAAGAAATGGGTTTTCGGCCCAATAAGTCCCAAAGTTGAATGGATATAGTTTATTGGGTTAGATTTTGGACTTACAATGAAGTTTCGATTTGAAGAAAAATTTTGAATGTATAAACTTGTATAATATTGACATTATAAACTTGTACAATATTGACATTAATTTATACTACTCATAGCATTACGCAAAGGAATTATCTTTCCTATGGATAGGAAACGTAGCCCTAAAATGCTAGTTGTGAGATCATCCCCTGTTAGAGGGAATTTCATCCCAAAATTCATTTCTAAAGTTTCTATTAAATACTAAGGAAAAGATGAGGGTATCTAGGTTTTGCCTAGGCTCTTCGTTCCTCGGAAAATTTAAGTCCTTGCTTAGTGATCTAGTGGACCTTTGCTACTGACATTCAACCTTGTTCCTTTGGCTAATTAGGTGTTGGTCCTCTCAACCCAACTGGAGGTATTCTTCTTTTGCGTCCAATATAGTGAAGTGAATGGATGGTCATGGTAATTGAGGATTGCACTTGGCGTCCCAACAGTAGTGCCTCTAACCCGTTGAGCGAACTCTATTGTCACGAAAGTTAAGGTCGTGTGATGTAGTTGGTCTTATAATTCTTAAGTTGTCTTGGGAGTTTCTTACTAAGGGGTTCTGAACCAACGGGAAATCGATCTTTTCTTGTTTCTTGTCGAGTAACTCTTCAATTCAGAATAGGGGATATCACCCTTGAGGATGGTTTCGGTTGATTCTTAATAGTCAGTGGTCCCATGGACACTTAGCCTTTCCTATTACGAGTTGAATATGCATTCTCTAAGGTTCAAGTCTTGGTTGGATAACCTCATACTTACTGGGTCGTTCCCTCGAGCAGATACCTTTGGTGTTTAGGTTGGTGCTAAGTGGTCTTGGTGGTCTGGCTACGAGAATGGCCCCATCAGTTGAGTCGATCTCCAAACTCAACTTGGCATGTAGGTAATATTTCCGAAAGGGTTTTGGAAACATCTTAGGGGGGGGTCATAAATCTCTAGGCTACCCTCAGTATCCTTTGCTCCTTGCTTCTTATCCCTATTATGGGCTAGAAAAGATTATGTTATTTCTTGCATGAGTACCTAAGGGTCTAGATGCCCGAGATAATTCAAGGATCGTCGTTATAAGTTGTAGGGGTTTCGGTAATCTTTTGGTTAAGGTGATGAGTCTCGTTGGTACATGAATTTTGTATGGTGAGGATCAAGTCAGCCCATGTCAGTTGACACCGTTTGGCTCCTTATTGTAATAGATGTTGGATTGATCTGAAAGGAATGGTTGTTCAAAATGATAGTGTATTCTATATACACATTTGTAATGCTACCCATTTCATTCTTGGTATTACTACTATGGTTATCTCATAATGAATTTTTGGATGCCCTAGCATTACAAGTGCCTTGGTATAAACATTGAGATTTCATAGTTTGATTTCTATTAGACCTCTTTATCATGGTTTTATGTAACCTAGGCGTATATAATTCAAGATTGAAAGGATTGTAGACTGAGTGGTCATGCCCTACATCCACAGTTAGACAAGAAACAAGAATTAAGGCGGAACTACACACTCTAAACTTGTAGAATCTTAATTACACATGGCCTTATGTTTATACTAAGTTAGACTAAGTGATTCGGGAACGTACCAAAAACCTCGGTAGGGTTCCTCGTTTCCCCATTCACGTCCAGTTGTTAAACTCCTCCTTGTCCTCCGTTATTCTACTCTGTTGGATAATTCCTCTTGAGGTGTCCCGTTTCACTGCATGTGTGGCATACTGGACTTACTTATGGGTTGAGGGTTGGAGTGATGCATGGGGCCGGGGCACTGTAGTAGGGGGCGGTGTGCCCTTTCTTGTTGCACCTTTTGCAATTAAATTCCCCATAGACTCCCTGATATGGTAGCTACATTTGCTGCAGAGTTGGAGGTTTCCATGATATGGTCTTCTCAGTGCTGAGGTAGGGGGCCAGTGGGGGTAGGGGCTGCTACAACTTGTTTCCTTTTCGTAGGCCCTTGAGTCGATTCACTTCCTTTCTTGTTCCCTAGCTTCCGCTTCATGCCCTTAGGTTTGGAGTTTGGGGTGTCTTTTTAAGTTGTCCCTCGTTGGTTTCCTTGGTTGTTACTACAGTTGGAATTATAGATACCATTTCCATTTCCATTTGGTTTGTTGGCGTTGAGTTGTGACGGAAGCTGTTACAGTGGCTTGGAAGCTTGCGGGGTCCATCTGTAGAACTAATGTTTCGCTGACAAGCTGGTTGTTTCCATGGGAAGACATGATTCTGTTGCATGATGAGAAACAGGTTCGTGAGTAACTATGGTTATTTCTAGTCATATCTCATTTATGATTTTAGATATGAACTTATGCATGCACACGTATAGATCACATATTTTGTTGTACGATTCTCATTTATTCAACCTACATCCATATGATGTATTAATGGTAGTATGTAGAAATAGGTATTGTTGTTTGGGTGTCAAACCAACAAATGATGGAATAAAATAATATTAATATAACTCAAATCACTGCTTTTTCTAATACTAAAGATAGTATAGAGTAAGCAGGGTCGGTCCACAGAGATACGAGACTTTTTATCTTGCCATATTTTCACACATAATACAAGTAATATTGAAATGGGGGTTTGTATTTAAACTTGAATTAAACTTCATAAATAAGAAAGATTGAAAACAAACGCAGTAAAAGAAGTACATTTCCGATTCTGACTCTTATATATGTATTATGTTGAAAGATGTAATATGATTATAACTCATGTGCAATCTAGGTTGGTAAGTTGGATATTAATAAACTCTAATATCCAAATTGGCAAAAGTATTTTATTCAAAATAAGCTCTTTAAATAAAATTTCATTTACTTGATTCAACCCAAATAAGCTCTTGCATTAAATCATTAATTGACATTAGGTTCTTGCACTAATTACCAACAATGTTTAACATTCCTCTTAAGCTTGGGAATATAAACATTTAATCTTTGATTGCACTAATTTTGATCTAATTACAACCAAGTAAGTGAGTGTTACTAACATCAAATCATAAAACATATACGAATTTCATGATTTGATTAACTAGATTGAATAGAACCCTAGTTCATTGATCAAGTGAAAAAGAGAACTAAACAAACACATGATTAAGATCAAATCAAAGATTACTAGATGTTAAACATAAGTCAAATTCAAGTTATAGCCTAACAACACATACTTAAGAATGCAGATTAGGAAATGATAATAAAATCAACCACACATATCTAGGTTGGACTACAAATCAAACAAGTTTAAACTTCAGATTGACTTACAAAAAGAAATTAAAGTGTTTTCCAAGTGTTAATCTACTTGCCAAAGCTCTGAAAATCGTCTCTTCTCCTCCCAAAATCCGACCTAACTTCCATAAAAACTGATTGTCTGAATTATAAGAAGACAAAACCACTTTAAAACTGCCGAGACGTTTACACGTCCTGTGTAAATCAAAGGGTTCCATTTACACGGCCGTGTAAACAAGAAAAGTAGAATGCTTAATTCTTCCAGGTCTTCGAAGTAGAATGTCCTTGCATATACGTTTACACGGCCCGTGTAAATCAAAGGTATACATTTACACGGCCGTGTAAACTCCTGTGAAGCCAAACTCATCATTTCTTCATTCTCTCTCTTCAAAGCTCCAAAACTTCTACAACTTTGTCTCCAACTCTTGATAACTTCCTCCAACAAGATCCAACCTTCATAAGTCCCTGAAATATCCTAAAAGCGTGTGAATGGAATTGCATCATGAAAATCCCGAAAATATACAAAATGCATGAGTTTAAACCTAAATATAATGCACTTTTATGAACTAAAACTATAAAAAATGAATGCATGAAATGCACTTAACAAATCTCCCCATGCTTGAATGTTTCTTGTCCTCAAGAAAGAACAAGAATATTTAAACTGGAAAAAAAAAATAGAATAGAAGAAGAGAAAATTAAAGTTAAAACTATTTAAAACTTAATGCATGAAATCAAAACAAACATGAAAAGATCCAACCTAATTACCCTGTTTTGTACCATAGTTGAGAATGTACCTGTCATGCCTCGAGTTAACTTTGCTTTAGTCTCAAAATATTAAATGATAATAGAAACAAGACATTGGCCACTCCCTAGTACAACTCAACAGAATTAAAGATCACAACACTTATTCATTTTCAATATTATCAAGTCAACTCTTGGAACAAATTATGGTCTTACTCTCATGAAATTATATGTGACAAAACATGCTCAACCATCTTTGTTTCATAAAATATAACAATGTTCGATTCCAGCTATTTGTTGGTCAACAACAATCTTTTTCTGAAAAATCTTTTCTAAAAATTCCCTAATATTTATCCAGATTGGTTACAAACTTCAAACCACTTACACCAGTCGAAGTAATTAACATTCAGTCCAATGTCATAAATTCAAATCCAAGTCCAATGGAATCTTTTGACAGCCATTTATTTTTCCTAAACACAACATCTAATTAAACTATAAACACAACTATGTACAAACTTTCTAATTACATTTTTTTTATAAATAAAGCTCATGGCTTTCTTTGAAATCCGTGTAGCAGGCTTTCAACCAACACATCCAAATCAAATGACCTTAGTGTGCTAGATTTAAAGAGATCCCTCAGATTTACTTGCCCGAACCTTAAAGGCCACAGATTAGCTTTATTTGATATTATTAAGTTCATGACTTTCTATGGAACCCGTATAGCGAACTTTCAACCCAATCAATCCCAAACAATTTAGCTTTAGGTGATTAGGTGTAAAACACCTCTCAGAGTTTACTTGTTCGAATCCCAAAGGTCACAGATTAACTTAATAATAGTTTTTTTTTTTTTTTTTTACATATATATATATAAGATCTATTATTATATATTTTCGTCCTTGACTTTTCTGTTATGGGACATCTCACGATCTATTACCGTGAGTGACTTCTAGACATTTTTCGGGGGATTAAATGTTAACATGCAAAAACCCGTAAGTATAGTTGAAAGTTATGTCCCCAAACAGGGTATATAAAAGGGAAAGAGTAGAAAGGACTTTTAAGAGCGATGGAAGGCGGGACATTGAGATTTTGCATTCTTTTTATGAACTTTTGAATTTGACATTTTAAGTTTAATTGAGCATTACTACTCATAAGACCGGTCATATGTCCCAAAGAATTAACTCATACCTGCTGTTATGCTCCAGTGTTGACAATCTTCTCATTTTCTGTTTTGCACAAGTAGCTTCGGGAGATGTGCTCGTGTGTGATTAACTTGCTTTTAGATTTTTTCAATAAAAAGAGCAAGCCAATTTCAAGGCACATGACTCATTTACTTGCTCAACTGTTTTGAAAAGATTCGGTTGCTTGGGATTGGATCGTTTTTTTTTTAATTTATTTATTTATTTATTTATTTAATTATGCAATGAATGCAATGCAAAAATTTAGATGCAAAGAATATAATAAAAATTAGAATAGAAAGAAAATCTTTTTGGTTTTTTTTGAAAAATTTTCCATGCAGAAAAAAATGAAAACGAAAATGAAATGAAAATTAATGCAATATGTACAAAACTACATGCAACGGGATAATGCATAGATGGATACCCCTCCCCAAGCTTAAAGTATAGCATCCTCCTCGATGCTTGGAGAGAGGCGTAGCCGTCCTATTGAGGACCGGGCGGAGGATATGGAGGGAACTGTGAAGGGTAATCTGTAGGATAATAGGGAGGCCATTGGGGTTGGGATGCTGATGGCTGCTGCGACTGTGTGGGGAGCACAAGAACTCTATGGATATCACTCAGCAGATGGTGAATGTTACGGTTGTGCTGCTCTTGAGTAGCCCATCTTTGATCCTGCTCAGCCCACCGCAACTCTTGTTGGGCCCAATGCTCTTCTTGTAAGTTACGGTAGTCCTGAAAATCAGAAGTGATTTCAGCGACACCCGTATAAATGTCCCCGACTTCCTGTTGTAGACTGGTGTAACGATCATCCAAACATGCAAACTCGCCCATATAAAGATTATGTTCAGAAAAAGGAATAGGGCGAAGGAGCTAGAAGCACCAGCAGTAGGAGCAGGAGGAGGAGAGGATGGAGGACTATGGTCTACTGTAACACCTAAGTTGGATCTGAGTTTCCAATTAGTTGATGGGATATCATTGGCTAAATTGAGTATCTTCTTATTTCTGCTATCTATATGTAGATACTCTTTCCCATCTACTGTCCAATGAATATCCCCAGTGGGAAGGCGGTGGAAGAGATGCATTGTTTCCATAACATCAATTGATAGATGAGTACGGCCCATGATGATGTTTGTTGGGTTATTAGGTAGATGGAGGCTAAGATGCTCTGCAATAATAGAAACCATGCCTCCACAATGTAGCTGTCCACCATTGCTCGTAGCACTTCTGAGCATTTTTTGAATAACCCAACAACCAAAATGAAGGACTTCTGCAGGCTTGTTAATCATACACCACAAGACTTCTAGCTCTTTCTTATTAGCCTTGCTAATCTCTTCTTGAGGGAATAAGAGAGAAGCAATGATCCGGTGAGCTACTTTCAAGACCGGATGGATAATGCTAGAAGCTTTGGCAGTGCCTGATTGATACTCATACTCACAAGAGATGTTTCTCCAAAAATTTGCACAGTCTTGCTCAAAAACAACATTTTTTCTACCCTTAGCTGTGTATATATCCCTTCTTGCTTTAGGAGCACCAATCATATCGCAAAGGATATCAGCATGAAAGTGATGGGTTTGGTTGAGCAGACGGAAAGTTAGGAGATGGGTTTGATAGTCAAAGGTAATGGAAGACAAAAGTTCCAACATCGGTGTTTGGTAACTAACTGCATGAAGATTCAAAAGACCCTCCCATCCTATGTTTTTAAAAAGCTTGTGAACACCCTTGTATATGTGTAAATCTTTGAGGGCTTGGATGTCGACAAATTTTTGAGCACCCATTGTTCTTGTAACAAGATTTGCATACAAGATTTCCTGTCGATTGGTCTAAAAAATAAGACCAAATTCATAGGGGTTGTCTATGGCATGTGGGTCTTGTTCATCATGTGAAGTGCTAACTCTATGTCTTTTACCCCGGGAAGCCATAACCCAAATGAATCAACAAAATATTGCACACAATTAAGACAATTGAAGCACAAGAACTAGCAAGTTTCACCAAAAAAACACCCAAAAAAGGAATGTGTTCTATCTAAATGCACAAAATAAGAGTTTGGAACAATTATACCAATTTGTGCTTGATAATGGTGGTAAGATGATATCCAATGCTTCCCCAAGCAATCCCCAAGCTTATCCTACAAGAAATTTGAAACATTAGGTTGAGATTTGAAGTTCAAAAATTCTAGGGTTTTGTTAAAAAAAAAAACCCAAAATCGGCCATGGGAGAAGGATATAGATGTGGAAGATAAAGAAGATGAAGAAAAGGGAGGAATTTCATACCTTGGAGCTTGATTTTTGATGCAAAATTGAGGAAGATTGAGTATTTGGAAGGGTTTTTTCGAAGGGGGCAGTAGGGAGAGAGGGAATCGCAGGTATTGAGTGAAGAATGAGTTAGAAAAATCGAGATTTGACCTTCAAATCGTTCAGCCCTGTTTTTGCGTTTACACGGCCCATGTAAATCAAAGGGGAGGGTTTACACGGCCGTGTAAATCCCTGAATCATTAAAACCGTGTTCAATCGTTTACACGGCCCGTGTAAATGCAAGGCATAAGTTTACACGGTCGTGTAAACTTTTGAGAAAGCCAAAAAACTTGATTTTTTTCACTTTTTGAAATTGCAACCCACTAAACCTCTACTGTCCGAAAAATAATTTTTAACCCTTTTTTAGCATGAAAAACAACTTGGAAGTTTGAAAACAAAGAAAATACAATGAAAATATACTAAATGACAAAAATACCCCCGGGTTGCCTCCCGGTTAGCCGCCCCTTTTTCATGTTGTTGGCTCGACTTGGATCCTAACTATTTGTCAATTTTCATACTTTGGATCCATTACTTCCTCCACCTCTTCATTCTTGACTTGAAATCCTTCATAATCAAGCTTCAAACGGTGACCATTTACCTTAAAAATCTTCCCGGTTTTCTCACTTGTGATTTCTATTGCACCATGCTCAAAAACATTAGTGACAACAAATGATCCCACCCAACGGGACCTTAATTTACCAGGAATCAATTTAAAACGTGAATGGTAAAGTAGTACCTTTTGACCTTTGTGAAATACCTTGCGTGTAATCATCTTGTCATGGAATGCTCTGGTCATTTCCTTATAAAGAACCTCATTCTCATACGCTTCATTGCGGATTTCTTCCAATTCTTGTATGTCCAGCTTCCTCCTCTTTCCCGATTCACTTAAATCCATGTTGAACTGCTTGATTGCCCAATAGGCCCTATGTTCCAACTCAACGGGTAATTGACACGGCTTTCCAAAAACAATACGGTATGGTGACATTCCAATTGGAGTTTTGTATGCAGTTCGGTATGCCCACAAAGCATCATCAAGGCGTGTACTCCAATCTTTCCTTGTTGTATTCACGGTTTTCTCCAAAATACCCTTGATTTGTCGATTGCTCACCTCAGCTTGTCCATTTGTTTGTGGGTGGTATGCTGTGGAAACTTTATGAGTGACACCATATTTCTTCAAAACACTCCCGAGTATACGATTACAAAAATGTGTACCACGATCACTGATCAAGGCCTTTGGAACACCAAATTTGGAAAAAATGTTAGCCTTCAAGAAATCTATCACAACTTTTGAATCGTTAGTACGGGTAGCCTTTGCTTACACCCACTTGGAAACATAGTACACAGCCAAAAGAATATAAATAAAACCCGAAGATGATGGAAAAGGTCCCATAAAATCAATTCCCCAAACATCAAAAATTTCACAAACTAATATGGGGTTTAAGGGCATTTGATTCTTTGAGCTTAAAGAGCCCATTCGTTGACATTTATCACAACTTGAACAAAAAACATAAGAGTCATGGAAAATACTTGGCCAGTAAAATCCACTCTCTAAAACTTTTCTCGCAGTCCTTTGAGGACCAAAATGTCCTCCACAAGCATAAGAGTGACAAAATGTTAAGATAGAAGATACCTCATATTGATCCACACATCGTCTAATCATTTGGTCAGCACAATATTTCCACAAATATGGCTCATCCCAAACATACCTCTTGGCTTCTTTCTTGATCTTGTCTTTTTGCCATCGAGTCAAATCTGGTGGAAATTGATTTGTGACAATGTAGTTCACAATATCGGCATACCACGGGGCAACTTTTGCTGAAAACAGGTTTTCATCGGGAAATGCATCATGAATGGGAGTTGAATCTTCAGGAGAAACAATCCTGCTAAGATGATCAGCTACAAGATTTGACTTTCCGCTCTTGTCTTTGATTTCAATGTCAAACTCTTGCAAGAGTAATACCCATCGAATGAGTCTAGGCTTCGAATCTTTCTTTGCAAGTAAATACCTAATAGCTGCATGATCAGAATAAACAATGACTTTAGAACCTAGCAGATATTGACGAAATTTGTCTAAAGCAAAGACAATAGATAACAATTCTTTTTCAGTTGTTGAATAGTTGGCTTGTGCACTATCAAGTGTTTTTGAGGCATAATAAATGACATTAGGAACACGGTCTTTTCTTTACCCTAACACTGCACCAACTGCATGATGACTGGCATCACACATGATTTCAAAAGGCAAACTCCAATCCGGTGATTGAAGTATTGGTGCTGTGATCAACAACTCTTTCAACTGATCAAAAGCTTGCTTGCACTATTTGGAAAACTCGAATTCTGCATCTTTTTGTAGGAGCTCACACATGTGACGAGATATCTTGGAAAAATCTTTAATAAACCTTTTATAAAATCCTGCATGACCAAGAAATGAGCGCACCTCACGAACACAAGTGGGATAAGGTAAAGATTTTATGACATTTATTTTTGCTTTGTCCACTTCTAGACCCTTAGAAGACACAATATGACCTAGTATGAGACCTTTGTCAACCATAAAGTGACACTTTTCATAATTCAAAACAAGATTGGTTTCAATACATCTTTGCAAAATCTTTTTCAAATTTCCCAAACATTCATGAAAAGAATTACCATAAACTGTGAAGTCATCCATAAAAACTTCAATGATTTCCTCAACAAATTCTGAAAAAATACTTACCATGCACCTTTGAAAAGTGGCTGGAGCATTGCAAAGCCCAAAAGGCATTCGTCTATATGCAAATGTTCCGAAAGGACATGTGAAAGTAGTTTTTTCTTGGTCCTCAGGTTCAACGGGTATTTGATGGAAACTGGAATATCCATCCAAGCAACAATAATGTGTTTTTCCCGCTAACCTTTCCAACATTTGATCAATGAAGGGAAGTGGGAAATGGTCTTTCTGGGTTGAGGAATTGAGCCGTATATAATCAATGCAAACTCTCCACCCGTTTTGCACACGGGTGGGGACTAACTCACCTTGGTCATTCTTTGTAACGGTAATACATATCTTCTTCGGCACGACTTGGATCGGACTTACCCACTTACTATCTGATATAGGGTAAATCATTCCCGCATTCAACAACTTCAAAATCTCCTTTTTCACAACCTCCATCATTGGAGGATTCAGACGCCTTTAAGCTTCTCGGGAAGGCTTGTAATCTTCTTCCATAAGGATTTTATGCATGTAAAGCGAAGGACTTAGCCCTTTGATGTCGGCTATAGTCCACCCAATTGCTTCCTTATATTCCTTCAAGGTGGTGACAAGTTCTTCCTCTTCTTTTGTTGACAACTTGGTGGAAATGATCACTGGTAGAGTTTCCTTATCTCTAAGATATGCATACTTGAGATGCTCGGGTAAAGTTTTTAGCTCCAATTCCGGTGCCTGCACAATAGAGGGAACAAGTTTCTCATTAGACATTGGTATTTTCAGCTTTGGAACATCAAACCTCATTTTCTTCTTCTCATCCATACAAGACACAACCTCCATAATCTCTTTATCAACTGTAAATTGATTGGCAAGTTTTTCCACTCTTTCCTTTTGAAGATTCCTGTCTAAAATGAGAGCTAACACATCAAGATTAGACAAATCAAAACACTCCTCTGTCAATGGTTCAATGACATCCACAAAATTCAAAGATGAAATATCACTTGGATATCTCATAGCATCATAAATATTGAAATTTATCACCTCCCCATCAAATTCCATGGACAATGTACCATCATAAACATCAATTTTCGTCCTGGCTGTTTTCAAAAAAGGTCTTCCTAGGAGAATTGAACTCAAATTCGGTGAATCATCATCATCCATATCAAGGACATAAAAATCTGCTGGAAATACTAGTTCATTCACTTGGACTAACACATCTTCTAACACACCTTTGGGATGTACTAAAGATCTATCAGCCAATTGAATGATTACCCCGGTCTTCTTCAATATGCCAATATTTAATGTTTTAAAGATGGAATATGGAAAAACATTGATAGAAGCCCCAAGGTCTAGCATAGCTCGTGGAACATGAAGATTACCTAATTTACAAGGAACCGTAAAAACACCCGGATCCTTACATTTTTGAGGTAATCTTTTTTGTAACACTGCAGACACATTTTCCCCTACTTTAACAGTTTCATTCCCTTTCAACTTTTTCTTGGATGTACATAATTCCTTAAGGAATTTTGCATACCTAGGGACTTGTTTGAAGGCATCAATAAGAGGAATATTTACCTCTACCTTCCTGAACATCTCCATGATTTCGTTATCTTCTCTTTCATGCTTTGACTTGCTTAATCTTGAGGGAAATGGAGGCGGAGTGACTTTTGCTTCAATAGGAACTTGCTTGGAAGGTGTTTTCGACTTCTCTTCTTCTTTCTCTAGTTCCATCTCTTCTTCTTCTTCAATCATTTTAGGACCTTCATATTCTTTACCATTCCTCAAAGTGATGGCACATGCACTATGTTTTGGATTCTTCTCAGTTTGCGCGGGTAGTTTGCCTTGTGACTCCAATTTACTCACAGATGTGGCGAGTTGAGTCATTTGTTGCTCCAAATTCTTGATGCTCGCTTTGGTCTCATTTTGAAAGGTTTGAGTACTTGTAGCTAAACTCTTAACAATGTCTTCCAAAGACATTCCCGATCCGCTTGAACTACTTCCTTGATGCATGTTTTGAGGTTGATATTGAGATTGATGAGGAGGTTGAGTTGGCTGGAAATGTGGTTGATAATTTTGTTGGTGGTGCATTTGATTTTGAAATGGGGGTCTTGGTTGATAAGGTGGTGTTTTAGGCTGAAAATTGGTATTAGGTTGGTGCCAATTTGGATTCCTTCTTGGCTGGACGTTTCCTTGTTGTTGACTTGAAAATCCCATAGCTTAAATTGGCTCTACATCTTCTTGTAACATGGGGCACATATCAGTGGGATGTCCAACTTGTGTACAAATGCCACAAGGTCTAACTGTTGGTGGTTGCACGCCCTTGTCTTTTTCAAGCATCATTACTACCTTAGTCAACTCAGAAAGTTGACTTTCAATTTTTGGAGTAGAAATTTCTTTTACCCCCCTTGGTGCATCACTGTACCACTCTTCTTCTTGGACTGTATGCTTGGACTCTTCTGCCATGTTTTTTTATAAGAACTTTGATTTCTGTTGGAGTCTTATCAGCTATAGATCCACCACTTGATGCATTGAGTAATCTCCTATCCCAAGATGACATTCCTTCACAAAAAATACTTCAGCAACTGATATTCTGTAATCCCATGGTGTGGACATCTTGAGCACAATTTCTTGAACCGTTCCCAATAAGTATGCAAGGCTTCTCTCTTTTGTTGCTTGATGCCAATTATCTCTCTACGTAAAGCTGAAGCTTTCATTTCAGGAAAATATTTATCCAGAAACATCCTTGCAAGTTCATTCCATGTTGTGACTGACCCCGGTGGTAAGTCATACAACCACTCCTTGGCTGAATCTTGTAAAGCAAAGGGGAATGCCCTTAACTTGATTTGATCTTCTGTGACTTCATGTGGCTTCATACCCACACAAACAACATGAAATTCCTTAAGGAATTTATGTGGGTCTTCATTCTCGAGACCACGGAATGAGGGTAACAAATGGATGAGTCCAGACTTGAGTTCAAAGTTGATTGCTGCAGGGTAATTTATGCACAAAGGTTGTTGGGTGACGTCTTGAGTAGCCCATTGTCTAAAGGTTTGTTCAGGTGGTGGATGTGGAGGATTTTGATGTCCTCCATGGTTGTCTGCCATGGTAGGAGTTGGTGAAGATGGTGGGGTGATACTTTTGGATGTTAGAGAGGATGTAGTTGATGGATTTGATGAAGAAGCTCTGGATTGTGGTTGTTTCTTTAAAAGTCTGGCTTGCTTCCTTCCCTGTTTAGCAGATTTCTCTATTTCCAAATCAACTGGTAAAGGTGTACCTGTACGAAAAGATCTTGGCATAAACAATTAGTACTACCGTATCCCCGGCAACGACGCTAATTTGTTTGGGTGTCAAACCAACAAATGATGGGATAAAATAATATTAATATAACTCAAATCACTGCTTTTTCTAATACTAAAGATAGTATAGAGTAAGCAGGGTCGGTCCACAGAGATACGGGACTTTTTATCTTGCCATATTTTCACACATAATACAAGTAATATTGAAATGGGGGTTTGTATTTAAACTTGAATTAAACTTCATAAATAAGAAAGATTGAAAACAAACGCAGTAAAAGAAGTACATTTCCGATTCTGACTCTTATATATGTATTATGTTGAAAGATGTAATATGATTATAACTCATGTTCAATCTAGGTTGGTAAGTTGGATATTAATAAACTCTAATATCCAAATTGGCAAAAGTATTTAATTCAAAATAAGCTCTTTAAATAAAATTTCATTTACTTGATTCAACCCAAATAAGCTCTTGCATTAAATCATTAAATGACATTAGGTTCTTGCACTAATTACCAACAATGTTTAACATTCCTCTTAAGCTTGGGAATATAAACATTTAAACTTTGATTGCACTAATTTTGATCTAATTACAACCAAGTAAGTGAGTGTTACTAACATCAAATCATAAAACATATACGAATTTCATGATTTGATTAACTAGATTGAATAGAACCCTAGTTCATTGATCAGTGAAAAAGAGAACTAACCAAACACATGATTAAGATCAAATCAAATATTACTAGATGTTAAACATAAGTCAAATTCAAGTTACAGCCTAACAACACATACTTAAGAATTCAGATTCGGAAATGATAATAAAATCAACCACACATATCTAGGTTGGACTACAAATCAAACAAGTTTAAACTTCAGATTGACTTACAAAAAGAAATTAAAGTGTTTTCTAAGTGTTAATCTACTTGCCAAAGCTCTGAAAATCGTCTCTTCTCCTCCCAAAATCCAACCTAACTTCCATAAAAACTGATTGTTTGAATTATAAGAAGACAAAACCACTTTAAAACTGTCGAGACGTTTACACGGCCCGTGTAAATCAAAGGGTTCCATTTACACGGCCGTGTAAACAAGAAAAGTAGAATGCTTAATTCTTCCAGGTCTTCGAAGTAGAATGTCCTTGCATATACGTTTACACGGCCCGTGTAAATCAAAGGTATACATTTACACGGCCGTGTAAACTCCTGTGAAGCCAAATTCTTCATTTCTTCATTCTCTCTCTTCAAAGCTCCAAAACTTCTACAACTTTGTCTCCAACTCTTGATAACTTCCTCCAACAAGATCCAACCTTCATAAGTCCCTGAAATATCCTAAAAGCGTGTGAATGGAATTGCATCATGAAAAATCCCGAAAATATAAAAAATGCATGAGTTTAAACCTAAATGTAATGCACTTTAATGAACTAAAACTATAAAAAATGAATGCATGAAATGCACCTAACAATTGTACAAATGTTAAGTTATTCTAATAGATCATGGATATCATATTCTTAAGTTGGCTCGGTTACACGAGTTCTTGGAGGGTGTACCTCTCTTGATTTACTACTACTAGTTGTGATGAATTACATGGTAAACCTTGGGCTTTGTGCGAATAGGGTAGTGACTCTCATATGCCTAATTAGCGTACAAGGTGTCCAACATTTTTCTCATTTCACTAGTGGCCTCTTCCGCTCTCTGCTCTGCTAAGGCTTCCCTAGTCTCAGTTTTAATGAGTTGTCGCCTTAGGGTGATCAACTCTTCCTCTAGAGGGCGTAGTTGGTTGGTAATGTCCTCATGTGTTGCTAACTGATTTGGTATTGCTTTTAAGGGGTAAGGCTTGCTAAGGATCTCTCCAGCGCCTTCATCCATGTCTGACTCCTCATCAAAATCCTTTCCCTCGTGGTTCATCTCAATGTATTCTTCAGGACCCATTTCTGGGTTCTCCCCTTTCACTTCCTCTGGTTCTCCCTCAATAAATTTTTTGGCTATTACTGTAGGGTAGTAGCGGTCTTCGGGGTGAAGCTCAGTCATGTTGCCTTCGCAAGAGTGGAGATATGAGATACATGTAGAAGATTTAAGTGTGGAGGTCATATGGTACTCTAAGATGCTACTATAGTATTACAAGTTTGATCCTAGGGCTTCTTGATGTACGAAATCGATAAGTTTTTAGACTTGCTATTATTTAGTATCATAAAATACTCCTATAGTATTTTAAACCTTAGGGTTGGCTCTAATGCTTCTTTGCATGTAAGGTCGGTAAGTTTTAGACTCGTTGAAATGCTACCCTCGCTCCCGAACACATGTTGGTTGTATCTCAAATAAATATAGTTGATCAGGCTATATTTATCCCAAATATGATTATATAACTACCCAACTTTGATTTTAGTGTTCAACATCTAAATACTTTTGTTTTGTTCTTATTATGATACGGTCCTAGCAAGTATGTATACTTTTATAAGATACTTATATTCTTAAGGTATAATTTTAGTCAGAGTGTTTTTAGTCCCATTGTATTTATAGTTGTATATATTGTATGGTTAGATATACTAATTCACTATAAACAATGCTCTGATACCAATCTGCCACACCCCCGAACCGGGACGGTGGAAACGTCTGGGGGCGGATGACTTCATGTACAGTATCCTAACAATTAAATATAAATGAAACATTGCAACCAAACATCACACATTGGAAATACACACTTACATAGTTTACATATTGAACTTGTTCATTAGTTACACAAAAGTAAGAAAGTAAATTTCTTGAAGTTGCACCACTTGATCTCATAGCTGAGCTTATTACCTGTTACTGGATCCCTGAGAATACAAGTCGTTTTGAAAAGTGTCAACTAAAAATTTTGTGAGTTCATAAGCAGTTTTGTATAAAAATGGTTTTTCTACGTGTTTAGAATAGTTTTCATAGTGCTTTCAGAAATCTGATATTTCTATAAAAATAATTTGTAAGTCTCGGTCTAAAACTATGAATATATGTATGCATGTCCTTTGTTATCTTTTGTTTGTAAAATGAAAGCGAACGTTCCCAGAAAATTCGATATTTTCTATAACGAAATGGTTTGAAATGTTTTTGTCCGATCTTATAGTAATACATATGTGTTAATGTTTGCGAAAATAAAAAGAGAAAGATCCCAGACAACCTGATGTTGTCTGCGTAAGAGAATGCTGAAATCTCAACCACCGAGGTTGAGTACCAGCGCATATAGGTTACCGTTTTATCCAAAAAGAAGGTTTCCTCGTAAATTTTATAACGTTAATTCTTCTAAGTGAGTCGTCATAACCATACTAGTTAATGACAATTTCCCCTGTCTTGGCGTTTGTAAACGCCGACGGAAAATAGAATAAGGTTATTGTCACCCTAGACTAATGTAGTCTAACTGTAGTGAACAACTCAAGTGTGGGGTGTCATCCCCATATAGATCTATACACAAAACCCTACTCTCCCTCCAAGAGTTTCTGACTAGAACTACAGGCTATGATCGTACACTCAATAGGTGTCAACTGACACGTCTCACAAGATCCTTAATCGAATTTACAGGCCCACTAAGCAATGTAAGTCATTTTTAGGCCCGAAAGGAATAAGGTTATATAACATGATCCCAAAATATATGTAAAATGAAAACTAAGGCCCATTTCACATGTAAGGTATTTACAGGCCCAAATAGCATGAAATTAGTATCCAAGGTCCGTCACTCATGTTAATGGGTCAATGGGGCACAATAAACATATAAATAGTATTCAGGACCCATCAAGCATATTAATGGGCAACTAAGGCCCGATATTATATGAATGACAAAATTAGTCCGTTTGTTATTTTATTGCTAGTATTAGTTCAATTGTTTATCAGATTGACTTAAAAATACCCACTTTTGTAATCATATATATATATATATATATATATATATATATATATATATATATATATATATATATATTAAATGCACATAAGTTAACATGTCTAGATGATTTAAAGTATGTATAAGTCATATAAACTTGCATCTAACAAAAGTATAAACACTTTTAGTAAGTTAAAACAATTTTTTGATTTTTGGCCTTTCTGTCCCTATTTTTAGAATAATTATAGAAAAACCATCGTAAGTTGAAATTTGGATCCGTAAACTCTGAGATGTTGGAAAATGAGTCTACTTTCTTAATAATTTCTATTATAATTTTTAGTGACATCAAACCAGTGTGCAAAAGTTCATTTTCACAGACTGGTCCGGAATCCTTCCTGAAATGATAGGCAGTTTTGTAAAAATTGCCAAAAATTGTAGAAAAATCATATGAATGCATGAGAGTAGTAATTTTAAAGTTACAAAACCTGAACTTTTAGCATGTAAAACAGTTTTCAAAAATATTACCATCAAATTGGTCAAAACAGTCTGTAACTAGACCAAAACTTTTCTGTGATAAGCTGATTTGTGAGTTTAGGTTATAGATTTTTGAACACAACACTTGTTTTTGCTATTTTGAGTATATAAATCACATATCTGCAAGTTTACATGACAACATATACTTTTATCATAGTTTTTATGAAGATCTAATTGATAATTTTATACTTTTAACATATTTTTAGATTTATGAAGTAAACAACACATAATCACCAAATAAATCATGAAAAACACACATAGCCATGCATATACACACAGATCTACACAAGAAAACTTGTATTCTCTCCGAAAACTTAGTGAAAACCGAAAATAGGGGGTATGAACCCACCTTGGTGTTTTTGAGATGTAGATGAAGGAGAAGATCAAACCTTGAACCTAGCTTGAGTTATTGATGAGATTTGGGTAGTTTTGGTGTTCTAAGAGCATAATCACGAAATTAGAGTGGTTTTGAGGAATTATCCTAGCATAAGATGGAATAAACAACTTACGTGTGAAGTACTTACCAAGTTATGATCTTTGTTGAGAACTCTTGGATGAACACTCTTAACCCACAAAATTTTTATAGGAAATGTGAGAGGGCACTTGAAGATTAGAGAGAAAGGAGAATATGAGTGAAGTTTGAAGTGAGGAATGAGAGTGATGGTGGGGGTTTCGGCCAACATAAGGAGGACGGAAGAGAGAGAGAGAGAGAGACTTGTCTTATACATGGTGGGCAAACCTTCATATCCTAGAAACATGGTGGACTTTTGCATGGATACCCTCCATGCAAAAATGAGGTGTAACCACCTAGGTCCACCCTAAATTTCATTTATATATATATATATATATATATATATATATATATATATATATATATATATATATATATATATATATATATATATATATATATATATATATATAAACCGAGAATAGGAGATGGAATGGAAAGAAAAGACTATTGGGCTTGGGTTTTGAATAGCAACCGAAAATATAAGGACAAATAAGGAATCCTTTGGTCCATTGGGACCACATACAAGTTTGCGGACCAAAAGAGTAAAAGAAATGGGTTTTCTGCCCAATAAGGCCCAAAGTTGAATGGATATAGTTTATTGGGTTAGATTTTGGGCTTATAATGAAGTTTCGACTTGAAGCAGAATTTTGGATGTATAAACTTGTATAATATTGACATTAATTTATTCTACTCATAGCGTTACACAAAGGAATTATCTTGCCTATGGATAGGAAAAGCGATATCTTTGGCCCCTCGGTGATTTGGTGTTGACTTATAAGTGCTAGGCCTAGCCAATACTAAATTGATGTGTTCAATTAGAAGTCTATGTCGTTATCACATATTAGAAATCGAGAAACAAAATCTTGGAAAACGAGATAGACTATATTCCATGTTTCATTTCCATACAATATCTTGTAGAACGGAGGAATATTTGATCGCTTATCTTAGGACACGTAAGTGATTGGGTCAGAGTTTGACAACGAATTTTGAAAGCTACAATTTGCTGATTAGTTAGCAATTATAGCTACAAAATTATCAAAGTAGGAGAGTGAAGTTGATTTATTATTTGATTAATAAATTTAAATAAGTAATTTATTAATAAATTAAGAGAATAATATATTAATTAGAAATAGTAATATTTAATTAATAATTAATTAGAAGTTAATTGGAATTAATTTTAGGATTAATGGAATTAATTAAAAGTATAAGGGTTAAAGTATAATTATGCAATAGTTAAGCAAGAGGCATTCTAGAACCTCCCAAGAGCTATCGACGGTTTTAAGGATGGTTTTAGAGATCTAAAATTATCCTTGGACTATAATTAGGAAATTAGATAATTACCAATTCAAGATAATATTATTATATTGGTTTTGGGCTTATCTAGGGTTTCCTAGTTACACTATATAAGGAGTCTAACCCTTTAGAATTTTTGTCACTCTATGATTCCAAGGCTAGGCTCAAATTTTGTTCTCCTTCCTCCTCTCTCCATAATCTCCTTCTTGCTAGCTTAGGTGTGAACCATCAGAGGCACGCCATTTGTGGTGCTTGCTTCCAAAGCTTCAACATGACAAGGGTAATTGTTATTTGCTATAATAATAATAAGGTATGTAATCCTAAACCCCTTTATGTTGATTTCGAAATTACCTAGGTTTTCTAGTGTTTTGTTGTTCAATAGAATGTTACATAAATAATGTTATGACACAGATCTTTAGGTTGCATGTACCCTTAAGTGTTAAGGTTTTATCCGCATTTATACATTTAAACCCATCAAAAACAAGCCAAAATAACCAAAAGGAAAGCTATAGAGAACGATTTGATATGTGAGATAACTCCGTTCTTTCTAAAATACATCATATTTCTGAAAGACCCAAACTTTCATACTTCACAATATCGTTACTCCAAAACATGCTACATGAATATTTATAAAACAATATTATACATTAATAGTTTATTTACATAGACTGGATACAAACCGATTTGAACATTATGTCATATACATATCAATATAACAGAAGCGTAGAGGGATAAGGAACAAGATAGGCAAATGAGTATCATATGACAGGCTTTCCATATCAATGAATAATCAGATTCAAAGATTTACAATCAATGAGACATAACAATTTCAACACTTTATATACATCAATAAGACTTCAGCCCAAGTTGCGTAGAAAATATAATTTCAGGATATCATTTTACTAGAATACACAGGCTTTCAGCATTGTCTTTGTATTCTGTTAATGCCAAAGTGATGCTTATGTCATACACTTCATGGCCAAAGGCTACATACGAGTACCCAAGTGATGCTTATGTCATACACTTCGTGGCCTAAGGTATAGCTCATTATCATAATAACATGGGAAATCACATTGAACATATAGCACATAACATACAATTATCCCTATATTGAACTCACCATGAAATAACCGAAGGAATAAATTATAATTTTGGCAACACTTTGACTATAAGTATGACTTTTTGTGACGAAACCAGGGATTTTTATCGAAAAACGAACCTTGCGTGGGCAGAGTTTCGACTTGAAAATATAATTTTCTTGGGAACTTCTAAGTGTCGTGACTTGCTTCGGGTGTCGGGATGATACCAGGACTTCGGGGGGGGGGGGGGGTGTTAGGAGAGTTTGAGAGAGAGTAGAAGGTGACAGATGTGAGAATTTTAAACAAAATCCAGAAGCTTTCACTTTGTATTTATAGTAAGCTAGCTAGGCTGAACGCAGCGCGTTCTGAAGGGTGCGAGGCTTCGGACGTGTCAAGATGCGAGATACGTGTCACTGCATGCCAACGCGGGGCGTTCCCTTTAAACGCAGCGCATTCCCTTTGGATAAGCTCCGAAATTTGTACCCAGAACTCAAAAAATCCATATATTTTGCATACGTGCTCTGTTTTTGACGTTATTTATATCTACGCGTAGATGAGATTATTCTATACAACTTTCGTTTAGACTTCCTCGGTTAATTTTGACTTTATTTTTAATATTATTATTTTTAACAGACCGGGACAGAAAAATCCGTTAAAACTTCATAACTTCTTCATCCGACGTCCGTTTTCGTTAGTCTTTTTACCGTTGTACTACTATTGACGAGACCTTCGATTCTCGTTTAGGTTGCATCCTCTAAAAATCACTTGATCTTTATTTCGAGTTTTTAGTTGTCTACTGCTATTCCGAAACTTAGAAAATCATAACTTCCTCATATAAAGTCAAATTTGGAAGTTCTTTTTATGAAAATTCTAGGTTTAACAAATACTACGACTTTCATTTAGATCACCAAGGCTAAAAAGTAGTTTATAAAAAACTCACTTTTTACGTCATTCGGCATCGTGCCGGTTTTGTCGCGGATCTTCGATTGGTCATAACTTATTCGTCATAACTCGGATTTTGATGAGATTTTCGCCTAAATGTTTCTAATGAGATTCTTTACAACTTTTAATAATAAAATTCTACTTATTTCAAATTTTATATTTTTGTTAAATTTCAATATTTGCCTTTTGATTTGAATCTCATAAGACTTCCAATATTTTCCGAGTGATTCTAAACATAGTTTTACTTCATTTCTAGTAAAAACTATCCATTAGAACTAAATACTCATAATTATATAATATTTCATAACATTATTCACTTTTAAAATTTAAAAACATGATTTCAAAACGTGTATGTTACAATATACCAGGATATATATAAAAGCCGTAGAAAATTGAGTTCGTACGTGAGAGTTATGGAATTTCAGAATTTAATATTCTCGTTATGCACGCTCATACGATGTGAAAAGCATGCACCTGACACTTGATACATCTAGATATGGAGTGACATAGCACACTAATAAGACGACACATGGCAACATCGTACGATTCGCACACATATTTCATGGCGTGGAATAAGCGGCGTGCAACCTAAAACTCCTATAAATAGAAAGTCTCAGATGATCCTTTCTCACACCTCAACACACCATGCTCTCTCTCTCTCTCTCTCTCTCTCTCTCTCTCTCTCTCTCTCTCTCCCTCTCCCTCTCTCTTAGAATATGTGCCAATAAACTCCCGAGCACCTCTCTAGTGCCGTACTTGTGGTATTTCTACCCTACATCAATGGTTTCATGAAATACAGGTGAGTTCACGACCTAGTTTTCGATATATATATATATATATATATATATATATATATATATATATATATATATATATATATATATATATATATATATATATATATATATTGGGGGGGGGGGGGGAATACATGTCTAAAATGCAACTTTACATAGTTATAACTAATTGTAGTTTGATAATTAATTACATAACTTTAGGATGATATTATGCCTGGTGGAAACTCTACCCAAACACTTTCCCTAATATTATTGATGTGTGTAAATTCAACTAGTTTTATCCCTACTTTTTATTAATAATTTGAGCACACAAAGGCAGTGAACCTATCTTTAAGTGGTATAGATTGATAAGTAAGGTATCGAACTCAGGGAACAGCAATTAAACTAATAACTAATTTTCACTAAAACAAATAATAAAAGTAAAGGGTTTTTCTCTAGTTTTGCAAGACTAGAAACTTAGACAAACTAAATTAACTAATTAACTAAAGCAACAACTATTCACCAAATTTGATAAAGATGTTTCTATTTAGGTTCAACCAATTCACTCCTATGGTTATTTAAGTTAAGGTGGATTAATTGCTATTGGTTACCAATGATAATAGTTAGGTTCATATTCATTACTCCTAACCCTTAGACAATTAACTAATTTAAGCGTTGATCAAGTGTTTAAACTAATTAATTCCCTAGATTAATTATTTGGATTAAATAAGATTTGTAATGGTTAATTAAGTTATTAATTCAATTAACCTCTTGTTGATGGTTTCTCAAACAAGCTCACACATTAATCTTCCTATTTTCTTATTAATCTTAGTTTCATACTCATTACTTCTAAGCATACGTTTTAGCATTCACATAGACATATGAGGTTAACAATTAAGTGATGTTCATGCAACCTAATTGCCTTCCAATTAACAGAAAATAGTAGTGATTAATACATAAGGTTCTTTAACAAACTTGATTTAATAAATCACCAATAGACAATTAAGCAAGAATTAATAATTAAACCATAGGAGTTCTTTGGTATTCCCCAAACATAAACAAAAACGAGTTTAGCTCATAGTTGCAGTAGAAACAAACACAAAAACAAAGTTTATGAAAGCAAACATGTTTAATTCCTAAGTCTAAGTGGTAGAATTAACCTAATTGCTTGAATTCTTCCAACTCTTGAAGCTTAGGGTTCCTTAGCGCCTTCTGAACCTTTTAGTCGCAGCTAATCCTTCAAAAATCGCCAGGAATAATGTCCCATGGGATAAAGATTCGTCTTTTAAAGATATCCCAAAACAGAGGGTACTCGGCGAGTAGCAGAATCAACTCGCCGAGTAGGTCCATACTTATCCGTCTTGAATTAGCAGTCGTATTTATCTTCTGGCATATCGTCGTGTACTCGCCGAGTAGGGTCGATCTACTCGCCGAGTAGATCCTTCTTTCACTCTTTAATATTCACTTGCTTTCCCTTTTCTCCTTTTTGCCTCCAAGCATATCTTTTGGACTGAAAACACAATTCAAAGCATTTTAAGTACCTTTTGTCCACATTATTCTCATAATTAACCAAAAATAACTAAGAATATATGTTAAATAATTAACTAATTATGCACATATCAATTATGCATAGTTGTGATACCAAACCATATTGATAGATAGAATCATACCTACTTGTCACATTGGTCAGTTGCCAGGAAACGCTGAAAATCGTTATTATAGTCACCCCTTGGATAAGCTTAGTACCTCATGTTACTTTGCCCAAATTCTCGGCTACGCAATACACACACCCCCACACACACATTATATATATATATATATATATATATATATATATATATATATATATAATAAGTAAACCCATATAAATATAATGTAAATAAGAACACGACTGACCAGGGGATCCCCCTATGACAAGAGTTAGATGAGACACGATTCAGGAACATGCTGATAAATTTTTAGCTAGCTCCCGTCCTATAATCATTAAATCTTAAGTGAGCGGGAGATATATCTATACGAGATTGACACTCTCATATGTGGTTGCTAGCTACAACCCGATGACAAGTCAAAGCATACATAACTTTCTAAACACATAGTTGCATCCGATGAAGCATCGTGGTTTTCGGGATCAAAAATTTATAACTCAATTATAGAAACTCATCATAACTTTGTTAAACTAAAACTAAACTATCATAAACTACTAATACCATATGTAGTGATAGCTCACACAAACTCGAGGAAACGAGTTCGAATACACTCACTAAACTAAATAAATCCATAATTCTTGAGGAACACCTTGAGAAGTAGTATCTACCATACGGTAAAAGGAATATTAGGAGAATACTATCAAAACACTAACCATGAATTAAAGTGATTTAGGTTGAGAATACAACTAGTTCTAACTTAAGAACTTTGAAAAAGTATTTTCACGTTTACCAAACCTGTGAACTCATCAACATTATGTTAACCCTCTCAAAATCACATGTATTCCTATGTCAACCAACAGAAATAAAAGACTATCCAGCCAAAGAGTATGAAAGACTTTTAAACTATCAATGAAGATGCTGATTAAAGCAAAACACAACACGAAATCCTTTTCCATAAGCCATCATTTCGGAATGTCGTGCCGCTCAGTGTTTCTGTCACCAGGATGAGGGTGTGACATCTATTTTCAGACATAAATTAATTTCAAATTTTCTTTTTCTTTTCGTAATGTCGAATAAATTACTATTTTCAAATAACTTTTTCTACGAAAAGTTTGTGTGAAAATTTTAAAGATGTCTAAGATTTTCAAACTATCTATATGTTTTATTTTCAGTTTATTTAATGGTAGCATTGGTTAATGGTGACTTATTTTGGGCTAGACTTCTGAAATCAATCCATGGAGAAGATGATGGGTTCATTAGGTCTGGTAGAGGAGTAAGAATGTCAAGAGTTTGGGCCAATATTGTATCTTCAATTCAAAAAATGGATGCTAATAGTATTATCCCGTTGGAAACTCTACAAAAAAACATGGTAGAGGGAATATAATAAAGTTTTGGTCTGATGTCTGGCTGTGGGATCAACCATTGCATGTTAAAGTCAATAGATTATTCCAACTTGAAAACGATTCTCTTTTCTTGGTCTGTGATATATACAACAATGGAAGTTGGGTTTAGGATTCGCAAAGACAGATCAAAGGTAGAGTTGAGATAAAGTTTTCTTGGTTGATGGAGGAATTACAAGGCGTAGTTCATGGATGTATATGATATGTTTTGGTGGTCATTAGATCCGAAGGGGGTCTTTTTGGTTAAGGCTACAAGAACGTTTATTGATGGTATCTCTCTAGTAGGTGGCGACCAAGTTACTACCTAGTATAACTCACTTCCAAGAAAAGTTAATATTTTTATTTGAAGGTTGATTTTAGATAGATTACCTACAAGATCTAATCTTTCAAAAAAAGATATAAAGTTAGTATCAATATTGTGCCCATGTGGTGATTTGAGAGGTGAATCAACGGAGACATTTTCATTCAATGTGAGGTGGCATCGACTCTTTTATCTCTTGTTGCTCATTAGTCTTGTTGCTCGTTGGTGTAGGATGACATTCTCAGGTTCATTATTGATCAAAGAATGATTTTCTTGGGTGGATAACCAACCAATTTCTCAAAATAAAAAGTTGCGGTTACAAGTGACAATAGTAACTAAATGTTGGGTGATATGGAGATTCAGAAATTATTTGGTGTTAGATGGGATTCAAATTAGGAAAAATACATTGTTTGATAGTTTTATTTTGCAATCGTTTTCTTGAAAATTCCAAGCTTCCAAGTCCAATGTACTTTGGAACACGTGGATTCTGAATCCTTGTAATTGGATCTGTTTCATTCTAGCAATTTGCTAGAATTGTGAATATATGAGTCTTTAGCTATTAAAAAAAATAGAGGGAAAGGGGTGGCGATATTCCACTACCAACAAGGTCGACGAAGCGATGATCTGTGGAGGTTGCCCGATGATTGAAGATGGAGATGTGAATGAAGAAAGGTGGAGTGGTTTGAGTTTAAGGATCAATTTTATTAAGGAGAAATGAAAAAGAAAACCAAGTAGATAAAGTTTTAATTTTTAATTTCAAAAAAAATAGAAAAAACCACATGGACTAGGTGTTATCGGCAAAATCATAATTAAATTGGTCGGTTCCTTTATTTAAGAGGTAAATTGATACTTTAGGGATCTATTAAGCAAAAAAAAACAACTTAAATGATCAATCCGTAAAGACCCCATATTTGATTGTGCTATGGTGTCAATTTTCATATTTTATTAAGCTAACAATAAAAATAAAATTATGGATTTATCAACTCCATAATTGAAGAACTAATGCGACAATAACTAATGTTTAAAGATATGAAATTAATATTGTATTTAAAAGGTTACTTGTTCGAATGCTTGTGTCACGTTGATGGAGCAGAGAATCAAAAGAAAATACAATTTTTTGAATAAAGAAAAAGACAATGAAGATTAAATATACTAATTAAACATGTGGGAACTTGTGTTTAAAGTTCAACTTGTTTGAAATTAGAAATAAAGACAATCAACCAACACAAATTCGACATCTTTATCAATGTTTTTAACTTCTTATGGTTGTTGCTTCTCTTTGTAAAATGACACCGTCACATTCTACCAAAACAGGTTTATGAAAAACATCCAACGATTTCAAACTTAAATCTATCATTTTAGAAACACCAATTTAGTAATTGTTGATAATGATATGTTTAACATACTAATTGAAAAATTAGTTGATAACCGATAAAAATGATAATTCAATAAAAAATAACTATAAGCTAGCTAGAAAGTATAAAATAACATATAAAGACATAGAAAAATGTTTATTAAAATAATAAATGGTATATACGGAAAAAATTAAAAAGTTTTTAAATTAGTTGAAAAGCAATCATGCCTAGTTTTTTGAAAATTTATATTGTAAATCAGTTTATAAGCTATTTATTGATTAATCAAACATAACAGCATGAAAAGCTTCAAAAAATAAATTAACTTGTAAGTTAGTTGTGGCATGCAAAACCTAGGTTAGTGGTTAAATCGAAGTGATTTGTAAAATGTTTTAAAATATAATATAATTCCTTAATAAAATATGTATTTTATTTACAAAGAATTGTGTACTAAATTAAGATGTCCATATTTGGAATCAGAAAACTATAGATAAAGGACAGTCGATAATCTACTAATATTCAAATTAAACCGCCTTTTATAATTTTTTAATAAAAAAGGAATCTCTGATATAACCCATATGGATCACATAAGCAAAAGTTCACATGATTTTTATATAAACCCATATGCATTTGGCATGAATAAAAAATATGTAGATAACAATAAACGAATAAACAAGTTGGGGGAGGGGAATAGGCGGTAACGAGGCATCTAAACAAAGTGAATTGTGAAAATTCTCTTGTTCTCTTTTTTGGACGCATTATACATACACACATATATATATCTACTACTCTAACCTTAATTACTGTCTTTCTCTCACTATAAACTATGGAAACCATCATTTTTCCAACTTCACCGATGATCGGATTCCTGCCGGTCAACCAACCAATGACTCGATGTTTTCAACCCAAACATAAACGTTTTGCGGTTGTATCTGTACTAACACCATCCACTTCTACTAACAACCTTAAAACCGAGGCTACAAGCAGTTATAACATAAACATAGATACCACCACAAGCAAGACAGTCTATAAAGACACCTGGTTCGATCAGGTCGCCATTGATTATCTCTCCAAAGCAGTGCAAGACACCACTGGTTCGTTTCACTGCTCTTCCATTTTATTTAGAGATAATATATATTATTTCATGTATTCTATTAATTAACCAAGACACTTTTAAATGAAATATTTGACATCCATAGATTTGAAGTTAACATTAATATTTTTGATGATATATAATAATCCAATTATATCTATATAGGTAAGGTAACCCGTCACCTTTTGTGTTATAAAACGAGAGGTGATGGATTAGGTTTTATAGTGGGTGGTGTTAAAAGTTTTTTTCATTTGTTAAAAACAAAGGGATGAAAAACGAGAAGAGCGGGTATGAGAGCTTGGTGATAGCTGCCGGAGCGGTTTTCAGAAACTTTGACCCGATCCAACAACGACAGCTTGTTGTGAAGGCTCTTCAGAGTGCTATTCCTCGACCTATCTCATTCCTGGCAAGTCGTCGTTGTTTTTATGCAATTTTCCATTCCAATAGTTAATTTATCTTAGTTTTTTTTTTTTAATTATTTCATACTATCCATTGTTTGTATATGCTTTAAAATAAATACACAACATATGATTTGGCATGTATATTCAGTTGGAATGCCTAATTATTAACCAAATATCTTTGTAACGCTTTGACACTACTTCCAAAATAATTATTTTGCCATCTATATAATATAGAAACAATTATAATTAAAGTTTAAATGCTCTATGTTGATCGTAACATGACAAAAAAATGAACTTTAATTCAAACATCTAAAAATAATTTTGAATATTAATGAATCATAAACAGAAATTACAAGACTATGTCATAAGTTTTTAAATTAAAAAAAAAAAAAAAAATGTAACCAATAGGTCCAATATTATTTACTTATATGTATAGATATATGAATGTAACTCTTCTTGTTGAATTAAGCAGATCAAAACAATGTTGCCACCTTCAAAGTTCTCAAGAGAGTATTTCGCCACCTTCACAACCATCTTCTTCCCTTGGCTTGTTGGTTCATGTGAGGTCAATCTCAAGTCTCGACATTCTTCTTTGCTACTTAATTATCTACTTTATAGACATTTTCACATTTAATCTGAATTAATTTTTACTAATTTGTGTTTTCTAACATAAGGTAATAGAATCTGAGTTTGAAGGGAGAATCGAGAGAAATGTCGTTCATGTAAAGAAATGCAGGTGCTACTTAATTTCGTAGTACAGCCATGTTATATATTTTAGTACCAATTACATATGCATAAAATGGTAACTTTTTTATTAATAATAAAAGGAATAATAAATGTACATGTAAGTTTGTTTATGAATAAGCAAGTGATTGATTAAGCATTGTTTTTAATTCAGGTTTCTTGAATCGACTAATTGCGCAGGAATGTGCACCAATCTCTGCAAGATACCATCACAAGAGTTCATTAAGAGTTCCTTCGGCGTCCCATTCAACATGGTTCCGAGTAAGTACATGAGTCACACATATACATTCATATAATTGTTTAATTTGTTATAGCCAATTTAATTAAGTAAAATGTTGAAGCAGTTAGTTAATTAATTAATACGATTGCAGATTATGAGGATATGAGTTGCGATATGATATTTGGGCAGAATCCTCCTACGCTACAAGATGATCCAGCATTTAAGCAACCTTGCTACAAATTATGTAAATACCTCCGACATCCTTTTAAATCACAACTTCACTTGCTAAAATCGATAGGTCGGGTGAACTGGGTAATGACTCAAAATAATAATTTTTAATACAATTTAAAATAGATAAAAGTTTTAGACTTTAGTTGATTTTAAAAAGTAGTTTATAACCTATTTTTTGATTTATCGATAATATAATTTTTTTTTAATAAACTATCTTATAAGTAACATATCACTTGTCAAACATAGTCACACTGTCACAATGTGTCGGGGAGAGTTGGGAATGCCGGCAACAATTTTTTAATGTATTTTATAGCAACAAAAGTTATATTAAGTTCTAAAACAATTTACAAAATTATAAACATTTAAATATATTTTGGACGACAATACATTACTCGATTTAACTTGGTTTATCCAAAATAACCTTATGAATTTTCAAGACAATATATGACTCAAATTTACTTTGCTTTAAGTAATAAGCCGAAATCTCAACATGCAACATAAAGCCCAAAGCAAAATTTAAACCGGTGATTTGTCGATTTATATGTATTTGACAAAACTAATTGGTTTGAAGACGTAAGTTAATTTGTACATAAATATTGGGAAAGCAGTTTAGTTAGCTTTTAAAGTTTATATAAGAGAAAAAACTAAAAGTCCAAAAAAGATAAAAGCTCACAAATAGCTTTTGGATTATAAGTTGTTTTTATTTAAAATAAAAATTAAAAGTTTATATTGCCAAACAATTTTTTTTAATTCACATTTTTAAATAAAAGCTAAAAGAGTTTTGACAAAAATTCAAAAACTCTTTGCCGAACAGCCTCTAATATTGACATGGATTCATTTTTCAAAATTTATTTATAATTCATTAAGATGTCTCAACTCTAAAATATGGAATTTTTTAAACTAGACGGCAATGTGATTTTATATAAGCCATCGAGCTGTCAAAAAAAAGGCAATGGATATTTTGGTCGCAATACTCAACGTTTCAAATTTACGTTGTTTTTCAAATACGACCTCTTTATTTGTTAGTAATGTTGGTTGAAACTAATAGCTTTTGTTATTGCTAATAATAATCTCTCTTCTTATGGAAATGCATTTTAATTTTTTTTTTTTATTAAATTGTGTGTAATTCTCCCTTTTTTATATGTATTTCCTGTAGGTAATGTGAAACATAAACATGATACAAGTTGTGTATCCAAGCCCTCGGAATATATAGATTAATATAGAGATCAAAGACTCAAAAAGAACGTCATTATATTTCGGTTTTAATCAAAATTGTTTCATAATGTTATTTAGATTTGATTTGATAAATATAAGATACCTGATTATATAGATATATTTCGATGGACATGTGTTTTTATTAGTAACAAAATTATATTGTTGTTTGGATCTTTTGGTATTAGTTGTCGTATTAAAGGTTAACGACAAACTATTTAAATTGTTTAAGAAACATTCTCAATTAAAAAATAATGGTTATCAAAAGGTAAGTTATCATTATTTAAAAAAATAATCAGTTTTAATGTAGAGATGACTAACAAACTAATTAAATTATTCAAAAACACTTTTACCCACTTTAAAACCGATTTATCATCACTATCGCCCACCACTCTTCATATAACATCCACGGCCGGCCTCAAGAATTTGGAAGCCCTGTACAATTTAATAATAAAAGGCACGGTAATTCTAAAAATATAAACAATAAAATTATAACATTCGTCTAATCTCATAATATCAGGACCGGAATGTCCTTGATAAGATAAGATTTTTATGCCTTTATGTTTGTACTGTATATAAACTTTCATAGAGGAAAAAATACAATAAATTTTACGGTTAAACAAAATCAATAGTAATACAAACCAAAATCCACCAAAATCACAACAATAGCTTCATGCATTTTCTTAAAACAAATACATCTTTCATTTACAATAGTCAAGATTTTGTAAAAATGGACTTAAAATTGCTTTAAATTGATAACTCATTCATTCTTTCTTGAGTCAGGATACTTCAAAGATATGATTTTAAAAGCTTCAACTTTGACAAACTTTTTTTCCCGGAAACAACCGTAACCGGTATCATCGACAAAATTTTATATATGCAACCATTATAATAGGAATCATATACATGTCACTGTTTTTGCAAACTCTATTATTTGGATATTTGTCCAAAGACTCACAACTTCATTTACTTTATCCAGGAACATTTTCTACTCACAACTTCATTTACTTTATCTGGCAACATTTTCTACAAAATTTATAACTCAATAATTATATCATTTCCATTAGTATAACATTCTTCCCTAACAATGTGATTTTTAACAAAATATTAAAGACCCTACTTTTAGTATAAGTCATTTCTTTGTTTTTTTTTTCTTTTCTTTTCTATTTAGAGCACCCAATGGTTGTTGTGGGGGCGTACAACCTTACTAATAATGTAGCACTAGATTCCTGGTATGTAATTTATTTTTGTTGTATTTTGCATTTTTGGCCTGGGACTCGGCGAGTTGAAGGCCCAACTCGTCGAGTAAAAGTGGGTTTGGACACGGGACTTAAGTGATGGACTCATCGAGTCGGCGGCCAGACTCGACGAGTAGGTTCTGACTGGACAAAACCCTAATTTGAGGGTTTGCACCCTATTTAATCATCTCTTTCATCCACCACTCATCCCTATTGCTCCCAAAGACTCTCCATAGCAAACCCTAAGTGTTTTGGTGCAAGAACTAAGGCTTTGAATGATTTTTGTGGGTTTTGACCTCAAGGAAGAAGGAAGAGCATAGAAGGATCAATAGGAGACTGAAGGATTCTAGTTTGGTTCATCATTTGCAGTCTTTGAAAGGTATAAAGTCTGTACCTTGCTTGCTTGTTTGTTAGATCCCTTTTTGGGGAAGATTTAGGGCTTTTAAGCCATATGAGGTGACCAACCATGATTTGCAAACATGGTTGGGGGTCAATACTTCGGATCTAGCACTTGGGAAGAGTCACAATGCATATTTGGGTTGCTTTTGCACCCAAGGAAGGCCCCATGTAACAAAAGAGCCATTTTAGAGCCTTTTGGCTCAAAAGTCCCATGCATGCACATAAAGTTTGTAACTTTACGTGCTAGATCAAGCTTAGGGGCTTGGATCTATCATTTGGACAAGTGTTGTACATCAGAAATCGAGGATTTAGGGTGTGGACGTGTTAGGTCCATTTCATGTACCCATTTTGTAGCTTTATTTCATAAAAGTACATTGCATACAGGCTTAAACTCACGCATTTTGCATGTTTTTCGGGATTTTTCATGAGGCAATTTCATTCAAATACTTTTGTGATATTTCAGGGACTTTTGGAGGTAGGATATTGTTGGAGGAGGTAAAGTAAAAGTTGCGGACAAAATTTCATGACTTGCGGAGCATCGAGGAGCAAGATATCAAAGAAATGAAGATTTTGGCTTTACAGAGATTTACACGGCCGTGTAAATGCAAGCCTTGTGTTTACGTTGGCCATGTAAATGTAGATTTGTGCGCAATATATTTTTGCGTTTACACGGGCTGTGTAAATGACAGTGTTAATTTACGCGGGCCGTGTAAACGTAAACGTGGGTTTTAAAGCAGTTTTACACCATTCTTAAAGGAGGGGGTCGACTTTTGGAGTGGAGAAGGTGAATTTCTTGAGGATTTTGAAGTTGATTAACACTTAGGAACATTTGATTTCATTTTGTATGAACTTTAATTTCATTTTCTAGATTTGTGATCTTGTTCTAGTCATGAGTGGCTAGAACCCTAGATTCTCCAACTTTATGTCTTGACTTCTAGTTGTGATTTCAATCATATGACTTGATGTTTTCTTTCAATTTTCTATCTAGTGAATTTGTTTTGTTTCAATCGAATGTTTGATTCTAATTGTGATTCTTATTGGCCATTTGAATTAGGGTTAGATCATTCAAGTTATCTAATTGCAAAATCCGTAATTGTTATGTAAATTGGACTAGGTAACAAGCACTAAACTGATTTCTATTGAATGAATTTAGTGTAAATCTTATTCACACATTCTTATGCTCTCGAGCTTATGAGGAGTATTGAGTGTTGTTGGGAACATTCACATAAAGTTTAATACAATCTTTCAACCTAATTCTATGAGCTTGTTTAGATTAGATTGGTAAGGTTAGGATTAATCAAAGAGCTTATTTTGTTTAATCAATGTGGTGAATGGGAGGTGCTAGATCTTGTTAGCATTTCCATGTACCAATTTAGATAGAATTGAACAAATATCATTTCATCCTTGGAATCACATTGCTAATTTGTCTTGCATCGAGTTGGAGTCCTTACAAATCATGAATCTACTTCATTAAATCAATCATTTACTTATTGCTTTATTCTATAGTTTAAATCATTGCTTATAAATTCCCCCATTCTGTATAAACACTTGTCCCGTGTCTCTGTGGATCGATCCTACTTACCGTGTACTACATTATTAGTGCATAGTAGTAGTGTTTAAGGAGTCATTTGTACCCTTTATTTGTTGGGTTTGACACGCCCAACAAATTGGCGCCATTGTCGGGGACACGGTGTTACTAATTGTTTATGCCAAGCATTTTGTGAGGAGGTGCTTTAAAAAAAAGTCAGGTAAAGGATAAGTTTTCAATTGAAGGATGTGGCGAGAAGGTTAATGTGTTGTAAAGGTCCACCTACTTAGAACAAACCACATTCAGGGGCCAAGTCGAGCCAACGACTTAAAACAAGGGCAACTAACCGGGAGGCAACCCGGGGTTATTTGTTTCCTTTCTTTTAAAACTTTTTAGTCTTTGGTAAATTTCAATTTTTTTTAATGTCCCAAATGGTTTTAAACTTATTTTTTATGCCTAGAAAATGAATCTCCGGCTCCAAAAATACTTCACGGATAGCTTGGAGAGGATGAAGAGGAGGTTCTCACCATAATTGCAAGGCTCCAAGAACGATTTGGTAAATTCTTTCCATATCTTTAGTCGTTCATATGTTGCTTAAAAATTCAATTGGTATGCATTTGTGACTGTTTTGGACCCATTCCCAACCCAGCTACCATCCTCCACCATCTGACTCTCAATAGGTCGGTTATGCCTCTCTCCAAGCATCGAGGATGATGCTATACTTTAAGCTTGGGGAGGGGCATCCATCCATGCATAAATCTCGTTGCATGTAGTTTTGTAAATATTGCATTAATTTTCATTTCATTTTCTTTTTCATTTTTTTTCTGCATGAAAAAATTTCAAAAACCAAAAAGATTTTCTTTCTATTCTAATTTTTATTATTTTCTTTGCATTTTGTTTGCATCTAAATTTTTGCATTGCATTCATTGCATAATTAAAAAAAAAGATACAATCCCAAGCAACCGAATCTTTTCAAAACAGTTGAGCTGGTAAACGAGTCATGTGCCTTGAAATTGGCTTGCTCTTTTTATTGAAAAATCTAAAAGCAAGTTAATCACACACGAACACACCTCCCGAAGCTACGTGTGCAAAACAAAAAGTGAGAAGATTGTCAACATCGGAGCATAACAACAGGTATGAGTTAATTCTTTGGGACATATGACCGGTCGTATGAGAAGTAATGCTCAATTGAACTTAAAATACCAAATTCAAAAGTTCATAAAAAGAATACAAAATCTCAATGTTGCGAGCCTTCTAGCGCTCTAAAAAGTCATTTCTACTCATTCCCTTTTATATACCGTGCTTGGGAACATAGCTTCCAACTATACCTACGGGTCTTTGCATGTTGACCTTTAGTCCCCCGAAAAATGTCTAGAAGTCCCTCACGGTAATAGACCGTGAGATGTCCCGCAATAGAAAAGTCAAGGACGAAAATATAAAGAAATAGGCCTAGCAAATAAATTAATAAGAGTGTTATATGTTATCTTATTTATATTAAAAAATAAAAAAATAATAAAAAAATTAAAAAAATATATTATTAAGTTAATCTGTGACCTTTGGGACTCGAACAAGTAATCTCTAAGGGGTGTTTTACACCTAATCGCCTAAAGCTAAATTTTTTGGGACTGATTGAGTTGAAAAGTCGCTACACGGGTTCCATAGAAAGTCATGAACTTAATAACCAAATAAAGCTAATCTATGGCATTTAAGGTTCGGGCAAGTAAATCCGAGGGATCCTTTTAAATCTAGCACACTAAGGTCATTTGATATGGATGTGTTGGTTGGAAGCCCATTACACGGATTTCAAAGAAAGCCATGAGCTTTATTTGTAAACAAATGTAATTAGGAAGTTTGTATATAGTTGTGTTTATAGTTTAATTGAATATTATGTTTAGGAAAAATATTTGGCTGCTAAAAGATTCCATTGGACTTGGATTTGAACTTATGACATTGGGACTGAATGTTAATTACTTTGACTGGAGTAAATATTTTGAATCTTGTAACCAATTTGGATAAATATTAGGGAATTTTTAGAAAAGATTTTTCAGAAAAAGATTGTTGTTGATCAACAAATAGTTGGGGTCGATCATTGTTATAATTTGTGTAACAAAGATGATTAAGCATATTTTGTCACATACAATTTCACGAGAGTAAGACCATAATTTGTTCTATTAATTGACCTGCTAATATTGAGAGGGAAAAAGTGTGGTGATCTTTGATTCTGTTGAGTTGTATTAGGGAGTGGCTAAGGTCTTATTTCTATTCTTATATAATATTTTGAGACTAAAACTAAGTTGACTCAAGGCACGACAGGTATATTCTCAACTATGGTACAAAACACGGTTAATTGGGTTGGATATATTTTTTCATGTTTTTTTTGATTTCTTGCATCAAGTTTCAAAAAAAAAAAGTTCAACTTTGATTTTCTTTTCTTCTCTTTTATTTTATTTACTCTGGTTTAAATTTTCTTGTCCTTTCTTGAGGACAAGAAAGGTTTAAGATTGGGGAAATTTGTTAGGTGTATTTCATGTACCCATTTTGTAGCTTTATTTCATAAAAGTACATTGCATACAGGCTTAAACTCACGCATTTTGCATGTTTTTCGGGATTTTTCATGAGGCAATTTCATTCAAATACTTTTGTGATATTTCAGGGACTTTTGGAGGTAGGATATTGTTGGATGAGGTAAAGTAAAAGTTGCGGACAAAATTTCATGACTTGCGGAGCATCGAGGAGCAAGATATCAAAGAAATGAAGATTTTGGCTTTACATAGATTTACACGGCCGTGTAAATGCAAGCCTTGTGTTTACGTTGGCCATGTAAATGTAGATTTCTGCACAGTATATTTTTGCGTTTACGCGGGCCATGTAAACGTAAACGTGGGTTTTAAAGCAGTTTTACACCATTCTTAAAGGAGGGGGTCGACTTTTGGAGTGGAGAAGGTGAATTTCTTGAGGATTTTGAAGTTGATTAACACTTGGGAACATTTGATTTCATTCTGTATGAACTTTAATTTCATTTTCTAGATTTGTGATCTTGTTCTAGTCATGAGTGGCTAGAACCCTAGATTCTCCAACTTTATGTCTTAACTTCTAGTTGTGATTTCAATCATATGACTTGATGTTTGCTTTCAATTTTCTATCTAGTGAATTTGATTTTGTTTCAATCGAATGTTTGATTCTAATTATGATTCTTATTGGCCATTTGAATTAGGGTTAGATCATTCAAGTTATCTAATTGCAAAATCTGTAATTGTTTTGTAAATTGGACTAGGTAACAAGCACTAAGTTGATTTCTATTGAATGAATTTAGTGTAAATCTTATTCATACATTCTTATGCTCCCGAGCTTATGAGGAGTATTGAGTGTTGTTGGGAACATTCACATAAAGGTGAATGCAATCTTTCAACCTAATTTTAAGAGCTTGTTTAGATTAGATTGGTAAGGTTAGGATTAATCAAAGAGCCTATTTTTGTTAATCAATGTGATGAATGAGAGGTGCTAGATCTTGTTAGCATTTACATGTACCAATTTAGATAGAATTGAACAAATATCATTTCATCCTTGGAATCACATTACTAATTTGTCTTTCATGGAGTTGGAGTTCTTACAAATCATGAATCTACTTCATTAAATCAATCATTTACTTATTGCTTTATTCTATAGTTTAAATCATTGCTTATAAATTCCCCCCATTTTGTGACCATTTGTATACCCTACGCAAAAAGGTATAAAAACTTGTCCCATGTCTCTGTGGATCGACCCTACTTACCGTGTACTACATTATTAGTGCATAGTAGTAGTGTTTAAGGAGTCATTTGTACCCTTTATTTGTTGGGTTTGACACGCCCAACAGGACGTTATCGACTCGGCGAGTCCGTTCTTGGGACTCAACGAGTCAAAGGCTTTGAGTCCCATATCTATTAAGGGTCAAAAGAACTCAGTTGGGTGTTAGAAGGGTTGTAACATGACAGAAGGAGTGACCCAACGCATTAGAATTAGTTTTAGACCTGGAGTTCATGGGACTCGACGAGTGCTAGAGCAGACTCGGCGAGTCCAAGGCAATCTTCTTATGTATGGAGATGAACTCGATGAGTTGTTCATATAACTCGGTGAGTCAAGGTCAGGACTTGTTCATCAGTTAAACATGAACTCGAAGAGTTGTTCATACAAATCGGCGAGTCGGATGAAGGTTCATTGATGTTCGTAAAGAAGGGGAACTCGTCGAGTCGTTGCCAAAGTCGACAAGTTGAGTCATGGATAAGAACGAGTAAAGGGTAGGGACTCAACGAGTTGACGGCCCAACTCGGCAAGTCGGGTCAACTAGAAGTTGACTCTGACTTGGACTTGGTTAGGGGTAAAATAGTCATTTTACCCTAAGAGTATATATCAAATTTTGACTGAGTGTTTTATGGGGATTATAGCCATAGGATTTCCGAAGCAACAGCAGACAGAGGTTTCCCACGTAGATTATCAATACTTACTCGTACGAGGTGAGTTGCCTTCCAGTAGGGGTGGGTCTAAGGCCACAATGCCGGCCCACCAAAGAGGAATATTTAGGAGATGATTGTCTTTGTGATAATTATCCTGGTCTGGTTATGTGCCTTGGTTATGAGATTTATCTGTATGATATGTTATGTGTATAGTAGGGATCAGTTTCCCTGATAGCGGTCCTTATGACCGAAGGGTGGGTCAGTACCCGGATATGCCTGACTGTATGTTTATATCTTGATGTTGTATGCTAGTGGTAGTGGGTGGAATAGTCCCCAATTACCGGTTGAAAGATACCGATGATGGTTACCAGTTGAAAGATATCGATGATGATTACCGGTTGAAAGATACCGATGATATTGTATGGTATGTGGTATGATGGGGAGAACTCACTAAGCTTTGTGCATACGGTTTCTTTTTTGGTTTCAGGTACCTCTTCATCGAAGGGGAAGGAGCCGGCAGCGTAGCATCGCATCACACACACACACACATGATTCCGCATCGAACTTTCTGGGATTGTACTCTGATTTTCATTATTTGTGATGTCATGGTTTGGGACACAACATTATGATTTTGTAATGTGTTGCTTTATTGACAATGTTATGGTAAAATGTTTTAAAAATTATTAATTCAAAAAATGGAATTTTCGGGCTTGAATTTTGGGATGTTACAAGTTGGTATCAGAGCCCTGGTTTAAGGGATTTAGACACACCCTCGGGGGTGTCTGGACTCAAACCGAGGGACTAAAAAGGAAAATGGTTTTCTAAAATCTAAATAGAGGGATTTTAAGAAAGACGAAGTGTGTGATGCATGCGACCGACTGGGCTCAAGTAAGTTTTCCCCAAGATACCCATACTTGCTATGTTATGGTAGATGGTTTTGATTTAGAAAACTGTATGCTAGAATAGGACAAAGGATCAAGGAGGATTACTTGTGTTCCTGATATATGATTCTGAGAATTGCATGCTAGTTAGGGCTAAGGGTCTAGGGAGGATGCCTTATATGCATGTTGTATGAGTTGTATGTTAGGATTGTTTAGTCAGCAGTAGGATGCCCTGTGTAGGTTATGCCTGGTTTGGTTACCTAATACACAAATGCTACTTGCTTTGTGCTATGGGGGTCCTGGCCATCTTTAACTAGCTAAGGAACGGATATGTAACAATATCCGCAAGCTAGTTAGGGGGTGGTGGGGACTCCTAGTGCAGCTGATGGCGGAGGGTAGGTCGGAGAGTGCCCTAGGGAAGCCTAGGATGAGGTCAATGGAAAGGGTATCGGTGTACGGGACTTGGTGAAGTCGAAGAAATCCTTGAGGAAAGTACGGGTAAATGTGGAAGGTAGTATTTGATTAATACTACTGAAAGCAAAGGATCCGTACTCGAATCAAGGAGGGCCTAGATGGAACCTGGAAACTTGGAAAGTGTGTGAGACCTCTAAAAAGTATATGTGACCCTGACATTCATATGTTTATTTTCAGAATGGTGGTCATGCGACATGGAGCAGGAGGCTCAGGATCTGGGTCAGGATCGGGCTCGGGCGCAGGATCCGAGCATGTGGATGATGGGTTACGTGAGTTCATCGCGTCCGAGATCACGAGAGGTATCGTTGATGCGATGTCGGTTATCTTCGGGTCGATCAAGGAAGGGATCATTGAGCTGGTGGAGGATCGCCTCAGGGAATTTAGGAGTGACTTGGTGGCCAGCCAGTCAGGATCACGCACACTGTCCTTTAAGGACTTCATGGGGTGAAAGACCCCACTACTTCTAGGAGATAGATCCCAGACATTGAGTCTGCACAGCTGACAAGCTTCTGCCCGGAAGGGTCGAAGGTCCGTTTCGCTGCAGGGTGTTTGAGAGACAGGGCCAGAAATTGGTGGGAGTCAGTTGGTGACTCTCTGGGAGCCTCAACTGTTAAGGCTATGACCTGGTCAGACTTTGTGACCAGATTCAAGGTGGAGTTTACGCCAGTTGTGGAGCTTCAGCAGCTGGCCAGGGAGTTCTTAGACATGAGACAGCCTACAGAGACAGTAGTGGAGATCACCGCCAAGTTCTGGGAGAGGGCATTGCTGGTGCCCCAGTATGCGGGTGATGAGGACATGAAGAGGAACCGCTACCATGACATGCTACGAGCTAATATCCGGGAGCATGTCAGTTTCTCAGCTTTCCCTACCATGGATTCCATGATTGCCAGGGCTGGCGACGGGGGCTTCAGGGAAGAAGCCCAAGGGATCTGATGGTAGGCTGAAAGGCCAGTCAGGGCGGGACCGCTGTGGGAATGCGTTCGGTCACATGAGGGAGCTTGTCGCACTGGGTCGGGTTCAGGCTGCTATAAGTGTGGCAAGGCTAGGCATTTTGGCAGAGATTGTACCGCCCTTACTCCTGCGATTCAGATATCAGACCTGATTTGATTTCATTGCAATCAGAAGGGCCATAAAAAGGCCAATTTCCCTAGATTGACAGCAGCAGCGACGCTGATAGTGGCGCCGACTCTAGCGATAGCACGAGTTGTGGATGGCCAGAAGGCCAAGTTGGAGGCTCCACTGGTTCGGAGCCGAGAATTTCAGCTGATAGCCGAGGAGGCATGCGCTGCACCCGATGTGGTGACGGGTATGATTTCTTATCTTATGCTTTTATGTTATGTCATTGTGATTTTGATATATTATGTGTCTTGCTTAGGATCGTTCCATTTGAACGGTATCCCAGTTCAGGTGTTGTTTGATTCGGGTTCCACTTGATCATTTGTCTCTCTTGCGCTTAGCAAGAAGTTTCCGGAGTCTTCGAGCATGTTGGATTTCCCTCTAGAGGTCGAGATTGCGGACGACCGGTCGGTACGAGCGTCAAAGGTCTACCGAGATTGTGTTTTGAGGCTGTTCGAGCAACATTACCTAGTGGACTTGGTTCCCATACCTTTGCGTGGGAACAAGGTTATTATTGGTATGGACTGGCTGAGCCCCAATGGGGTAGTGATCGATTGCGCGCAACAATCGGTACGGATTAGGAACCCTAGTGGGGAAGAGCTGGTGGTTCAGAGCGAAAGGCCACAACGAGGACCAGCTTTATGTTCGGCAGCGAGGGCTAGGCGCTACCTCCAGCAGGGTTGCATAGGTTATGTCGCCTATGTCATGGATACCTGGGAGGCGGGTAGGGAGATGTGCCCGTTGTACGGGAGTTTGAGGACATATTCCCCGAGGAGTTGCCCGGGGTACCTCCAAAGAGACAAGTGGAATTCAGAATCGACCTGGTCCGTGGTGCGGCTCCGATAGCCAACGCACCATATCGGTTGGCTCCTCCTGAGATGCAAGAGTTGTCTACACAGCTTCAGGAGCTGTTAGACAAGGGATTCATTAGACCGAGCAATTCACCATGGGGAGCCCCGATTCTGTTTGTGAAGAAGAAGGACGGGTTGCATCGGATGTGTATAGATTATCGGGTTTGAATAAGGTGACGGTGAAGAACCGTTGCCCACTCCTGAGGATCGATGATCTCTTTGACCAACTACAGGGAGCATCTTGGCTCTCCAAGACTGATTTGCATTCAGGGTATCACCAGATGAGGGTCAGAGAGGCGGATGTGCAGAAGACTGCCTTTCAGACTCGTTATGGTCACTATGAGTTTGTGGCGACGCCATTCGGGCTCACCAATGCTCCTACCGCATTCATGGATCTCATAAACTGTGTGTGCAGGCCGATGTTGGATCGGTCTGTGATAGTTTTCATCAATGACATCTTGGTCTATTCCAAGACGCGGGAGGAGCACGAGGAGCATCTGCGAGAGGTTCTGGAGACTGTGAGAAGTGAGAACTTGTAAGCTAAGTTCTCCAAGTGTGAGTTCTGGTTGCGCGAGGTGCAGTTTCTTGGGCACCTTGTCAACCAGAATGGGATTTCGGTAGATCCGACCAAAGTGGAGGCCGTGATAAGATGGGAGGTTCCGAGGTCTCCATCTGAGATTGGGAGTTTCCTAGGATTAGTCGGCTACTATCGTAGATTCATTCATGATTTCTCCAAGAAAGTCGTACCCTTGACCAGGCTAATGAGGAAAGTCGTGGTTTTTCGTTGGGGGCCTGAGCAGCAGGCTGCATTTGAGACATTGAGACAGAGATTGTGTGAGGCGCCAATCTTAGCCCTGCCAGAGGGCATGGAGGATTTCGCCGTGTACTATGATGCGTCCATCTCGGGTTTGGGTGCAGTATTGATGCATAGAGGGCATGTCATTGCTTACGCTTCGAGGCGGTTGAAGCCTCACGAGGCGAACTACCTAACGCATGATTTGGAGATGGGGGCCGTTGTGTTTTCCCTCAAGATTTGGTATCATTACCTCTATGGGGTTCGTTGTACGATTTAAACGGACCTTATGCCAGTTTCCATAAAAAGCTTCGATGTCATCATCGGCATGGATTGGTTGAGCCCTAATCGTGATGATATCCTTTGTTACCAAAATGCTATCCACCTAAATCTTCCCTCTGGAGAAACCCTCATGACCTATGGTGATAAACTCAGCTCAAACCTTCGTATTATTTCGTGCATCAAAGCCCAAAAACTTCTACGAAAGGATTGTCATGCATTCCTAGCCCATATCATTAACGAGAAGAAAGAAGTTAAAGACCTCAAGAGCATCCCCGAAGTCTGCAATTTTCCCGATGTCTTTCCCGAAGAGCTTCCAGGAATCCCTCCCGAGCGCCAAGTCGAGTTTCACATCGACCTAATCCTTGGAGCTACCCCCGTAGCTAAATACCCATACCGCTTAGCGCTAACAGAAATGCAAGAGTTATCCGGCCAGCTCAATGAGCTACTCAGCAAAGGATTCATCAGACCAAGTTCCTCACCCTAGGGAGCCTCGGTTTTATTTGTGAAAAATAAGGATGGATCTTTTCGGATGTGCATCGACTACCACGAACTGAACAAGCTCACTGTAAAAAATTGTTATCCTCTTCCTCGGATCGATGACCTTTTCAACCAACTTCAAGGAGCCATCTACATCTCCACGATAGATCTAAGGTCAGGGTACCATCAGTTGTGAGTCCACGAGATTGATGTTCCCAAGACAACATTCCGGACTCGATATGGTCACTACGAGTTCGTAGTAATTCCCTTCGGTCTAACCAACGCACCGGCAATATTCATGGACCTGATGAATCGGGTGTACCGTCCTTTTCTGGACAAGTTTGTAATCGTGTTCATCGATGATATACTTGTCTATTCCAGAAGTGAAGAAGATCACAGATAGAATTTGAGATTGGTGCTGTAAACTCTAAGGACGGAGAAGCTATACGCAAAATTCTCCAAGCACGAATTCTGGATTCGAAAAGTAACCTTCCTAGGTAACGTGGTAAGCGAGGAAGCCATACACGTGGACCCCTACAAAATCAAAGCGATAGAGAACTGGTCAGCACCAAAGACGCCCACAGAAATCCATCAATTCTTAGGTCTCGCTAGCTATTATCGTAGGTTTATCCAGAATTTCCAAACCCTTAACCAATCTGACTCAGAAAGGCGTACCCTTTTGTTGGATTGAAAAACAAGACACTGCATTCCAAACATTAAAGCAGGCCCTATGCAGCTCACCTATCCTGTCTCTTCCCGAAGGGATGGAGGACTTCGTTATCTATTGTGATGCATCCAATCAGGGCTCAGGCTGTGTGCTTATGCAGCGAGGAAAGGTTATTACTTATGCATCAAGGCAGCTGAAGTCACACGAAGTCAATTATACAACTCACAACCTGGAATTGGGAGCAGTGGTCTTCGCGTTGAAGATATGGAGACATTACCTTTATGGAACCAAGTGCACAATCTTCATTGACCATAAAATCCTACATCATATCTTTGATCAGAAAGATTTGAACATGAAACAACGGCAACGGGTAGAGCTACTCAGCGACTATGAGTGTGAAATACGCTACCATCCCGGCAAGGCCAATGTGGTGGCGGATGCCCTTAGACGGAAAGAATGCCCAGGCCATAGAGTGAAGGCACTGATAATGACCATCCATTCCCACTTATCCGCACAAATCAGAGAGGCTCAGCTGGAAGCCTTAAAACCAGAAAACGTGTCGGGTGAATCCTTGAGAGGAATGGAAAATAACTTAGAGATCAAGGGAGATGGAACCTACTATTTCATGAACCGGATCTGGACTCCAAAATTCAGTGGTGACAGGGAGGTTGTCATGAACGAAGCTCACAAGACTAGATACTTCGTTCACCCAGGTTCGAACAAGATGTACCTTGATCTCAAGAAACTATATTGGTGGCCGAACATGAAAGCGGAGATCGCTACCTTTGTGGGCAAGTGTCTGACTTGCGCCAAAGTGAAGGTTGAATAGCAGAAGACCTCAGGTTTGCTTCAGCAGCTGAAGATACCTGAGTGGAAGTGGGAGAGGATTACTATGGATTTTATCACCAAATTACCCAAATCTTCGAGTGGGTACGATACCATCTGGGTAATAGTCGACCGATTGACTAAATCCACTCATTTCCTACAAATCAAAGAAACTTTCAAAATGGAGAGGTTCACGTGAATCTACATCCAATAAATAGTTCGACTGCACGGTGTGCCTGTGTCCATCATCTCTGATCGAGATAGCAGGTTTACCTTAAGATTTTAGCAGTCCCTACAGAAAGCTCTTGGAACTAAGCTAGATATAAGTACAACTTACCATCCTCAGACAGACGGGCAGACTTAGAGAACCATCCAGCCCTTGGAAGAAATACTTAGAGCATGTTTCATCGACTTCGGTAAGTCGTGGGACACCCATTTGCCTTTGGTTGAGTTCTCCTACAACAACAGTTATCATACCAGCATCAAGGCTGCACCGTTCGAAGCCCTTTATGGCCGCAAGTGAAGATCCCCTCTATGTTGGGCTGAGGTGGGCGACACGCAGCTAGCCAAGGGACAAGTCCCTGATAGCACTCTCACCGACCCAGAAATCATCCTCGAAACCACAGATAAGATCATACAAATCCGAGAATGACTAAAAGCTTCGAGAGATCGACAAAAGAGCTACGCCGATAAACGATGAAAACCTTTGGAGTTCCAGGTTGGAGACCGTGTTCTGTTGAAGGTCTCGCTCTAGAAAGGCATGATACGCTTTGGAAAGCGTGGAAAGCTAAATCCAAGATACATAAGACCATTCGAGATCCTCGCTAGGATCGGTCTTGTGGCGTACAAACTCCATTTACCCTAAGAACTTAGCAACATCCATCCCGTCTTTCACATATCGAACCTTAAAAAGTGTTTATCCGAAGAAACCATTATGATCCCTATCGATGAGATTGAAATCAACTAGAACCTGAACTTCGTCGAAGAACCAGTCGAAATCATGGATACAGAAATGAAACGAACGAAACAAAGTCGCATCCCGATAGTGAAGGTTCCCTGGAATGCCAAGTAGGGACCCGAATTCACTTGGAAGCGCGAAGATCAGATGAAATAGAAGTATTCACACCTCTTTTATCATCCATGATTTGTAATCTATTTTTGAATTTCAGGACGAAATTCCCTCTAACGGGGGGATGATGTGACAACCCGAAATTTCTTCCGTTATTTTAACCCACCTTCTTTAATAAAAAAATTTAATTTTTAAAATTTTCCGTCAACTTCTTGGGTTAACCAATTTAATGAAGGTCATAGTTATAATTGCATACGAGTTGGAAAACCAAAAATCGTGCGAAAAACCTTCGATTTCCTCGAAAAACACCGAGTTCACGGCCAAGGCGAGTTTACGGCCGTAAACTCGTGTACGGTCGTAAACTCTGTTTACGGTCGGTGCCAGGTGGACCCCACCACCGACCATATCCCTGGCCTATTAATACAGGACCCCCATCCTCATTTCAAGCTTCTTGGCTGGAAACATCCACTTTCTCTCTCTAATCCTCTTGACCATAAACTCCATAAAGCCCTTCTTTCACCCGAAAAACACCGTATATTGTCATTTGGGGGCGTTTGGGAGCCTCTGGAACACTTTTTAGTCGAAAACCAGCACTTGTGTTCTTGAGTTTAGGGTCGTAATCTCCCAGATCTTCAAAATCCATAAACCCTGTTCACGACCGTAAACCCTATTCACGGCCGTAAACTCTATTCACGGCCGTAAATAGCTCCTTCGTGGGGAAAAGCCTGTTTTCCTCGATCCAATCAAGTCTCGGTAACATTCCTTAACCAAAAACAAGTGTGTATCTAGCATCTTATCTAAAGAAATCGCTAATTTAGATACGTACATGTATTTATTGATATTAGGATTTTGTTAAGTGCCACGTGCTTCGACCCAAGGATCTTCCAGTTTCAATCCTTTGCAACCAACAAACTCTGAGTTCATACCCCTACACTTTTATAAGTTTTTATAACGTTTTCAGGGAGGAATACAAGCCACACATAAAGGTTTTCACAAGTTAAGAATTGATGCAATTACAACGGTTTTACATTAAAAATCTAGCTACTTTATCCCTTTTTGTAATATGCGGAACATAAGGGACGTTTTCTAAACTTAATTTCATAGTTTTCAGAACAGTACATGAACATAACAAACTAATCAAACTATAATAGGTATAGTTTGGGGATTTCATTACCGGTTTTATAGATTCAAACTACGTACAAAGTCAAACACATAAACTAGGACATATTTAGTTTATCCATATTATATTCAGATAACAAGAGTATCTTACTAAATAATTATTTTGTGTATAATTATTTATACTCTACACCGTATACAAACGATTTCAAACATGATAACAAAAGAAAAACACGTAAACTAGTTAATACAGGATTGTGAGACATCTCTTCATTGTACCCTTCGGGGTACTGGAAAATCCTCAGCATTTAGTATAGTCAGAGTCTCCTGGAGGGAGAGCGTGAAATTTGTGAATAGATCTATTCGGGATCGACAATCCAACACCTGAACTGTTAGCTATAGTTAGACAGGCATGCTTGGACCTTAGGGTGACAAATTTTGTAATATACAACGCCTGAAGAAACATTGCGGAGGTCATCAGTCACATTAGCATGGCTATACGAGCTCACAATAGTATAACTAACCTTTGTTTACCGGATTTTCCTTCTTCAATAGTTTTATTTTAATTAATAAGACTACCTACATACTATACTAGAGGGTATTCCAGGGATACAAACGTAACAGAACATACATCATTTACTGGTGGTAGCTAAGGTTTTTAACAGAACATACATCATTTACTGGTGGTAGCCAAGGTTTTTAACAGAACATACATCATTTACTGGTGGTAGCTAGGGTTTTCAACAGAACATACATCAATCACTGGTGGTAGCCAGGGTTTTCAACAGAACATATTTCATTTATTGGTGATAGCCAGAATTTTCAATAGAACATACATCATTTACTGGTGGTAACCAGGGTTTTCAAACGTAACACACATCATTTACTGGTTGTAGCCAGGGCTTTCAAACATAATACATTTTACATACTGGTGATTCACCAGGGTTTTGATACAAATGACATTTAACTTATAATGAAAAGAAATCATTTGTACAAATTCAGTGACTAGTTTTCAATACAAAAACATGCTTATGAACTCACCAGCTTTATGCTGATACATTTTCAAAATCGCTTGTATTCTCAGGACAACGATAGATAGGTACCTTTGCCAGCTTTCGGAGAAGACGGAGCATTTTGGAGTATCGTCTTTATCTTTTTCTACTTTTGATGTATACAAACTATGTTTTCAAACAGATATAAATATTCATATTGTAATGTAATGGTTGTGTTTACTTTGCTTGCTATGATACGATTGTTGTGATACTACGCATGATGTCGCCCGCCCCCGAACGTTTCTACCATCCGTTCTGATGGTTCGGGGGTGTGACACCTTTGACCTGACTATGTGCCCTCCTGGGCCTGCAGTCTATTCAGTCCGCCCTGGGTATGTTGGCCTTTAGCACAAAGCAGGACCACCTCAACCCAACCCCAATCAAATAACCATGTGCACATATAACAGATAATCACATAAAAGTCTATCGACAACAAACCGATCTAACAGATCAATAGCATAGCAACATCCTATAACCAGGATACTGACCTAATCGGTCACTAACATAGCATCATCCTATATACTAGGTTACCAACCTAAACCTGGTCACTAAACATAATACCATCCTAACTACCAGGATGCAGATCTAATAGATCAATAAGCATATCAAGCAAGTGCCAGTATACAGTCTCAAAAAGGGTTGGCCTTGGTGCCTTAGACCTGTTGATATAGTGAGGATAACTCACATCGCACTGTCGATCTGAACTAAAGAATCAAACTCCCGAATCGCTGCCTCACCAAAAATCCCGAGCTACTGATCTCTCGACTCCCAAAGCTATCAATACCAAAATATCACTGACTCCAGAACAATAATCTTCCTTAGGGTAAAATGACCATTTTACCTCTAGTCCAACTTGGTCCATATCTAAGGCTCAAAATCGTAATATAAAAGCCCAACAATAGATGGGCTTCCCAAACCCACTAGTGGTCCACTAATGTCTCAATTTGCTAAATTAGGCCCAATCCCTCTTATGGGCCTTACCTTAAGTGCAAACATCTTCTTGGCCAACATTATCTAACTCTTGATGGCCCACGAAGGCCCAAAGGACCAAAATCTCCATGTATAGCCCACACCGAGGCCCACAATCCATAAGGCCCATAACTGATGAGTACGATGGGCGTACTCTTATGTACGCTAATCGTACTTGCCAAATGGTGCGTACTCTAGGCGTACCTGCTTGTACGCTCAACGTACTCCCCTGCTCAGTCATTTTCCCATTAAGTGCTTAATACCCAGATTTAGAAGCTACAATCACAGATCCAAGTCCTTTCCAACGTCTTAATCGACAAAGTCACTGACTTGGTGACTTTGCATGCCCCAAACAAGTCCAAACTCCAATAATTATATTCTACTTCCATGAAAGTGGTCTTAACTCTTGCATGAACCCATTAAGACCACCAAGATGACAATTTTCTATCCTAGGGGTTATTTAGCACTATGGGTGGCAACCCTTAGCCCAGAAGCCATATATGGACTAAAAAGCTTCAACCTTTGGACCAAAATGACTTCAAACTAAACCATACTAGATCTAAACACTCTTAGATAAAGTTTATAGATTTATACCTCCAAGTGATCTGAAATGGAACCCCAAACTCGGATCTACTGCTTCTCATTTGATCTACCACCTTGCTATACTCTTCACTTTCTTGGAAATTCCTTTCAGAATCACAAAAATGATCTCTAATGACCTCCAAAGCTCCAATAACACTCAAGGGAGGGTTAGGGTTTCATGGTGGCTGTACGAAGATGAGAGGGCGGTTGATAATTGGGGTGTTATGTTCTTTATATAGCGGCATGCTCTAAAACTTAGGGTTTAGGGTCTCTGAGAGTACGTTAGGCATACTCCTCCCCAAACCCGTGATCATTTACACCACTATGATGGGCATACAACAACTTACATTGGGCATACCCAGCCGGACACGTGCATGCTTCCCTTGCATGCATGGGACTTGCTTGCCAAACATTTCCATTAGGAACCATTTATGCCAAATGCTTTAAAGTGCTATAACTTCTTCATTCTAAGTCCATTTCTGAAGAACATTATACCCTCGAAAAGTTAGCAAGAAGCCCTACGCTCCTGACCACACACCCAAGCCTTGAACCTTCCGAATAAATCTTGGGATCCTAACAGACCGAATCGCTCATACCCTGGGCCTCCAAGACTGCCACAAAGTGATTTTCAAAACGGGGTGTTACAATTGCTCCTTCTACCCCTTTTGCATTGGATGGCCCTACAACTGAGGCAAGCATAGCCAAGATTTGAAATTCTGAGAGCCTATCAAACACCTTTTTGAAACTGGTGTTCATCTGCAAAGTGAGGGCATCATAGGTTGAAACGCCAATAGCCTGAGCTTTCAAGTTGTCGAATAAAGTTGCAAGAATTGAAAGCATTTCATCGAACTTGTTGTTTGGAACATCCACTATATTCCAACAGGCTCAGAGAAGTTTTATGAGAACTTGCTGCATTATGCGATTCCTCTCGTTTTTCTTCTTAATATCTTTCCACATCCTTTGAATTTGCTTCTCATGCCTAACATGTGTTTGCTTGATCAGCTCATTGGTGGCGTTGATCATGTCATCATGAACCTTGAGCATGGTAGTGATTATGTCAAGGTAGTGGTCCAGATTTGAGTTGTATTTTTGCTTAACCCCTTGATGGTGTGCTTGAGTCGGAGGGAGATGAGTCGATTCAACTATTCTGCCCTTTCTGCATCCGAGGGACCTAGTTTCTTGACTTCGGATTGGGAGAGAAGAGTAGCATCAGGATTTGTATCGAGACCAGACACTTTGGCATCAATTTTGGAGTCAAGTTGGGCAACTGACTTGTTCAAAGATTCCACTTTTGAGATTGTAGCTGAAACATTGTCTCGGAGTTCCAACAAGGAAAATGGATCAGCAAGGTTTGCATTTGATGATCCAGTGTCCAAGTTGGAACTCTCAGACTTAGCTTTATCACTTCCTGATTTACTGGAGGTTTGGAATGAGCAGGATTGTTTGTCGTGGTTGTTTGATCTTCCTTGGGAGGATTCATTTATGTTTCACCTTCAAGAGTGTGTTGTACTTGATCATCAACTTGAATTTCTTCATCAACAGGTTGTGATGAAGATGATGAGAGACTGAAGTCATATAAGGGTCGTTATGATGATGGTTTCTACAAAATGTGAAAAGAAGAGAGAAATGGAGGGGTAGAAATGGAGACGTTGTCATCATTGATCATAAAATCAGCAGAATGCTCTTCATCGGGATCATGATGGAATGCATCATGCTAGGTAGAATTTAGAGGATTATCCGGGATGATGTTTTCTTGATGAGTTTCCCTTGATGCAAATTCTTGGTCGGTGACATCATCAGATGGAGCAACAAGCGGAAGATTGTTGTGAATAGCTTGATTCCTCATTAAAATGAGAGTAGCTTCTAATTGTGATCGTGAAAGCTCTGGATGCCTTAAGTGAGCCCTGCTAAGAAAATCTAATCAATCGGGGTCATCAGTATCTGGTCGTCCCTTTACCTGAGCCATGTATCAGACCTGTTGTGGCTTCCGAGCTTGGAGGACTACTCCAGCTTCAGAATGCTTAAGATGTGAGGCAGGGGCCTCAAATTGTGTTTGTGTAGAAGAAGAAAGAGGGATATCTGAAGTGACTCGTGGGTGTGTTTCAGGGGGTGCAAGGAACTATGTTCAACACCGACATCACCTTGTTAGTAAGGTGGGGGTGGATTATGAGGAGACTCCCCGTGAGTGTCTGCAAGTGGTTTTGAAACTCCGAAGGGTACTTCGGAAGAGTGGTTGGGTGGGGTGAGAAGATGACCAGAGTCAGTAAAAATGTCCTTGGTAGATTCCTTTTGAGAGGAAGTATTGAATTTCGCTATATTTTTGGATTTTGGTTTAGATGGAGAAGTCTTTTGCTTGGTTGCCTTCTTTTTCTTTCCACCAGTCGAGACTGGATTGGCCAGATCCGAGGTGGGATCAATGAGGACTGAGGTAGATTATGTTGGGTTGTACACAATCAAAGTCTCTAAATGATGTTTCAAGTAAAGGGACTTGGATGGCAATGAGGCCAATATGTGTTCAGGCAATCTACGTGTAGGTCCAAAAGATGCTTGGTTCAGAAGGTGATAAGTTTTAACAGCTTTAAAGTTCAAAAACACCTCTTTCGGAATGGTGTTGACTTGAATTGGTTCCTGTCTTTCTTTGTAGAGTTGTTGAATGGTAAGAGCCCAAAATCTCTTGAGGCTTTCTCTTCGCAGCGAACTTCCAAAAATCTTGCCACAAGACTTCGATTAGGTCAACAGCATTCATCTTCCCTGAGTAGATATTGTAGACAACATAAAGCCAATATTTACTCATGCTGTCTATTCCTCCATGTTTACCAGAGAAACCTCAAAGGATGAGGTGCATGAGTACCGTCCATAGACCAGGAACTACCGTTTTTTTGAACTTTTTCACCTTCAACTCTTCTGCATACCGAATATGGTTGCGAAATGTTTGAAACTCTTCAAATGTAGGTTTTTGTATGGTAAAACCCTTAGGGTTTTCAGGAATTCCAATCGCTCTTAGAAATGTCTGTTTGGATACAAGCATTATATGATCTCCAGTAATCCTGATTTCGAGAACCTCATCTTTAATTTTGATTTTGTCAAAAGCGGTATGAAGGAGACGAAGTGGAATTAGTGGATTTGGGATTTTTGTGAGAGGAATGGCGATGGAAGGAGAAGATATGAACTCGATCATAAATCCGATTCACTCTTCATAGACCATGGGATCCATAGAAAAGAGTTGTGTGCTGTCTCGAAGGAACAATTCATTTGAGGAAGATGAAGGAAAACATTTGGAGGCTTTCTTCTTGGGAACAACTTTTGAGGTTTTAGGGGCATTTTGTGAGGAAGCCATAGTTGCAGGTTCTAAGAGCTCGAAGAATAGTTTTTGCAGAGAGAAAGTAAAGAAGATGATGAGCATATAAAAGGTACCAAGTGTGTTTTGTGAGCCTTTTTTAGTTTGAAAAAAAAATGTGTCGATTTAAAAGAAAGTGTAATGATTATAACGGGTTTTCGAAACTGATCACATTAAATGTGTAGCCACATTTGGTATGAGTTGACCTGCATGGACGAAATTCACAATGGCAGGACGTGCAAAATGGAAACCGTCGTTTCGTTTGAAAAGATTCTTACTTTATTGTGACATGTGCAGAAAAGTGATATTTTCTGGGATTAAAGGGTAATCATTATAAAAATAACCGTTTGAGTTATTAAGAGAAACATTTCAAAAAAATAATGAAAAACCTTTTGAACTTCTTTTCAAGAAAGTGATCTTAGAGCAAGGAAGTTCCGAGATGAATTGTCATAAGATACTTCCAAGGTGAAAATGAAAACACTTGTACATGATATAGAGTCCGAGATTGCACAGACTTAGAATGAATATTAGAGGTAAAATGGAAGAAGATCTTAGAGGACATATTTTAAACAGATTTTTAGGTTCCGAGACGAAAAGTGCCAGATCTCATACAGGGGTAAGAGGTGAAGGCTCATTACCATTTTGGACTTAAAGTTTGAGGTGAACTCCATAGCACACTTTTTGAGATAGATTCTGAGGTGAGATCTAAGCAAAGTACCAATGTAACTATATTGGTCATATAAACTTCAAAGGATAAGGTGAATTGCACAAATTAAACTGGAAGAAGAAGTTAGACAAAAAGATACATAAAATGATCCTATATTCTCCGAGAGGAATTGATTCAAAAATGAGAGAGATTTTGACTTCGGAATTAATTTACTTTCCAATGTTTCCATTAGAGAGTACAAGCCTCTTAGAAGAATTGAGGATCAAGCAACATCATAACCATTTTGTTCAAAAAACCATTAAATTTGGTTTCGTCTAATGCCTTAGTAAAGACATCAACAATTTCATTGTCAGATGAAATAAAAATAAGTTTAATGTTTCCTTTTAAAATATGATATTTAATGAAATGGTACCGAATATCAATGTGCTTAATCATGGAGTGTTGAATTCGATTGTGAGAAATCACAATGGCACATTGAGAGTCATAGTAGATTGGAATTTATTGAAATCGATAACCGTAGTCCAGAAGCTATGATTTCATCCAAAGAACTTGAGAACCGCAAATAGCAGTAGTAATGTATTCTGCTTTGGCTGTTGAAAGTGCAATCCATTTCTGTTTCTTGGATGACCAGCTACCAAATCTTCCACCAAAAAATTGACAGCTACCAGAGGTGCTTTTTCTGTCCAATAGAAGACCACCATAATTTGAATTGGAGTAATCTTGTATGAGGAAACTCTTACTTGTTGGGTACCAGATTCCGAGACTCTTTGTACCTTTGAGGTATCGAAATATTTGCTTCACAGCCAAAAGATGAGACATCTTTGGATTGAACTGAAATATGGCACACAAACATGTAGAAAACCTGATGTTCGGATGGCCTGTTCTTAGGTAGAGTAACGATCCAGTCATTCCTTTGTACTTCTTTTCATCAACAGCAACACCTGATGGGTCCGAAAAGATCTTGTTTCTGATACCCATAGGTACCTTTGTAGAGGTACAAGTGTCCATTGAGTATTTCTTAAGGAGCTCGGAAATGTATTTTTCTAGGTGAATAAAGATTCCTCGATTGGTTTGTTTGACTTGGAGACCAAAGAATAAACTTAGTTCATGATTCATACTCATTTGGAATCGACTAATCATAAGTTTGGCAAAATCATCAACCATTAATGAATCCATAGATCCAAAAATTATATCGTCAACATATATTTGGACAAGCATGAGGTGATTTCCATTTGATCTTCGGAATAGGGTAGGATCAAGAATTACTCTTTGAAAATTGGAACGCTTTATAAAATTGGTAAGAGTCCCATACTAGGTGTGTGGAGCTTTCTTGAGGCTATACACAGCTTTTCAGAGTTTGTAGCAATGGTTCGGATAAGAAAGATGATGAGTTATTAGCATAACATCAATCCTATAGTGTACATGCAACCTTAATTGCTTTGATCTAGGTTTTTCTAAGTAAACATATAACATTAAATTCCAAAGCAATAAACCCTAATTGACTAGCATATAACAATCAAATTGACATATAAAATAGGGTTTAGATCTTACCTTGATTTTTATGTAGCAATAACAATCACAAACCTTCTTGATCTTGACTCTTGAAAGCTTAGCCCTCAAATGTTGTACCTCTAATGGACTCACAAACACCATGAGCAACAATGACTTAGAAGAGGGAGGAGGAGCACCAAAACATCCAAGATCTTCTAGAGAAAGCTTAGCCATGTTTTTGGAATCCCTAGGGGTCTTTTTATACTTGTGTGGGCTACTAGGGTTCCAGGTGAAAACCCTAATTCTATGCTTAGGCCTTAAGCAACCCATGGAGTCCCTCTAGAAAGTGAGTCCCTCTAGAAAGCCCTTAGACAAAACTCATGTTGGCTTCCCATAGATTTCGTCCAATGCCCTTTCCATTAGGAATCCATAGCCCAATTTTCAACTATCATATAATTGCAATATCAGTCCCATTTATTTAATTAATCTTTTTAAATCACAAAATTAATTCTTGGCTAATATTAATTAACAATATGATTTCTCTTTTAATATATTATTCATATAATATATTAATAAATCATAATTAATCCTCTTTCTCCTAATTCATCCTATCAGTTGCTATGGTGAAGGCAACCCAAAAGGACCATGCTCATAATCGGGTCAAGTACATACCAAAATAGTTATGGGATTAGACACCTAATCCAACAGTCTCCCACTTGGATAAGTCTAATAACTATTTTTTATATGACTTCAGAACCTGATTAGCAATTGTAGCTTTCAAAAGCCACTGTCAACTCTGATCTTATTAGTAATGAGTCCTTTAGATAAAGGAACATATATTCCTCCATTCTAGATATCGTATGAACTGAGACATGGATTATAATCATTCTCTATGTTCATGTGTTGTTTCTCGATTTCCGATTTAAGACGGCTGACAACAGACTACAATTGAACACATCAACTTAGTCCCGGCTTGGCCAAGCGCTTAGGGTGTCATCACTAAATCATAGAGGGGGCCACAAATATTGCTTTTATCCCACTTTGGGTAAAAAGAATGGATAAACTTCAAATCAAATGCTCGCTTATACCTACTCATCAAATCACACACAACAATATGTTTTATAACACCAAGTTATTGGTGCGTTTACATATTAACAATGTGCAACCAACTTGTAAATTACAACTCAAACGTCTCCATTTCAAGAACATAAGATATTATCATCTCACATATCACCCGTGATAAAATCCATGAAGTGATTCAAGTGAGCGTTGGTTTAATCCAATACTCAATTCTTATTTCAGGAATATTCATGAACACTGCAACAGACTTTTGCTATGTCTAAAATGCTTCAGACAATCTACAGTCGGATTCATGACAGTCTAGCTTCATTACCTACTTCCAAAGTATTTATCAACTGTGGATGGTTTGAATAATCTTATTATTCAGGAAGTCAAAACATGCAAAGTGAAACACAATAATAATCGAATCTAATATGGCCCCAAACTTCTGAGTATAAATAAAACACCTTTATTTAATCACCATATTAATTACTCGTTATTCATTATATAATGTTTCGGATAATCAACTTATTACTTGAATTATAACAATAGTTGTCCCATGCTCCAAGCATGCACACTCTATTATCCTATGGTCCATACTTTGTGAAATAGATCAATTGAAAATATTTCCAATGATGCTCATTTCACAACTCCTAATCCTTAACGTTGGTGTAAGAATACAAGATTCTCGTCGCTACTAGAATATGTTATATTCTGACATTTTATGCAACGATCCCTTTGTAATGTCACATCATCAAAGCCACCAAGACTTTGCCAATGATATTACAAAGTGCTCCATTGGAGATTGCTACAAGGCAATTCCATAGATATGAAGTCTCACATTCAAAGTACATTCCTTTGAACATCCCTCTTGCATAAAAGTTTCTAATCTAGACATAGATTCTTGATATCCAACTCCCAATATGGAAAATTTTCCATATTTTCCATACGACAACTTGTTATTAATAGAATCATATCTAATCATAATAATATCATTATGGTCCATTTGTTACTATACTTCTAACTGCCCACAAGTGACCAATCTTTGGCGAACCTTAGATTGTCCTTGACAATTGTTTAATTAATTCAGTCAAATTCGGTTCTAGTCCTTTTTCCCTCTTAATGCCCTAGGCATTTTGAAAATTTTAGAACGTTCGAATATTACAGCATATGCAATCGATCCTATACCGGAAGCGTATGGGACACGATTCATAACAAAAAACATGATACTTTACCAGTTTCTTGCAATAATGCTGCCATATATAGAATGCCCCTATTTTAACCCTTTTCAACAAATCATTCTTATATGTCTTTTGGCTAGTTTCAATTAAAATTTCTCGATCTATGCTTTTAGATTTGAAATGAAGCATAATATTCTCTCCCTTAATTATAGCAAAACAACTTTTCAACCCCTACAACTTTGCAAAGTGAAACTTTTGTTTTCTATAATTAATAATGTTAACTTGAAACACTTAAAATAATACTCATGCTCCCACTAACATGATAATTATATCCATACTAGCATAATATTTATGCTCCCACTAGCTTTGACATGTATCCAGAAAACAATTGGACTTCTAGGAATCAATACTTATTGATTTCCAAATTTCATATTTCTAATATGATATGCTTCGATAAGCCTTTATCTAAGCTTCTCAAACTCATACACCTTTCCTTAGACAGCTCACATATGTGTCTAAACTATTTCAGAACCTACAACAGTAAGTCCCTAATATTCAGACTTATTGCCATTTCTCACAATTCGAACTATGAAGAGGGATGCCATAATCATAATCGAATTTGAGAACGAAAATATCACAATTGCTATCTCCTTAAAATCTCTCTTAGTGAAAGCGTTTCCTCACAATCATTTTCATGAAGCGGAGAGAACCTTATCACTTAGATTTTATGGTGTATGTGTTCTTATCCATGTGAATTTGTCATAACCATAATCATAAGAAAAGGTTTAAGACAAATCCAAACTCATACGGACTGAACTTGTTCATTCTTTAATTTCTTGCCATAAAGGGTCCCACTATTGCTTCCAAGTTATTTAGCAGCTCACCTATACTAGTCAATGTACTTTCATTGAACAAGGTGTTTGCCTTTATGTAGTCTATTGAGAACTCGTAGAACTCATATGCATAAGTAACTTTATTGGAATGGCACAGAAACAAGAATATGTCAACACGATAGGTTACAAACCTCAAGTCGTGTGCTAGTGTCTAATAGGTTTAGTTTCGATTAGTTCTTGAACCTTTTCAAGATTATTTAGACTCCTACTAACCTCTTGACATATAAGATTCTCTTGTCAAGAAACATTTCTTGACAAACAAATATTCAAGAGTTAGTGAGCATTCTGATCAAGACAAACACTACACACAATTGGTCTTAGTTAGTATTTGTCTTATCAAAGACATCACAACTTACCAATTTCAAACGTGCAAGAGTAAGAAAAACATTTTTCTACTCCATATTTGATGAGTGTGTTAAAAATTTCTTAAGATGTGTCACTCAAGTCACAATCTTGGATTATGACTCTAAGACTTGATTTTGGAACGAAGTATGATTCACCTTTTAATTTAACCATTTCAATAATTTCATATTCCTCTTCCTAGTCACACTAGTGCACTAAGGTGCCCTTAGAGGATCAATTGTGATATGGTTTCATAATCAATAAGACGATAATAAAACATGATACTAAAGTACTCTCCCTTCTTTTTAGATTGGAGAAACTTTTATCTTTCTGCCTAATTGATTCTTCTTATTCGTTCTGTCATTCATTGAAACTTTTCAATTATTTAGAATTATACTTAATCTTGTAAGCATAACCACATTAACTAGACTTTTAGTAAATCATGACGAATAATCTTATTGTTATTTGTGGTGGACTTGACCAGTGCACAACAATGCATACCAGATCTCCTTAGTCTTTCACTTAACTCACATACTTATGTGAACAAGGAATTAATCTTAATTTTCTAAATACCAAGATTTCCATACATCACATGACTCAAATCATATGATTCCAAGCTTCTATCCAATTGAAACTTAGGCGATGGGAATCTTTCCTTACTTAGAAAATTTCAACACTACCATAAATAACATAGCTAAGAATCACATCCACTTAATATTGTTTATAATAGAAACACACAAGCATCAATTTTCACAAATGACATTGCAATGAGATATAAATAAGACAAAACTCAAAATTTATTTTATTTGTAAAAGGTGCGGAAAACATGTCCTTACAATGCAAATTTGAATAAAAATTATGCTATTACATATTCCTAAGCAATCTATCATAACTCTAAGTGACAGCTCAAAAATCCGGTCATCGAATCGTGCGATCGAAATCCATTTCTTCGCGATCAGACTCAACTCACTTGTTCCTTTAAGCCTCCTTTCTTTTCTTCGATCCTACAAAAGATCAAAACGTAATCATATCACATCAGTATTTAGAATCTAAAATAGAAAACTTAATAGAGTTAGATAGTGGATTTTACCTAAAGCAGAGTCATACATCTTGACTCTCCTATCTCTTAGATCTCTCAGGTAGTCAGGTCATCTTCATAACCAATGCCCCCTCTTTTGGCAGTAGAAACATATGGATTCTTCTGAAATGGTACACGAGACTATCTCAAACTCAACCTTTCTATTGCGTAGAGAAAACTTTTATGGACTTCCAATGTTGTCATTTCCCTTATAAGGTTGGGATATTGATTTATCAGAAAATTTTACTCGAGCAGTGCGCCAAATCATTGTTGATTCAGCAACAATAAGCAAATAAGTCAAATCAATGAGGGTCACGTCGTGGTCCATCACATAGTACTCTCTAATGAACTCACTATATGATTCAGGAAGTGACTGAAGAACCAAGTTAACAGCCAACTTCCTTGAGACATCGACACCCAACATTCTTAATCTATCAATATGCAACTTCATATCCAATACATAAGCACATACAAACTTTCCATCTTCGTGTTTGTTTGCCAACAGGGCTTGAGTGACCATGAACTTTTCAAGTCTTCCAACACGTGGGTCGAGGAGAATTATTGGACGAGGTGGAGGAAGCGAAGAATGATTTCCATTTCCACAATCCACTTGTGAAACATCATCTCCAAGCGAAAAACTTTTTCCAACGGATTCAGGAAGATCATAGTTGATAGACTTTGACGTCTACAAAACGGGAGAAATTCAAGTTAGTTGATAAAATCCTCAATACAACGCTCAAATGAAATATTAAGGCTAGGATCCAACAAAATATACTACAATTTGGAAAAGGGATGCCGTACTCCAAATTGCAGAACATTTGAAGGTAGGTAAATGACAATTTACCAATTTCCACCATGAAAAACGAAAATTGAAAATTTGGTTTTAAATGAATTGAAACCCCTAGATCCTTTGAGATTCATTGAACTTTACAATGGCATGTTTAAATCTCAATTGTACCCTTCAAGTTTGTGATTCGGATGCCGAAGATCACAAACAATGTGTGGATAACCATGCAAATTAGCTTGGTACTCCCGAAGATGCATATCACTTAATCAATGTGTCAGTTAACCACACACGCTCCATTGATCTATGATAATCTACGAGCTACCCATTGCAATCCTTCATTGGTCCCATATTAGTGTGTCGGTTAACCACACATGCTCCACTAAAGACCAACAAGGTGCAATGTGCAATTTCACGGATTAGCACCAACTCCACATTTTTCCTAAAGTAACTAAGATTTGAGAATTTGTAAAAGTGTTTGTGTACTTCGTATTTCAATATACTTATAATGGAAGGTTGTTTCCTATCCTACCCATTCAGCTAACGACCCTCCACTAGTCAAGACTGTGGTGGGCAAGAGTGGATACCCATTCAATTGCCATTTTATAGGCAATTTCCTTAAACACCCTTTATAGACCAACTTCGTGAATAAGGTCTACTAACAGTAAGACTGACATTTAGTTATACATATATAATATTAAACTTTTAATTATATATAGTATAAGGGTGTATTTTATACTTTTAAAATACTAGGTGGTCTAATTTAATAAAATTATACCTTTAATTTAATTAAACACAAACCATATCATTATGGATTTATTAACTCTCTTTTAATTATACACTTAGTTAATTTAATAAAACCATAAGAGTGTAATTTGAACTTTTCGAAATACTAGGGTTTTTAGAATTTAATATTTCAAAATTAAGACCTTTTAATTAAATTTTAAATTCCAAACTTGAGGACATGTTTTGAAACCTTTCAAAACATTAGCGTTTAACTATTTAAATTTCAAAACTAAAGCCTTTAAGTTCTAATTTAAACTATAAAATCTAAGGGTGTAAATTGAAACTTTTTCAAACTTACTAGGTCAAATATTTCACTTATACTAATCCGATATTATCCATATTTAACCAAATCCATCAATTTTGACGAGGATAACCATTCCAAACTTAAAAAATCAGATTTTGGCAAGAAAAACAAGTTTTGGCAATTATCCGCAACAAAATACGGCAGGAAAATCGAAAATCCCGGCACCAGAGCCCTGGACTCGTCAAGTCAACAATGGAACTCATCGAGTAGGACCTACTCGGCGAGTCCATTCATGGACTCGGTGAGTCTGCCAGTCAGAATGAGAAAATTTTCGATTTTCTTGATCTTTGGTGGTTCACTTTTGCATCTATTCACTAGAAAAACGACCTAGGCTTTGATACTACTGATGGATTCTTAGCATAACATCAATCCTATGGTGTACATGAAACCTTAATTGCTTTGATCTAGGTTTTTCTAAATAAACATACAACATTAAATACCAAATCAATAAACCCTAATTGACTAGCATATAACAATCAAACTGACATATAAACTAGGGTTTAGATCTTACCTTGATTGTTATGTAGCAATAACAATCACAAACCTTCTTGATCTTGACTCTTGAAAACTTAGTGCCTCAAATGTTGCACCTCTAATGGAGTCACAAACACCATGAGCAACAAGATGACTTAGAAAAGGGAGGAGGAGCACCAAAATGTCCAAGATCTTCTAGAGAAAGCTTAGCCATGTTTTTGGGTGCCCTAGGGGTCTTTTTAAACTTGTATGGGCTGCTAGGGTTTCAGGTGAAAATCCGAATTCTCTGCTTAAGCCTTAAGCAACCCATGGAGTCCTTCTAGAACGCCATTGGATGAAACTCATATGGGCTTCCCATAGATTTTGTCCAATGCCCTTTCCATTAGGAATCCATAGCCCAATTTTCAACTATCATATAATTGCAATATCAGTCCCCTTTATTTAATTAATCTCTTTTAACCACAAAATTAATTCTTAATTAATTCTTGACTAATATTAATTAAACAATATGATTTATATTTTAATATATTATTAATATAATATATTAATAAATCATAATTATTCCTCTTTCTCCTTAATTCATCCTATCAGTTACTATGGTGAAGGAAACCCAAAAGGACCATGCTCATAATCGGGTCAAGTGCATACCAAAATAGTTATGGGCTTAGACACCTAATATAATAGAAGATTGACACACTTAGGATGGAGATACACTTTAGTATCCAATTCACCATTAAGAAAGGCACTTTTGACGTCTATCTGGTAAACCTTTAAGCCTTTATGAGCTGCATAAGCAAGAAAGATTCTGATGGCTTCAAAGCGAGCAACTGGAGCATAGGTCTCCTCATAGTCAAGTCCTTAAATCTGAGTGAAGCCTTTGGCCACCAATCTTGCCTTGTTTCGAATGATTACTACAGAATCGTCTAGCTTTTTTCGGAAAACCCATCTTGTGCCAACAATAGGGTGATCCTAAGGAGGAGGGATGAGACTCCATACTTCATTTATGCCAAATTTTGCCAACTCTTCTTGCATGGTTGTAATCCATTCGGCATGTTCTAATGCTTTCTTGATGGATTTTGGCTCAACAATTGAGATGAATGCCTAGAAATTACATTCATTTTGGATGTAGTGGCAGAGTGAGTTTGTACACCGGCGTTGAGATTTCCTATAACTTGGTTCGGAGGATGATCTTTTTCCAGATATGTAGTCTCGGAATCTCTTGTGCAGCTGATGATCTGATATCTACGATAGGATTATGTTGCTCCCCCTGAACAACTTGAATTTAAGGATAATGATCACCCTTAACTTCTGAACCGGAGATATCAACATTCTCTTCATTCGGAAAGTCAAAGAAGTCAGCATCACCATCATTGTGGGTTGCAATAGGATCGAATTCAGCAAACTGATCCGTTGCATCTTGGAATCCATCAACATTTGATTCAAGAGAGGAAGAACCATCCTCCCCCTCAAACTGAGAAGGTTGAAATGGATCAGAATCAAAATTGAGGAAAGGAGGCGGTTGGACCAGAAACATTTTGAGAAACTTAAGCTAAAGTTGAGGACGATCTTGATCGAGATTCCGAATCAAGAGTTGTTTCTGATTGTTCGAACAAGGTTTTAAAGTTAACCTCATGAATGAATTCAGTATTCATACATCCTGGTGCTGGAGAATCGAACTCCATGATGTGGGTTATGACATGAGTTGGGCCAGAATTCTGAACATAATTGTCATCAAAGGTGATATTAAAACTTTCTTCAAGAGCACAAGCTCAATGATTCAAGACTCGGTAAGCTTTTGATTTTGCTGAGTATACAAGGAAAACTGCTTCATCAGTTTTAGGTTGAAATTGCGTGAGCTGATCATATTGTTTTTGATAAAGCACCTACAGCCAAAGACTTGTAAAAATGAGATACTCAGCTTACGACCATTCATTGCTTTATACGGTATCATGTTGAGGCATCGATTGATGATGCCTCGATTCTGAATGAAGCAAGCAATGGACATGACTTTGGCCTAGATATAAAGTGGAAGATTTGCGAAATTGAGCATTGATCGAGTAGCTTCATCTAGTGTTCTGTTGCGTCTTTTTATCACACCATTTTGTTGTGGGGTGTAGGGAGCTTAGAAATTATGGTCAATATCCTTGTCGGTGAGGAATTTCTCAATGGTGACAATCGTAAACTCCGAACCATTATCACTTCGGATTTGTCGCACCGGTAGTTTGATCATAACTTCAATTCCTTCGATGAATTTGATGAGTTCAAAGGTTGTCTCAGATTTCAACCTGAGGAAGAAGACCCAAGTGAACCTTGTAAAATCATCCACAATCACAAGAATTTACTTTTTATGATGTAGACTTTCTACAGTGGAAGGTCCACAAAGATCAATATGAATGAGTTCTAATGGTTCCGAAATAGATTTTCTATGATGACAGGATGACCTTTCTTAGACTACTTACACAATCACACACAATGCCCAAATGATCATTTTCAAACTTGAGGAGTGGCAGACCTCTAACCATTTCACTGGAAACAAGATCATTCATATATTGGAAGTTTAAGTGAGAAAGCCTCTGATGCCATAACCAACGTATGTCAGGAACAGCTTTTCAGAGTAGACAAAGTTGAGGTTTGCCAATGATCATGTTGATGTCTAGAGGATATATATTCTTGTTGTGATTAGATTTGATGAGACGTTCTTTCTGGTCTTTTTTCATAACGTAGTTATCAACTCGACGATTTGCATCAATAAGTTTAGCCACACTAATCAGGTTATGCTTCATGTCAGCTACGTATGCCACTTTTGAGATAGAGAAGTTTCCATTGGTGAGGATGCCATAACCTCGGATCTGAGAGTTGGAGTTGTTGTCAAATGTCACATATCCAACATTTGGTGAGAGTTTAAGATCATGCATAAAATCTTTCCGACCCATCATGTGCATGAAACAAGCGCTATCAATATACCATATTGTATCTTGTTCCGAAGCACAGAGTGCCTGCAAAAATTAGTGAATTTTGGAGTTTTTAGGCTCCGAGTTAGGTTTTGGGACATGGGCACGGGCTTTTTACTTATGTTGTGACTTTTGAGCAACATATGTCTCATAGGGCTTGTTCCAAGATCCTTTTGGAAAGAAACAGAAAGCCATGGTTTTTTCATTAATCCATAAATCATATTCAACAACAAGGTGTTTCGGAACAACGTTTCTCAGACCAACAGTTTTTGGAGCTATAGGAATCACAATGCTACTTGGAGTTGTAGTTTCTTTTTTGATATTTCTAACTTTCCACTCAAATTTTTGTTTCAAATCATTAGAAGATTCTTGAGTAATAGTGTTTTTGGCAACTCATTCTTTGGTTGCTACTTTTGATGGCAAAATTGATTCTGAAAGTTGTTGTGGTTTAAACATCGTAGCATCATATTTAGCAATGAACACTATAGAAACTGACCGAGAAGAGATAGTATTGGTAAGATGAGAACCAACAGACTTTTTTAGAATGGGAATGAAAACTTTTTTTGAGCTACCGAAGTTGGAGGATTAGAAGGCCTTTTAATAATCTTAACAGGCACAAAGGTGTTGTGGTTCCTAGTGAATGGGTTCACAGTCCGAGATACTTTCTTCTTAGAATTCTTAATGAATCTGGAATCATGTCTTGACCTAATTTCCTTTTTAAGGGAATTTTTTGCTTCTATCTTAGGATCAACAACATCTTTATATTTAACGAAGGTTTCTTCCTGGAGTCAGATGATGACTTGGAAGTTTGGCCTACAGGTGGGTTGTTAAACTTAGGTGTGATTGGTACTAAGGTGGTTTTTGAAATCACTTGAGAATAGGAAACACAAGAATCAGATGAGTATTCTACTATGATTTCTTATTCAACGTCACTATCAACAGATGCCTAGACAAAATCTGGTTTATCTGAGTCTGGTCTAATTGTCTCCAGAATTATTTCCTCAATGACACAATTCTTAAGAGGACTATGGTTTGGAACTTAAACTACAGTATGGGTGATGCTCGGGAGGGATTCCAAGGTCTGATTTAGGACCAGGGGTATCAGAGGCAGGATAGGTGTGGAATCAGTACACTTGACAACTATTGGTTGAAACTCAAGAATTAGGGATGAAAATCGGTCCAAGGTCTCAAGAAGGGGTGACAATGATGAGATAGGGGTATCCGAATATGTGTGGTTCAAAATGTCTCCCATAAAAGTTAATCTCGTAAATCCTTCAAGGGACAAGCAATCGGTTTCGGAAACACACTTCTGAGACCAAGTGCTTTGGACCAAGGATGACAAAAATTATGAGTTATCTGTTCATTAGCTTCACGAATGTCTATGGCATGAAGTAAAGCATTGTTTTTTTCATTTAGATGGTTGTTATCAGAAATTAAAACATTTATTTCAGAATAAGTGATTTCACATTTTTCTTTAATAATGATACATTCATCTTGTGACATTACAAGTTCATGTTCTATTGACTCTATGTTAAGCTTCCTATCCTTAAAACGTAATTTAAGACGACTCAGTTCACTTTACATCTTCTCATTGGCTTCTATGGTAGACTCATAGGCTTTATAAATGATATTAATATCTGATTGGATCTAGGTTAGATATGGTTCACAAAGAGATCAATCAAATTTATTATCAGTAATCATAGATTTTACCTGTTGAACGATGCTTCGACCTGGTGGATCGTTGGTAGCCATGTAGCAGTAATTTGGCTCAGCATCTTCATCATCTCTTTCTGATCCAGATGACCATTAGCCTTCATCACATTCGATTGTTTGTCTAGCCATAATACACATGCTTCTACTAGTACTCACATCATCTTCATCTCCAGATAACCAATATCCTTCCACATCTCTCGACACAGTGGTAACAAATGCTTTCTCTCTAGCAGCCATCTCTTGGGCTCGACGTGCATTGTATGCAGAGTCCTTGATCTTAGGTTTTTATGGCAATTCAGCCAAAAAGTCTCTGGCATAGTGATTTGCATGACCACACTTGTGACAAACGATCTTTGGTTTTTCTAACCTCGGAATCTCGTGGGGTTCCGCAGGATGATGTGGTGTAAAGATGTTGGGTTTATAAGCAGGTGGATTTTTTGAAGTTTTGGGAAATGGTTAGGGATTACTTTGATGAGGAGCTTGGAAACGGTTGTGATATGGTTTGTGAGTGGGATTGAAAGGATGCTTATATTTCATGGAAAGTAAAGCAAACTCTTGTTGAAAGTGAAGTTCGGAGTCCATTGCTTCAGGGTCAAGGTCTCCATCAAACTGATAGTTTGAACTAGTAGGAGCAGGTAAAGTAAGTCAAGAGGGTTGAACAAGAAAGATAGATGGGATAGTGGATTTGAAAGGGTCCAAAACAAAGGGGTTTGATGCATGAGGATCAAAAGAACTAACAAGAGAAAGAGGGCCTCCTGAGAGTTCTCTCAATGTTTGAGCAACATTTGATTCATTTCCTTAAAGTTCATCAAAAATTTGGTGAAGCTTTAGCTTCTTCAGAGACCTATTACTCTGAAGACACGATACTACATTTCCCCATCCTTTACCAAGACTATTGATAAATTTGAGATTGTATTCCAGCGGAGGTCGCACAATCCCTTGAGATGTCATGTTGTTGACTATAATTTGGTCTCTGTTGGAGGCTAAGGTAACAAACTCACCTGGAGTTGTGTGAAAGTATTGAACTCGTTCACGACCGAGGTCAACCGTTTCTCCTTCATATTTTCTTATCCCTCGAACAGGTCTTGGATAGTGTCCCAAATCTCTGTAGCAGATTTTCACAAGTTAATATCCTCAAATAGAGAAGGAGGAACACCAAACATCATCTTTGAAAATGAAACTTGGTCTACATGTAGTTTCTCTAAGTCGGCAGCAGTGAGAAGTGCATGACGTTGTCTGACCAGAACATGTGGACCTTCTTTCATAGATCTCCAAATTTCTTCACCTTTTTCCTTAGCAAGTAAGAACCTTTCCATTCTGACTTTCCACTGATCATACTCTTCAACAACTAGTAATGGGGCACGAGAAGGGCAACCCATGCAACTTGCTATTTTTATTGAATACATTTGTTGAGATTGAGGAGCATCCATTGAAGTTAAGATATTAGAGCAGAAGTGGAATATCGAAGAACTTTTATCTTGAACACAGAGATGACTGAAAAACCAAGGTAATTTCAAATCAACTATAATATGTTCTTATGGATTCAAAGGGCAACTACTCAAGCTTTGATAAAAATTGTGAGAACAAGTAATCAATGCGCTAGGACAAGGTTTGAAAACTCAACCTTCAGTGGATCTTTAAGATCAATGTCTGCTCTTAATTAATGGTTTCAGCCGAATCTGGTAATACCAGTTAGGACTTGAAGAGAAGATTCAACAAAGTACTCAATATTAAATGAATTAAACTATGAGTATAATCAATGTAAATACATTTAATGAACAAGAAGAATGTTGTGAAAGATCTTTATTTGAGAGGAAAGTGAAAGTGAAACAAAGAGAATTTTTTCTATCTTTGGAGTAACAATGCTTGTTTTTCTTTTCACTCAAATCACTCCTTAAATAGGCTAAGGAGGAACATCATACAAATTGGAAACATTCCTAGGACTAGATAATAATCAGTCACTGACAATATGATTATCTAAAAGATACATGAAGGAAAGTCCTATGAAACGTTACATCGATAATAAGACAAGAAACATTAAACGCTGGAATAGACTGTGGATCTCGGAACTGCCTTCCATCTCGAAATGATCTCCATCTCAAACTCCATATCTATCACGGACTTCACTAATCTCGGAATCAGCTGAATTCGGATCTTCATTACTTGTGATTGCTAGAGGTTCACTTTTTATGTTTCAACAACATCCAGTTTTCACGACCAAAAATTTTTCATTTTATTTAAAGTAAAACTTCCTAATTATAAAACCATTCTAAGAAAACCATTTGTTCCTAATTATAACTATTAAAAATCAGAGTATTATCATGAACGTGAAATCATCAATGTTGTTGATGAGTGTGTCCAGTCCCGCCTTCGCCTTCCCATAGCCACCGATGATACCTGAAACAATAAACGGTTGGGTAAGCATAAAGCTTAGTGAGTTCCCCCAAAATACCCCTTATGATAAACATAAAAGCATGCATAATGGCCCACAACCTCCCAGTTGAAATGCCCAGGACCAATAAGTCCTTGGACTTGATTGCCAACATGAAACGGGTCGAATCAACCACCGGGATGGAATACCCAAGGTTTGTTGGCCTACCACCTCAACCCAACCACTCTTCCTAAGCCTTCGTGCCTACGACTTACAGTCGGCCTGCACCGAGTATCTTGGACTACAACACAAAGCAGTGCCACCTTAACCCAATACTACCATATGTCGACATATAAACAATCAGGATCAAGTAGGCACATAATACAAGCAAACAGCAATCATACAGCTCACTACCGCCTACTGGTCCTCTCATAGCACACAATCCTGCTACCATCAAACCTCCATGAAACGCGTAACCATAAGTACCTAGATTAGATAACCACCCGAAGAGATGATCCTACTCTAGAAACACAACCAAACAAGGAACAAGCAAGAAAGTCTGGACCAATAAGTACAGTTAGACACACAAATCTAACAAATCACTACAACATAGCAACATCCTATATACCAGGATACAGTTCTAACAGATCACTACAACATAGTAACATCATATATACCATGATACATATATAACTGATCACTATAACATAGCAACATACTAAGTACCAACAATCCAAGGAATACATGATCGTATATACTCAGAGTCGATATAGACACCCAGACAGGTGATCCTACTCTAGAGCCACAACCAAACAAGGAACAGGCAATAAAGCCAAGATCAAGAGTCATCAAGCTATCCAAAATGACTATATGTAGTCCCTATGTCATCCTTCTACTAAAGGATAACCAAAACTAGTAGGTCGGCATTGGTGCCTTCGACCTATAGGTATAATGAGGCAAAACTCACCTGAAATGAAGAAACCCGATAAACCGAGACGTGTTTCTCTTTTTGCACTGCGTGCTCCCACGAATCCACTAATCACCAAGAACCAAGTAAAAACTTAATCAACAGTTCAAAACTCTCAAGTTTGACATAAATACAAACTTGGTCAAATTTCAACGATCAATGAAAGTCAACAAAGTTAATGTAACATTCGAAAATATTGGTATGTTTCCTTTAACCCCCTTTATGCAAAAACCCTTCATTTTTGGTCCCTAACTCAGTACGTGGGGCGTACCCTATGGGTACGATGAGCACACTGGCTCTCCGATGGATCATGGATGCACCTACATACGTTGGGCGTACGTGGGAGAATGACGGGCGTACTCCGATCAGCTAGAAACCCAAATGTTTAGGGTTTACCCCTATCATACTACATACCATACAATAAACATACTTCCAGGCATATATGGGTGTCTGACCTACCCTGCTGAGCATATCTGGGTGCTCAACCTACCCTTGTCATGCATACCGGGGTGCCCGACCTACCCCTGTCAAGCATATCTTGGTGCTCCCCTACCAGGCATATCTGGGTGCCCGACCTACCCTCTGGTTTATTTCAACCGGTTACGGGGACTATTTCACCCCTGCCACTACCACATAATAACATATCATAAACATACTTGTAGGCATATATAGGGTGCCCAACCTATCCATGTCAAGCATATCTAGGTGCTCAACCTACCATCCGGTTTAGCTCAACCGGCTACGGGGTCTAACCTACCCCTACTACCCTTATCACATAACATCATAGCATACTAGCACATATATCATAACAGATACTAGCATACCATAAAATTATCACAAAGACAAACATCTAAACTATAATTAACTACTAGTAGACCGACATTGGTGCCTTAGACCCACTTCCACTGGAAGGTAACTCACCTCACACTGTTGAAGTCCATTGCAAGAAATCCTTAGCTGCCGCCCTTGAAACTCCCCGAGCTGTTAACAGCATAATATCACCCAATTAGCAACTGGGTCTCAAACCCTGATCCATAATCCAAATATTAGGGTAAAATAACCATTATACCCCTGACCAACAAAACCCATAGCTAAGACCCAAGTCCAAAACCAATAAGGTTCAAAACCATAAAATCCAAAAAAGCCCAATATATGGCCCAATTTCCAATTGGGCCTAACCCTTACATGGAACTACTCTTTAGAACCTATTACATACTTCATAGCCCTACAGGGTTTGGTCAAAGTCAATGTCCCGAGTTGACTCAACGCACCGAGTTGACCCATCAACTCGTCAAGTTCCATAACTCATAAAACTCAGAAAGCTCAATCCAAATCGCCGAGTACTTTCACAACTCGTCAAGTTCCTCCTGTCCATAGTATCAAGACTTCTCGCTTTAACTCATCGAGTCCTTCCTTGAAATCGTCGGGTTTCCCAATCTTCAAAGCCTCAAAAACTTAGCCAACTCACCGAGTCATCTCCTAGACTAACTGAGTTTGCTCAATAACAAGAGAAGGTTGGGGCCACGATCCAACTCATCGAGTTCTTTCATGAACTTGCCGAGTTCTTCCTTATGACAGAATCGAGAATATTAGTTACAATTAAGGAGATAAAATAGGAAGAAAAATAGGATGAGAGAAGTTGTAGAAATTAAAAAAGATAACATTATCAAACGTTTAGAGAATAAATAAAATATCTTCAAAGAGTTAAAAGAAAAATAAGTGAAAGACAAGGAAGAAGATCCCCTTCCACTAGAGAAGTGATGCTAGCTATCGGAGAGCAACGACCCTTCCCTATCTCACATTTCCTGTCGCCTACCTTCACCCAACCATTATCGCTGCAACATGTATGCATTCTTCTTCGTTAGTGGTTGTATTTTTTTTTCTTTTGAGGATTAGATTTATGATGTTTATATTTATTTTCTTTTATCTGTTACAATGTTTAGATGAACACAAAACAAGTAATGTCATAATAGAGTCATTGTGACCTTAGGCTTTAGGACCTCCAATGACTTGTGTGTCTTAATTGTTGTTTGTTTTTTCTAAAAAAAAAAACATTGACCACTTATTGATGCGCCACGCAGCACACGTGCAACACTTGGTCATTCGAAGCTGTTTGTTTTCCAGAAGACTTCTAACTTAAAAATTGTTGCGCATGTGATGTGTGACACATCACTAGACCATCTGCTTCAAACATCTTCACACCTTACTTTAACTTATTGCAGCTGTCTACAGACGTTAAAAAACAAACAGATTTTTTATTACACGTTGTAGCCGTTTGGTCCACCTCTTCTGCTACAGAGGGCTGCAGAGGTGGTTCGCAGACTTCATATATTTTCGCTTCAAAAAAACAAACAACACCTTAATGTCTTATGTTTATTATATTTGTTTATAATGAGATTTGTAATATTGGTAAAATTACTAAGGTCTCCCAAAGTGCATCTCAATTGAATTTATTTTTTATTTTTTACTTTTTTATGTTATACATTTTCTTTATATTCTAATTTTTAGTTAATGTTATCATTTGTGTTTTATTATTTAATTAGTTTTCAATAGAAACTTTTAATATAAGTGTAATATTTTACTTAATTGTATAATTTATATTACTATATTTATATTTATATTATTAATTCCTATTAGTGTACCAAATTATATGAACAAGATACATATGTATAATACCAAATTATATGAACAAGATACATATGTATATATATAATCGTAAATCCATTACTTTCTTACCTATTGATATATTATTACATATATCTTTTCTAATAAATGAATGTTTTTTTTTTTTTTTTTGTCATTTGTCATACTCTCATTCAATTTGTCAAATATCATTTTATTGTTATTTTGAATTAATTTCTTTTTCCACATATCATTTTATGGGTTTTTTCCATTTTATTAAATTTCACATAATATTTTAATATAATAATTGCAATAAATATAGTAATAAATAGATATTAATTTCTATTTTGACATTTATATTTAACTTTTTTATTTTAAATTAACTCATGTGATACATGGGATCTCACAACTAGTTATATAAAACATTAATTTTTCATGAACCACATAAATATTTTATTGTTAGCGGTGATATTTGTTTTAATAAAAAATATCATACAAGTTTAATTGCATTACGTATATTTTATTACAACAATATTGTTTTATATTTATGGATTTCAAAAAAGATTTATCGGAAATTACTTCCTTCCTTTGCCGAAAACTCATTAAAACCATGAGACTGAGACGAATTACGCTTAGAAATCTCAAATTTCTCACCATCACCCCACAATGCATACGCACCTTCTCCATGCACCTCTTCATCCCCAATCTCCAACTCCTCATCACTTAATCTAAGAGGCATAAAGACCCTAATCCCAACACAAATTAAACTAGTTACAACAACATTCCACCCCACCACAAATAATATTCCTAATAACTGAATCCACATTTGATTGAACCCAGCCCGAACCTGGCCCATTTTCAACCCATAAACAAGCCCAACATAATGTTGCCACCCGTCTGTTATGTCGAAGAAAAGACGATTTAGCCTTGGCTCTGCAAAAAAGCCCGTTAGAATGCCACCTAACGACCCCGCCACCGCATGAGTGTGGAAAACTGCCATGGTGTCGTCGATTTGTTTTAGTAGGGAGACTTTCTTGTGTACCACCATCATTGTGAACCATGGTATGCTACCCGATAATATTCCCATTATTATTGCCGCCCAACCTTGCACCACTCCTGTCAATAAATCAGTATTAGTATCAGTATCGACATAAATAAAAGTATCCGTATCAAGTATTAGTATCTCTTCTGTATCATATCATAGGTAACTACCTGCGGCTGGGGTGATGCATACTAGACCGGTGATCATGCCTTGTGTGGCGCCAATAACCGATGGTTTTTCAAAGAACACGATATCGAGCATGAGCCACGTCAGCAAGCTTGTGGCAGCACACACGTGCGTGTTAAGCACCGCTAGAGATGCATCCCTACTTGCCATGTAAGGATCGCCTCCGTTGAACCCGGTCCACCCCATCCATAGTAGGCCCGCCCCTAGAAGCATTAACAATATGTTGTTGGGTGGAAACCTCTCCCTGTCCTTACTTTCCCTTGGTCCCACCTATATCACCACATCATAAAATCTCAGAACATTCACTACAACAAAGCAATCGATTTTGTAGTTGATTGAATACGAAGTTATATATATACCCAATACGCGGCAGTGAAACCAGCAACTCCAGAAGAAAGATGAATGACATAACCACCGGAATAATCAATAATACCTTTCTTGGCCAACCATCCATCAGGACACCATATACTATACGCACCAACAGTATAGGAACACGTCAGCCAAACCGGAACAAACAACATCCACGCATAAAAATTCATCCGCCCCAACAAAGCTCCGGCGATCAAAATCAACGTGATCGCCGCAAAAACAAACTGAAAAAAGATCATCGTCGCATTTGGCAACTTCCCGGAAAATGCTCTTTCGACTAAGTAGCTAGCACGCAGTGACGCGACGCTTGGTCTTCCTAAAAAAGGTAGAAACTTTTCTGAACCAAAAGACATCTGGTACCCCCACCCGACCCAACATACTAAGACTGCCGCAAACGCGAAAAGGGCCATGAAACATGAGTTTACGGCCCATTTCTTTTTCACGATGCTGCCGTATAATATGACTAACCCTGGTACGCTTTGGAGGCCGACCATTGTGGCGGCGGTCATTTGCCATGCGTTGTCGCCTTTGCTCATCCATTCTGGGCTCGAATCATAGGGCGTGAGATTTGGTGGAAGCTTGAACGACATATTCTTTGAATTTTAGATTAAAGTATCAGAGTTATGTGTTTCGGATTCTAGAGAATATATATAGTTCAGGAAAATGTGAACTTACTATAATGCCTCTGTGTGGTGTGTGTTTTGGATGTTGATATGGATAAAAGAGTAGGGGTGAAAGTGGAAATTTGAAGAGCAAGAAAAGCGATAGGAGATATGATGTTTTGGGTGTGAGTTGTTCGGTTGTTTGCATTTGATGAGAACGGAGACGCCAAAGCCCGAAAGATGTGGATGTATTCAATTGTCAATTGTAGGCTAAGAAATCAATGAATCTTTGATGCCCTTTGTATAAAATATTGTTTGATGGAAACAAATAAGATACTATTAATGTTTCTTAAATATGTTAAAACGGTATATTGTGTAGTTTTCCGCTGACATAGGGATCCTTAGTGGAATCTCTAGTTATATGATTATGCCATCACATTAAAAATTGCTAAAGATGCATCAACAAACGGCCAACAAAACTCCTTAACATAGGGATCGATATTCGATAGCTGGAATATCCACTTTCATGTCAATACACTTTAAACAGAAACAAACCACATATAAATGTGACATGAAACTTTTGTTACACTTTAAACAGAAACAAACCACAAGCGTCTTGAAGTTTAAACCGAAAACAAGGCATCATATCATATCATACAAACCAAAATGCAACTCAGACTTGAACCATCTCACAAGACTTAGATTGGTTGACCTTTGGGGACAATTTGGTCCTTGAGCCACATGTAAATAGGGATCATGGCATAGTAACCACTAGCCATCACACCCACAAGAAACCGGGCTAGGAACACAAGCGGGTTCACCGGCTTCCTCAACTCCTCTACTTTGGGGCCCAGCTGCAACGGAATTATTTTCAGTGGTATAATCGGGTAGATTTTTCAAAGCTTACAAATTTATGCAATAAACCTTTTCATTTTTACCAATCTATCCGATATAATTACAATTCTTTTCCAATATAGTAAAATATTGCATCTTTTGGTCCAAAAACGAAACCTTTTTGCATAAATTGGCATTACCTGCAACAGTGAATCCCCTGATACGGGTTTGACTCCGGTAACAGAGCAGCCGATGATAAGACCATGGCGACGGACCCCACGATACCATTTTGGGCCAATCCTTGTGATCTTGACATCTTTGAATCCAGCCTTTTCGAACCACTCGATGTACTCTTCCTCCTTTGGAAACAGCATAAACATGTCTGCAAAGAAACGAGACAACCAATAGGTTGGATATACAGGCCCGATTATACATGCCTTTCCTCCTATCTTTAGAACCCTGTATGCTTCTTTGATGCCTCGTTGTGGGTCAGGCCAGTACTCAATGCTGCAATCAAATAAGAACAAAGTCATTTGGAAGGAATGGAACTGAAAATGGAATGGAATTCAATCTCGTTCCTTTGTTGTTTTCTGTTTGATTTGTGAATATGTGAAAGAAATTGGAATGTAAATTATGTTAAAACCAAGAATTTGTTTGTGTTTAATGATAGAAAATTTTGGTCTTTTATGAAAACAGTGTAAATTACAAGAACCTTAAATAAGGATCAAAATTGACAAAGCAAACTTTTTGAGACCAAACAAAAATACATGAGAAAACTTTTAAAGACTAAAATTGCAAAAATCATGTAATTTTTATCCTTATTTAAGGTTTTTGTAACGGTTTTGGTCCATTTTCCAAGTAAAATGATTAATTTTGGGACTAAATTTACAAAATCAATTATATTTGGGACCAAACCTAGACATTTTACTCGGGGGACCAACAACGTTACACGGACCTTAAATAAGGACCAAAATTGACAAAGAAAACTTTTTGGGACCAAAATTACTAGAGAACTTTTTGGAATGAAAATTGCAAAAACCATTTACACCCAAGTACTAAAATCATATTTCACTCTAGAAAAAATGAAATTTGGCACTCAATACTGACCATCCACCTTTAGGAATAATAAAATCCCTCAAACATGGATTTTGAAGTAATCTCCTGGAATTCAGTTCCATATGTTTGGCAATCAAATAATCTACATGTTATGGAATGGAATTCAAGATTCCATTTCTTTCGGAATCCAGCAAAATCCGCGAACCAAACACTCCGTTTAAGTTCCAATCAGTTTCCATTGTTTTATGTGTTTGTAAAATTCTAATTATTTAAAGAAGTAAGAGATAAAATAACAGTATAAGAATAATTTTCTCTTTACCCTTTGCTAGTATCAAATTGATTATTGGATCCATAAATAACCAAATAATCTAGGCAAAATGATCCAAAATGGCAACCAATAACACAAATATTAACCGTTAGATCATTGAAGTTTTAATTGTACCCAATTGACTTGCAAACTTTTTTTTTGTACTATATATCATTGTTACCGGTGATGGCTGGTTACCAACCCACATGGAGTCCACATCACCGATTGTGTACACGTAATTGATGGTATAATAAAATCGAAAAGAAAAGTTTGTTGGTCAATTGGATACACTTATATAAGTTTAGTGATTTAAAAAGCAAATAAAATGTTATTGGTTGCCATTTTATGATATTTTTATAAAAAATATTAAAAAAAAACTTTTAAACACAGTTTATATAACCAAAATCGTCGATTTTGCCTCAACTTACCGGTCTTAAAAATATTTAGACCATCCATAAGACAATTAAGATCCTTTCAACGAGAATTTTTCATTTTCTTCTAACTTTATTGTTAAACCCACATAACCATTTATAAGACTTAACAATTTATATGTAGTGGATTGTTTTGGAAAAGAAATAATATAATAAACAAAATAAATTTTAATATATTTGAATATATAATGCTTAAATTGTTGAGTCTTATAAATAGTTATATACGTTTAACAATGAAGTTAGAAGAAAACGGAAAATTATCGTTGAAAAAGATTTTGTCTTATGGCTCATCTAAATATTTTTAAGACAAGAAAGTTAAGGCAAAATCGAAAATTTTGAATATATAAATAGTGTTTAAAAGTTTTTTTAATATTTTCTATGAAAATGTTATAAAATAGCAAACAATAACATTTTATTTGCTTTTTAAGTTATTTCCAATTGACCAACCAACTTTTCTTTTTGGTTCTATTATACCATCGATTACGTGACATGAACTTCACGTGGTTGGTAACCGACTATTATGGGTATAAATGGTATAATAGAAAAAAAAAAAAAAATTACTAGACAATTGGATACAATTAAAACTTCAGTGAGAAAATTTGATGTTATTAGTTGCCATTTTAGATCATTTTCCCAATAATTTATGCGGAAGTAAGTTAAAAAAAATGAGTACGGGAACTTTATATCTCCTATTATAATAAAAGAGTACATTTTTTGGCATGTGGCGTCTCCTCAAGTCTTTCTAAGCAAAAATAAAGTACCAAATATACCCCTCAAACCTATTACAAGTTGAAGATTTGATTTTTGGAATTTGAATTTCAAATCATATGCATAAACTGGTTACTTTCCATGTTAATCCCTTCAAAATATTCGTCCCAAATCCCGATACCTTGAATCGCTATGGATTTGATTTTGAAATCCCTAACTCCCTTCTTCTTTGTCATTTTCATTCTTTTTTGACTTTGAGAAAGAGCTTAAGAAAGGACTATTTGATTTCTTGATTGGTAACTTCGATCTTGAAAGAGGTTAAGGTTTATAAACATTTGATGCAAAACATTTAGGTGAAGACAATGAAGTCGAAGAACTACTACAATCGTCTGGATATTGGAGTTGTGTTGCCTCTAGTAAACATGTTACGTTACTGGTAGATTTCCTCTATATTTAGTTTTTTTTTTTTTTTTTTTGAAGTTCAATATAATTTTAAGTATTTATCGTTTGTTTGTTTAGTTTGTGTTTCAAAATAATAATGCAAGCTAAGAAGAAAGCCCCTGTTGACTTGCAAATTGCAATGTATGATAAGTTTCTAATTTAGAGTGTAGTTGTAGGTCCAGGAGCAACCACAAAAGATGTTACCCCTGAAATGGTAAAAAGATGAATGAAAAATATTAAAATAATATTCGTAATTTAAAGCTTTTAGCTATTGTGGTCTTGTGTTTATAGGTCAGTAAGGAGGCATGGGAAGTTGTTGAAGCGTGCAAATTGAGAGTTATTTATCTTGCTCCTCTCCAAAGACCTTCACCGGTTCCATAAGCCGGTTTTTATACCTATTTTTTATGTATCGGCAACACCTACCATGTATTTATGCGTCCGTCCCTGAGAGTTATAAGCCGAAATTATGAGGCTGCTTGATTTGGAATCAATTGTTTAGGTGATTATCGACTATATTGTGATTGTTGAAGACCAGTAGTGACAACCTTTGGATGTGAGTATTGGACTCACTATGATTGCATGGTCCGTAAGAAAGTCAATTTGCTAATATTGTTATCATCATATAGTCACTAGAACTATTTATGTTTTTCATATACTAATTAAGGTTTCATTTGTTTCTTATTATTCTTTTAGTTTTATCTATTTTTTGTGTCTTTATGTCTATTGTTACATAAAAGTGCACTTATTAATGTGACATTTATTTTGTTAACTTGATTTCTACCTCTGAATAATGTTTTTTGCGATAATTGTCCTAAAACATTTAGTTTGCATCCAAATATGTATAAGGAACACTAAATGTATATTGCATCAAAGTCATGATTTTATCAAATATATGAACTTGCAACGCATAAATTAGATATTCATAACTATGTATATATTTATTTTAAAACAAAATTAGTAACTTACATACGGAACTTCTATCTTTGTAAATTAATAACTTCTTTTGTAAATATTTGATTAGTGGTTACGATTTCGAATTATGAATAATGTTTTTCTTTCTCAATCGTGGTTTCCAAGAGTTTAAACCTAGTAACAACTTATAGAACATACATCCATAAACCCCCAAAGATGATAAATTTTGAGAAAAATATACCTTCCGGCTGATACATATCTATCTGCATAATCTGTTTCAAAAGGAAGATCCTCAGCATCTCCCTCGATGATCTTGCATTCCGTCAATGGCTCCTTTTGCTTTGCTTTAGCAAGCTGATGTGGCGATTGATCCAAAATGGTAACATTCTTAGCATTAACATGTTTCACAATACCCAAAGTTGTGAAGCCGGTCCCACCACCAACATCCACCACTATCATATCGCGGCTATTGAGATCAACAGGTTCCAAGGCTTCATCTCTCATGTCTTCAGTATAATGACCCGGGTTGAACACATTATCATATGCAATTGAAAGAAACCTATAAAACCAAAACGCCTCTTTTTTGTGTTGGATGAACCTAGGCTGTGAAGCTGGCCTTGGTACAGACACACTGCACTTGGTTACAACTAGCCTCTTACTTATACCTCTCAAATTCGAATTCCCACTAGCCAGATTAATTTTCAGGAAAGACTTTCTGCCATGCAAATCTGACCCGTTAAACTCTAATCCGTTTGGGTATACTCTTCCTCTTATATTTGCGAGATTCTCAGCTCCACGCAGCATTGAAGAAGCCATTATTGCTCAACAAACAAAAAAACAGATTTTGAAAACTTGTGATTTTATGCTCAAACCACCAATTTCAAGATTTGAACGAGGCCCTGGAGGCAAAAACTTGTAAATGTGAGTTCATATTCACAAATTTGACGAATTTAACAAAAACCCGGATGGAAAAACTAGTAATTTCAAGTTTAAACTAAAAAAACTGCACAATACCCAGGTGGGAAATTGATTAAAATCCTGATCTTCTAAGGGGTTTAATTCAAGTTACTTGCATTCAGAACGGGACATTTGGGTTCGTGACAATTTGAAGAATTTTAAGAAAAGGGACTTACCAGTTGAGTTAAATCACGATTGATGATGAATGATCGAAAACAATTGATGAATGACGAAAAAGAGAAGCAGAACTTGTGGTGAGGAGAGTGGGAAGTTGTAGTCGGTGTTGGAGAGGAACAGGAGTATGGAGTATGGACATGGGAAATAATGCACAGCAGGAAGGGTAAGGTACTAAGGTAGACAATTCGCGGGAGAAACGAATTGATGTGGTGAATGCATTATCAAATCAAAATATATGGAGTAAATTTAGAAATGGTCCCTTTGGTTTGGTCCACTTTATGTGTTTGGTCCAACCTAAAGATTGATAGTAATCATGGTGAAGAAATTACATTACTGGTCCAGTTATTCGGTTTATTTATTTATTTATTTATTTATTTATTTATTTGTTTAAAATAGAATTTTAAATCATAAAAAGAATATGATTTTGGAAGGGAAATGCGTAAAGCTTAGATATGTAATCATGCAGTTAAAACAAATAAGATGGGGTTCTGTGGCGCAGATATGGATCATCCATACCAAAAATGAAAACAATATTTCAAACTGGTCCTTATCAACTTTTCAAATATCGTATTAAACATATAGAACAAACTATAAACAGTAGAACCCACATGGCTAATTTCTAAACCACCCATTTTGTTAAGGACAATAACCTCAAACGTCATCTTTGAAAGTGATGCAATTATGTGTGACGTATATCCGTAGAACGTAATATAGACTCAAAGATATATGATTGTATTCGAGAAGCTCCCAAGGAGCGTCATTTAAGTAGGGTTTTCTCTTTTCATTTTTTAATAAAACCAAACTCGGTTTTTTTTCTTCAATTTTTTTATGTTTTTAATTCATTTTTAACGTTGTTTATATTTTTGGATTATACCATTTTAAATCATATCATTTAAGTTTTAAAATATTTTGGATGATATTATCGTGGATCAAAAAACATTTTCAACCATATAATTCAGAATCATAATAATTATCAACCAAAATATTTTAAATCATAATATTTTAGATTATGCCATTTTTCATCATGGTATTTTGCATAGAATATATGTTCATAATATAATATAAAAAACCATTTAAATGACCATTTATTTAGAAAAGAGTAAATTACACGAATGGTCCCTATGGTTTAGGGTAATTTGCACGTTTGGTCCCTAACTTATTTTTTTAACTCGGAAGGTCCCTACTGTTTGTTTTTGTTACACGCTTGGTCCCTATCTTACCTAAAAAGTCTATTTTGCCCTTGATTTTTTAATTTATTTAAATAAACACACTCCTAACCCCACTCCACTCACCTTACCCTATCTATCCCATCATCTTTCCTTAATCAAATAATAGTCTTTTTAGGTAAGATAGGGACCAAACGCGTAACAAAAACAAATAGAAGGGACCAAACACGTAACAAAAACAAACAGTAAGGACCTTCCGAGTTAAAAAGGTAAGTTAGGGACCAGACGTGCAAATTACCTCAAACCATAGGGACCATTCGTGTAATTTACTCTTTAGAAAACAACATTTTCATCTTTTATTCTATAAAAATATGGACCTTTTAAAAAAATACAACACATCTTAACAGCAATATTTTTGAAATATTTTATTGAAAACTCATTAAAATGGTAAGATGAAGTTCCTCTTAACGTTTTTTTTTTTTTTTTTGAATTTTGAAGACCAAAAACGGTGATTGTCGAGGCCAACAAAATTAATAACCCTAAATATTACATACTAAAATAGTGTATAGTGGTAAAGTGATCATGTCCACGGAAATTGGTTCAATTTGAATCTCTATGGAAATCACTTGTTCAAGTACTTGTAAAACAAAAGTAAAAGTAAAATAAGGGGTTTCAATGTTTTTGATTGTTTGACAAAATTAAAACTAGCTAAAATGTAAATATGACAAATAAACAAGTAAAATATTTGATTTCAAGAGTAAATTACACGAATGGTCCCTGTGGTTTGGGGTAATTTGCATGCTTGGTCCCTAACTTTTTTTTTAACTCGGAAGGTCCCTATTGTTTGTTTTTGTTACATGCTTGGTCCCTAGAATTTGTTTTTGTTACACGTTTGGTCCCTATCTTACCTAAAAAGACTATTATTTAAATAGGAAAAATGGTGAGATAAGTAAGGTAATGTAAGGTGGGTATGGTTGGGGTGTGTTTATTTAAAAAAAATTAAAAAAATCAAGGGCAAAATAGTCTTTTTATGTAAGACATGGACCAAGTGCATAACAAAACCAAACAGTAGGGACCTTCCGAGTTAAAAAAATTAAGTTAGGGACCAAACGTGAAAATTACCCTAAACCATAGGGACCATTCGTGTAATTTACTCTAAATTCAATGAAGTGAAATTGGTTGATTTTGGGATACACCACATGGATAACATAGTTGACTTATCTTTAGACTAAAAGGAACAAAACTTGTGAATTGGTTTAACTTGGCTATAGCAATTAATAAGCACAAATTACCTCAACCCTTCTTAGATTTTAAAATGGTTAGAGGAGCTCTAACACATTCCCGTAATTAAAGACACAAAATCAATGAAGCATATAATCTTGTGAAAATCAATTAACTTTGAGTTCTAAGAGTTACCAAGTCCATAAGATAATCAAATGCTTACATTATCATTATGGAGGAAACATTCTCATGGTTTAAATGAAATGAAAACAAACATAGAAGCCATTTGTTTCTTACTACCTTCAAAGTCCATTACTTAACCAAGAAATTGATCAACAAAAATAAATATTTATTCATCCAAGCTAATGATCAAAGATAAACAAACATAACAAGATGTTCAACTAGAAAATATTTCCATAAACATAAAACACAAGATAGCATTTAGTCTTCAAAGTAACCAATCATCCATGGGATTAAAGCCTAATAAACCACATGAAAATCTAGCCAAGCATGGACAAAATAAAAGAAATACAAGAAAGTTTAGAAATATCAAACATTGTTCTAAGTGTAAGATGGAAAGAAATACCACCAATCTTCAAATTCTTCAAAGTGTTCTTGAGAGAAAAGATCAGGTTTTCTCCAAGTGATTATGTTGAAAAATGCTTCAAATCTCCAACAAAAAAGGGCTTCATTTCCGGATTCGAAAAGTTCCCAAAAGCTACCCACCAACCTTCCAAAAATAGATTCAACAAGTCAAAATTCGGGTTCACTTCAGCACCATTCATGCGAACTGCGTATGGATCCACGCAGATCGCATGGGTCTCGCTGATTACATGCCTTGGCCCATTAAAAATACAATCCAGCCCAATCTTCTAATTTACACTCAAGCCCACATGCACAAATCTTGAGAGCCCAATTGTGTTATTCCAAAGCCTCCAGTGATTCAATGCTCCTTCAACCTTTCGTAGTGAATAGTCTTAAGTAAATCCTGCAAAATAAGCTCAAAAGACTGGAAAGCACCCGGTAAAGGAAAAAAATAATAAAAAGAGAAAATATGCATGAAGCCTAACTAAAATGAGATGGTTTTAACTAAAAATAAACTATGAAAAAAAGTAATAAAAATGAAACTATCATATCACCCCAAGCTTGAACCTTACTTGTCCTTAAGTAAGACAAGACTAAAATGAACGTGGGATGAACTATCCTAAAAAGAAAAAGGAATGAACATCTTAGGTAGAAATTTACGACACACCCTTAAAATAAAAACAAATAATCCATTTTTAGGGTAAGAATTACTTTAAGTGACAAGCCTTTATTACCTTTCTAGCAAGGGATACATGTTGATCAAGATGCAAAACGAGCACTAGTATGGTTTATGTGACATGGTTTCGTGGTCCAATCTAGCCTACTAGCCATAAGAAAGTGTCCCTCGGTTAGAATGTTCCTTACTCCTCACAACTTTAACCCCATGTCAAGAAATAAAACCTAAAAAAATAACTCAGGCTAAAAATGGGAAGCAACGAGCTATGTACAAGGGTTGGCAAACCACAATCATCTAGAAAAGTAAGTGCTTCCACCAAAATAAGATCCATGTAGAGCAAAGAGTTGAGCATGTGATGAGTGAAGGGTGTCATCGTAGTTGCCAACAAAAATGATATCTAACTAGAAAAACATCAAACTAGAAACAAATTACATGAGCTAAAATCCGAAAAATGCTAAATATCTACAAAAGCAAACAAATTGATACAACTTCGTGGCCCGGCCTTTTCTTTTTTTTTTTATTGTATTTTTATTATTTTTTTTTTTTTGGATAACAAAACCCCAAAGACATGTTACAAATACAATAATTTAAGACACAAAGAGGAAAGCACTAAAAAATATAAAATTACATTCCCATTTTATGATTGCGATAAATCCGGTTTTTCAAAACCTTTTTTTACTAGACTTCTAAAGACTAGAACCAGCAAACATAAGGTTCAAATTTCACGAAAGATCAAATTTTGACTTCTCCAAACAAGTTGGTTACATATGAAATTTCACGTACACAAACTAACTAATAGACTTTATTGAAATTTTTGGTAAATTGATGCAAAATTTATTTCGAACGACACTTTTGAAACAATTTACTTTTGACTCACAAAACAAAATAAAACTGGGAAAAAGGGGTAATTGTATCTCTCTCTCTCTCTCTCTCTCTCTCTCTCTCTCTCTCTTTCTCTATCTCTCTTTTGCTGACTTTTTTGGTTTACCACAGGAGTTTTACAAGTATAGCTTGAAAATAAAAATACAAAACTATATACAACTATAAGCAGAATTTAAGTCTAAGTCAAACAAGAGGCCAAACGAGCACAACTACACCAAGGTTAATTCGAGATCAAGTGGGAAAAATGTGTCTAAATCATAAATTAATGAGATATTATGTGAATTGTAGCAGTTAGATACTAAAGATCTCAAAATAGCACAGTCTAGTTTTTATTCCTTTCTTTGGGGTTTGATTATAGCTTGTGAGGAAAATTCAGGTGAGGGACTAGTCAGCTCAAGGCTAAGTTGTCCCCCTACTTATGCCACACTTGACATAGGTCGGTTCGCGTTATGGTTGAGGTGGCGGACATAACGACGTCTTAAAGCAATGAACACCACCCCCAACTTCTTGTTAAGGGGCGTTTTGATGTAATACGTTGTAACGGGGAGGAGATGCAACAAAATTTATGATTGGTTCTTTTTCTTTCTTCCCTATGCTTTTCTTCTATTTTGGTTTCAGCTCAACGGCGTTATGGCTGAGAATACCACCCCCTTCTTAAATTCCTGAGGAGAAGAAGATGATGTGGCAACTATTGTGAATGAGTATGGTTGTGACCCATATCGAATGCTCTAAAGATCTCTTTTCAACTTTGATGGCATGTAACAGAGTTTTGGCTAAAATTTTCAATTTTGTCGACATATAACATGTTATGACTTAAATAATGATATTAGATATTTGGGCAATCAGGTTTTCTTCAGTTCTTAATTTATTTTGCAGAAAGCGGTCGAATTTGGTATTATTAATCTCACAAAAGGCAAGTCTCATTTCTCTTTTAACATATGCATTGAGTTTAATAGTAACTTGATTGTTTCTTGTCTATATTTGTTTTTAAAAAAAAATGTTAAATCTTGATTTAAGGAACGCAAGTCATTAAAGGTGAAAGAAGTGCAAAGTATTAAATATGAGATGATCATGGTTATGTCAAGCCAAAATAAAATTCTAAAGTAACAAATCTTAAATTCAATAGATAAGCACTTGTAATGCAGAATACATATTATACCTTCCAAATAAATAACCAAAACTAACATCATCCCCAAATAAATTACATTTTAACTAACATCAATACATTATGATTATAGTGTCTTGATTTTTAATTATACATTATAGAGACTCGGTTAATATATAGTCAATATTTTTATATTTGTATCGGTTTTGAACTACAAAAACTGTATTCAAATAATAAAAATGAAATGGAGCATATATGATGGTAATAATACAAAAAAAAAAACCTCAAGTTTGGTCTGATACAAAAAAATAGTCTAAAACTTATTTCTAAAAGCAACAAGAAATAACAACGAACTTTCAAAAAGAAATGAGAAATTGCAGTGAACTTTTCAAAATTATCAAGAATGTATAATATAGGATGATAATAATGCTAAAAAAAACACCGACTTTGGTCTAATGCGAAAAAAATAATTTTATATGAAAATAGGATTGCAGTATTACTAAAAGAACCTATATGTTTTTTATCTGATGCAAAAATGGTCGAAACATACTTCTAAATCGGCAAGAAATAGCAATGAACTTTTAATACATATTGAACAATCATTTAATATCTATATATAAATGATATAAATACTCAGCAGTTAAGACCATAGACCTTACTCAAACGCCTGCAAACGTCTTGAAGTAAGCATTCATTTTTCTATTATTTTATCATTATCATAAAATAAAATAAAAAGACATCAGCATGTGTTTAAATTGTTTAGTTCGTCTCATAATAACAAGTAAGTTGTGTGCCAATTATGTATTTTTGACATTTTCAATGAGTCACGGGTAATATCTAAATCGAGCAAACATAACTACTTTTTTATTTATTTGTTAGAGTTTCTTTATATTTAATATTGTAGGGAGTTAATGTGGTGCATTTAGAATAAACATAAATAAGTTGCTATTTTTTGAAATAAATAATTCTATTTTGCAATATAACCATGAAATAACAATGTATTTTGAAAGTACATTGTTAAATGTTGGATTATATTAGGGTTAGCTCAATATTTAAGCACCTTAAGTTCTAGGTGTGAGCCTCCCTTTCATCCTCCATTGCCTTAAACCCTAATTTCAAGTGGTAGCTTCATCCAAAAATGTTGTGAGCCTTGTATGTGCATTTTTGGTGGATTTTAGTGTATTTCCAAGAAGTGGTAACTTGGTGCAAGGTGGTGGTTCAAGGAAAGGCTTGTGGATCTGGACTCCGTGTTTCATTTTCAGCTCGTTGAAGGTAAAAAGTTCTTAACTTGATCATTAGAAGTTGAGATATATTATTATATGGGTTTTGGTTCCATTTTAACCTCATGAGCAAGGTTTAGTAGTTGGAGATCACTCTTAGCAGATCTGAGGTTATATGTTTATAAAAATGCTTGCTTGATGCTTAGATAAGGTCCATGCATGTTCTTAATTTGGTTTTAATGTATTAGAGTGGTTATTGGGTCCCTTTGGGTCATGCAAATGCATAAAGGTGCCGACTTTATGCATTAAGAGCTTTAGTTGGTGGTTCCTTGAAGTTTAGACGCAAAGTGCTTAATCAATTAAGTCATAAATGGAGTTTAGGGGATCTGTGGTTACGCCCCGCGTAACTAAAGGTATGACCAGCGTACCTTATTTTGGTCACGATCTAGGTTTCCTCGATTGTGCCCAGCTTAAGTTGAGTGTATGCCCCGCACGTGGTTCTGTGGGCTTTTGGGCTTGTTTAATGTTTGGCCTTCGGATTTGCGTTGGGTTTTATGTGTTGGGCTTTTGGTCAGAGTGATTTGAGAGTTTTGATACTTTTGGACATGTCTAGTTGGGCAAAGATTTTGTATTGGGCCTTGGTGGGCCTAATGGTTTTGGGCTTTAGTGGGCCCAGTGGGTTTGGAGCTTTGGGCCAGCAGAGAACTATTATTTGACAAGGAATTGTTGGGCTTTAGTGTAAGGGGCATGTGGGGTTGTGCCTAATTTGGAAAATTAGGCCATTAATGGGCTTTTGGATCTTATAGTTTTGGGCTTTGTTGGATTCAGGTTTGGGCTATAGTTTTGGTTCATGATGGGTCAGGGGTAAATGTAACGCCCGTAGATCCAGGTTCGTCAAATTAGAGACGATAAGCATCAAAAATGACTTTTTGATAGAATATTACTTAGAAGGATTAATCTTAACCAAGTATTAGTATATGTCACAAGGTTTCCGTGCATATAAAGAACGCCAAAATCCGAGTTATAACGAAGAAGTTATGACCTGTCGAAGTTTCGCGACAGGACCGGCATAACCCAGCGCGACCCAGCGCGACGTAAATAGTGAATTTAAGGTAGATAGATATCTATCCTTAGTGATCTAAACGAGAGTCGAATATTTGTTTGATAGTAGTCCAACGATAAAAAGACAAACGAAAACGGAGTTCAGATGAAGGAGTTATGAAGTTCGAACGGAGTTTTCCTGTCCCGTCCTACTAAAGATAATATATAAGTAATATGCTTATAATATATTAAAAATAAAGTCAAAATTAGCCAATGGAGTCTAAACAAGAGTTGTAGTGCATAATCTCACATTCGCGTCGATATAAAGAACGTCAAAAATGGAGTCCGTATGCGAAAGCTATGAATTTATGAAGTTCGGCGCACGTACACCAAAGTTGTGTCAGAGACCACAACGTGGCAAGCAGTGCCACGACGTAGCAGGTATTTCGACACCTTCGGGAGTCCCCCAGATGCAACTTGAGATGACGCATGCAATGACGACCAAGCCCGCGATGTGGCAAAAGGTGCCACGACGTGGCAAGGGCCAGTTTTGCCCTATAAATAGATTTGAAGGGCCAATCGAGTTTGGTTGCTCATTCTCTCATCCCTCACCCATATTACCTCGATTTACGTGCAAAGAAGTACCCCTAAAGCCCCGGTATCATCCCGAGACCCGAAGCGAGTCCCGAAGCCCGAAGATCCCGAGAAGAAAAGAGTTTCCGAGTCGAAGCTCTGCCTGCGAGGAGTCCGGTTTTTTGTGAAGGTCTTCCAGATCTACCGAAGAATACTACTTCTACAAGCCGTAGTGTTGTCTGATCATCTTCTGATCAAGTGAGTGTGTAGTTACTTTCTTCCAACACATAGATATGAAGTATCTCTATAAAATATGTGTTATGTGTTATATGTATATTATCTCGTTATTTGGAATGGGTAAGTGTGTGTGGTTGTTTCTATTAACACACATATATAAATTATACTCTATAAAATACGTGCTATGTGAATATATACTATTTCTCATGTGATATGAGTGTCGAAAGAATTTGTTATATAGGTTTTATGTTGTATATAAACAAATATATTTTATCTGAAAATATAATAGGTAGAACATGGGTAGATAGTGATATGTGATGAAATAAAAATGTTGAGATGCCTCGATGTCATTGTGATCCAGTCATCTAGCGGAATTTAGATAACGACCACAGACTCTTTCTAGACAGTCCCGTGGAACACTATCAGGCTCATAACCTGTAGGTGTTAATGAACTTGGGTGTTCATTTGTTGTATTCCATCCCCTCATGGTTGCCTTATTTGACTTATATTGTTGAGGAACCCCCGAAGCATGTGTTGTCGCCCCGATGAAATATTCTTAGACTAGGTCCCTTGTGTTAGTTGTCTTAGGGACATAAAGTGAGAATAACGGGAATGGGTAATTGGGTTATTATTGGTTAATGAAATTCAATATAATTTATTTATTGTGGGTCGAAAACCCTATATGCTCACCAGACTCTCAAGCCTGACCCACTCAGTTTTCTTTGCATTACAGGTAATGGCACAAGAGTATAAGTTGGTGGACTTGATGAGAGGTTTTGGATTATAGATCATTAGTTATAAATAACTGTTGTAATGTCTATTTTATATTGTTTATGCTTTTGGTCTGTATCGGAACATCGCATCCCGAGGTTTTTATTATGAATAAAAATACATTCTCTTTGATAAATGGTTATCATATTTTGTTTTAGGAACAAATTCTGCAACCGTTTTCTTTAAAAGATTTACTCTTATTTTATAAAACAAAGCATAAACAAATCGGTCTTTTATGGCCGTGAAATTGGGGATGTCATAGTAAAATGGTCATTTTACCCCAAGTTTGGATTATGGATCTTGGTTTGGAATTCATTTGCTAATGGGTTAGTGTTTAGGTAATTGTTAGTTGGGAAGTTTTCAAGGCAGCAGCTAGGGATTTCTTGCAGTGAGCTTCGGCATTTGAGGTGAGTCTCCTCACTGTTTGTATGGTTTGAAGGCACCAATGCCGGCCCATTTGGTTTATGTATTGTTGTAAGACCCGAGGGGGTTATCCCTTGGCATTATGTATGAAAGACCAGGAGGCAACTCCTGGCACACTGTAAGCAAGACCAGAGTCTGAACTCTGGCAATTATTAGTTAAGTAGCTATAGATTGTATGCTAGTTGTCTCTGTGATGTTTGAATGGAAGACCCAAAGGTGGCTCCTGGTACATGTATGTAAGACCCAGGGTTGTGGCCCCTGGCCTGGCAAGAAAGACCACAAGGTGGCTCGTGGTATAATGACAAGACTATGCGCGACACATAACACCTTTATTGATTATGATATATGAATGATATGTATGGCTCGCGATTATGTATGACCTGTATGGATCGTTGGATATGGATGGTATGTGGTATTTGGGGAACTCACTAAGCTTTGTTCTTACGGTTTTCAGTTTTTGTTTCAGGTACTCCAGTTTTCAAATAACGGGGCTAAGGACGATCACAGTGCATACACCCGTGTTTTCCGCAATACATGATCTTTGGGATTAGACTCTGATAATTGTTTTATTTGAAATTCTTTCCAATGTCTTGAACAAAGTTACAATAATGTTTTGGTTATATTAAAATGGAAATTTTACCTTGGATTTTTGGGTCGTTACAACCTAAAACATAAACTAAAAATCATAAGCACGAAGCTTGGTGAGTTTCTCAAAATACCGCATACCATACATACATAACAGTCAAAGAAAACATATTAGGTCTATTTCACCCCACCCCCCCCCCCTTCGGTTGGCTCCTCCCGATATGCAAGAGTTTCTACACAGGTGTAGGATCTGTTAGACAAGGTATTTCTCAGGTCGAGCAATTCGCCTTAGGGAGCCCCGATCCTGGTTGTGAGGAAGAAGGACGGGTCACATCGGATGTGTATAAATTGATGGGTGCTAAATAAAGTAATGGTGAAGAACCGTTACCCACTCCCAAGGATTAACGATCTCTTCGTCCAGCTTCAGGGAGCATCTTAGTTTTCCAAGATTGATTTGCAATCAGGCTACCATCAGACGAGAGTCAGAGACGAGGATGTTCAGAAGACCATGTTTCGAACTCACTATGGCCACTATGAGTTCGTGGTGATGCCATTTGGGCTCACCAATGCTCTTGTCGTGTTTATGGATCTCATGAACCGCGTATGCAAACCGATGTTGGATCGATCTGTGATAGTTTTTATTGATGATATCTTGGTTTATTCCAAGACGCAGGAGCAACACGAGGAGCACTTGCGAGAGGTGTTAGATACCCTGCAGAGGGAGAGTTTGTATGCCAAGTTCTCCAAGTGCGAGTTCTGGTTGCGCGAGGTGCAGTTTCTAGGGCACCTTGTCAACCAGAACGGTATTTTGGTCGACCCGGCCAAGGTGGAGGCCGTGAGATTGGGCTAGGAGAGTAAGCCCAGTTTCAACGACATGCCGATGTCGTCTTTCAACAGTACTGTTTTGTGCACTAGTATAGGGACATGATAGTCGGTGAATAATACCGAGAAACGAGAAGAATTGGGAAAGGCCTCGAAATTCCCCACCCCAATCGGTTTGAACTGCCTTGAGTTTCGATTGAGATTGTCTTTCAACCATGGCTATTGTAACATCCCAAAAATACAAGCCAAAAATTTCATTTTTAAATACATCATTATAAAACCAACAGTGTAATAAAACATCCGTAATATCATGTCATGTCAAAACCAGAGTAGAAATAATCAAACGTGTTATAATAAAATAATATCAGAGTGTAATCCCAAAGATCTCATGTGTGGAAAACCATAGTGTGATGCGCTGCAATCGAGCCAGCTCCTCTCCTTTGAAAACAAGTACCTGAAACCAAAACTGTAAACCGTAAGCACAAAGCTTAGTGAGTTCCCCCATCATACCAAATACCATACAATCACATAGCATACATACTGCCGGGCAATTCTGGGGTGCCCGACCTACCCGTGTCAAGCCATTCTGGGGTGCTGACCTACCCGTGTCAAGCCATTCTGGGGTGCTGACCTACCCGTGTCAAGCCATTCTGGGGTGCTGACCTACCTGTCGGTCCTAACAACCGACCCTCGGGGACTATTCCACCCCCTACTGCTACTATCACATATATCATAACATAAACATACTTTCAGACATATCTGGGGTGCCTGAACTACCCTTCGGTCCTAACAACCGAACACGGGGACTGGTCCCCTCATACTACCTCTATCGCATATAACATAACAAGCCAGCATGCAAACATATCATCACATATTGTCAGACGTATCTGGGGTGTCTGACTACCCTTCGGTCCTAACAACCGAACTCGACTACTATCACATACAACATATCATGCTAGCATATAACATATCAGGTAGTAGCAAACCTAGATGATATCACAAAGACAATCATCTATCATACGTCTCCTACTGGTGGGCCGGCATTGTGGCCTTAGACCCACTACTACTGAAAGGTAACTCACCTCACACTGCTGAAGTCCCGAAGACACAATCCCACACTTGTTGAAGTCCCGCAGACTCGACCCCAGCTGCTGGATGACAGATTCCCGAACTGTCAACACCAAAATAACACCCAATTAATAATTGGGTCCCAATACATAACCATAAGTACATTCTTTGGGTAATTACTACATCACCCCTAGCTTGGCTTATTCAAGCCCAAGGCCCAATCCATAGGCCCAAAGTCGACTAGGAATCAAAGCCTAACGCATGGCCCAATTTTCCAAATTAGGCCCAGGCCTATACATGGTCTTATTCTAAGGCCCAACATCATACAATCATTAAGGCCCAACTATGGTCCATCTATGGCCCAATTTTACAAATTGGGCCCAACCCCTTACATGGGACTTACCCTAGGCCCATTAAATCATTTTAGACCATATAATTATTCTTGGATGGCCTATTATTAATCCAATCATCAAGGCCCAATAGAAAGGCCCAACAATAAACCCAAATGAAATTAGGGTTTCACATAAAATGATGATTAGGGTTAAGTTTCCTACTTAACCCATTAAGGACTTAATCCATTAAGTCCATTATCGCTTAGATTAATCTTTGCCAACGCTTATTATTTAATATCTCAAGTTATTAAATAATTCTTGTGTGACCCGAATAATTATTAAAGTTAGGGTTTTAATGGCATTAGGGTTTTCCAATCCAAATATTAGCCCATTTATCAATTTGTTGGCCTTTTATGTTAATTAGGGCTTTATCGGGCCTATCAAGCCCACTAACATATTACTAAGCCCATTAGGGTTTTATTGGGTCCATTAGAGCCCCTTAAGCTTTGTTAGGCCCAATAGGGTTTCAAGGCCCGTTAGGGTTTTAGTCCTTTGTCTAATCATCCAAACGAGTCCAAACACCATCAAAGCACACCGCCACCCGACATGGCGGCCGGTGGCGACAGCCACCACCCTACGGTGGTGGTTTCGAGTTTCATTCCATTATTCTATTTTTGATACAAATTACAATGCTAAAAACTCAAATAAACACACACCCACACACTAAGATAAACACACACATATGGCGGCACATGGTGGCAGCCACCACCTCACGACGGTGGTGGTGGACTCTCCGGCCACACAAACACCCATACAACTCCAACGAAACTGGTAGCAGCAATTTCACACAAACATACTGTTGGATTAATGTCTAAGTCCATAACTATAATTGGTAAAACTTGACCCGACCCGGCATGGTCCATTTGGGTTGCATGGCATCATGCACTTGGATAGACTAAAATGAGAGAAATAACACTTAAGGTTTGTTAATATATTATAAGTTCTAATATATTAATAAGGTTATTTAATTAGTATTGATCAAGAATTAATTTGGAATTAATTAAGTGATCAAAAGGAGACTAATTAAATATATGGGTTGATTGTGTAAATCATTCATTCTTATATATGTGGGCTTGTGATCCAAGATTCCTTATGTTGGACTAAGTCCATGGGGTGACCCATGGATACTCCATGGAGGTTAAAATCCATGGAGCATAAGGAATGGGTAAAGTCATGAGTTACATGGTGTAACCCTAATAGCCACCATATAAAAGAAACCCATGGCTCAAGAAATCGTGACTATGTATGTGTGTGTATAAGGGCTAGACGATTTCATGAAGTGTTCTAATTTCTCTCTAAGTTATTCCAAGTGCTTATGGTGTTGTGTGAACCATTTGAGGTGTCACACTTGGGGCACTAGGCACTCAAGCTTCATGAAGACAAGCACTATCAAAGAGGTATGTATTCTATCTTGTTATATCCATTATTTTGTATGCTAGATTAGGATAATACCTTGGATGTTCATATTTGCATGTATAATAGAGAAAACATAGATCCAAGGTATTTAGGGTTGCATGTACACTTAGGAGTGTTAGAATGCTCATAACCCAACAGTGGTATCAGAGCCTAGGCTTGTTTTCTTGTTATACTTGCAATAGAAGCTGAAAAATCGAGTTTTGTTGCTGTCTACCCAGCAGACTCGCCGAGTCCATGAAGGGACTTGACGAGTCCAAGGCAAAATGCATCCAACTCGCCGAGTTGTGTTCATGCACTCGACGAGTTGGACCCCATACAGCATATCTTCGAGGTTTTTGGCCAGAAATGGACTAGGAACATTACCCTAAGTTGTTTTGAACTTATAAACTTGTTTTTTAATGTGGTAATGTTCATGCTAATCCATTTTCAAAGATAATTGTCAATAGATTCATGTTTTGTATTAGTTTAAAGGTTAGACTAATTACATGAAAAAGTTTGATTTGAATTATCTTGTTCTTATGAGTTTCTTAGATTAATTGAAAAGTTGAATGAAATAGTTGATTTCAATCCATTTTAATCTAAGAGTTGAGTATAAAATGTGTTTGTGTAACTTATCCTCAAGTTACATAAAGAGTCACATTAAAGACTCATAAAACTCATAAAGTTGGCAAAGGTTACAAAAATGAAGAGTCTCTTCATCAAATAAATATAAAAATAAAAAAAATAATGTAACCTTAATTAATTTCATAAGTTATAAAATAAAGAAAAAGTTAATTCTTTATTAGTTTAAAGTCTTCCATAATTTGTCCTCAAGTTATGGAACTTGAAGAGTTTTTGGATTAAAACTACTTTAAACACATAAGTTATGGAATTAATTAGTTTTGAATAGTTTCAAAACTTGCCCTCAAGTTTTGGAATTTGTAAAGTTTTCTCTTATGAATACTTTAATTCCAAGTTAGCCCTTAGAATTTTAAAAGTTAAAATTCAACCTTTATACTTTATAATATTATAAGTTAATAATATATATATATATATATATATATATATATATATATATATATATATATATATATATATGTATAAGAGTAAAGTCGGTCTTACCGCTAGTACGCCTCATTCACGAAGCCGTTCTATAAGGTGTGTATAAGGTTGTTGCCTATAAAATGGCAACTTAATGGGTGTCCACTCTCACCCACCGCTTGCTTGACTGGTGGAGGGTCGTTAGCCGAACGGGTTTGACATGACTATAATTCTCCCTTCATTAAAAGTATTAATGATAAATACTAAGTAACTAAACTCTTAATAATTCCCAATCTTAGTTACTTAGGAAAATGTGAATAAGGTGCTAATCCATGAAATTACACTTTGCACTTTGTTTAAGTCGGTTAGTGGAGCGTGTGTGGTTAACCGGCACACTAACTCGTATTTAACAAGGTAGGCAAAGGGTAACTTAATGTTTATCATAGTATCGATGGAGCGTGTGTGGTTAACCGGCACATCGATTGAGGGGTAAACACTTAAGGGTACCAAGTAATTTGCATGGTTACTTCACACCTTGTTTTGTGATCCTCGGCATCCCAATCACAAAACCTGAAGGGCACACTCGAGATTAAAACATGCCATTGAACAGTTCAATGAATCTCAAAAGATCTAGGAGTTTCAAATCCGATTAAAACCTAATAATACATTTCGTTTATCTTGGTGGAAATTGGTGAATCGTCATTCACCTACCTTCAAATTGTTTTATAGCTTGGATTACGGCATACCTCTTCTAAGTTATAAGATAGTTTGTTGGGTCCTAGCCTTAATATTTCATATTGGGTGTCATATTAAGGACTTTAGATCAACTATCTTGAATATCTCCCAAAAGATGTCTGGTTTAGACATTTATGATCTTCCCAAATCTCTTGAAACAAGCATTCCTAATGAAGATGATGTCCCATGGATATCATACTTCTTTCTCCTCCTCCAATTATTCTCCCTAACCCACAAGTTCTTGAAAAGTTTAAGATCACTCAAACCCTAATGGCAAGGCAAGGTCTAGGTGTGATCACATCTTGGAGATGTAGTCACATATTGACAAGCCAGGAGAGTTGGGTGTCAAAGTCTTGAGAAAGTTAGTGGCTCAACTACTTTCTAAGTCACATAGTGAGTTCTTTTGGAACACCTATGAAACAGACTATGACAAGACCCTTAATGATCTTATCTATTTGCTAAGATCAACTTCCTGAAACTTTATGGACATTGACAATAGTGACACAGGAAATCCAGAAAAAGCATTCTCTTCCCAATGGAAAGGGATCAGCCATAGTCAACTCGGTTTAACAAATGGTAAAGAGAAAAGCTAAGTCTGTGATAGTCCTGTGTACCATTATCAAAGGGTCCATATGTTTATATTGCCAAAGAAAGGGTCATTATTTGCGAAGCTGCCAAATTTACCTAAAGGTGTTAAAGTCAATAAGGTTGACTCTACTTCAGGTAAAGTCCACTACTCTAACTCTGTTAAGTTTCTATTCTGATATTCTTGATGCATGATGTGACTGGGTCACATGGTGACGTTTTAAGAATCAAAGAAAAGTGAAGAAACTTAAAGAAAGAATATGCTGAATCTGATCGCGTAGATGGATTTCTATCGCGTAGTTTGAAGATCGGATTCTTGAGCTAATTCTTAGGAGTTATGAGATATTGCTTAGGAATAGATAACAACAAGTTTCCATATGGGTTGTAAGGATAAGTTTTTCCGCATAGTTTTAAAATAAAAGAAAAATTTTGGTTTTATTTATTTTAAAATATCCTTACAATGGCATTTGAGGAAAAATTGTTGCTTATATGATTCCATTAATAGCAAGAGTGGAAATATGAAATTGATTCCTTCATTTGTGGTAATGTCTAAATTTACCAAATAAGGAAAGACTCTCATCATCCAAAGTCTCAATTGGACCGGGACTTGGAATCATGCGAGTTGTATAGCATGATGAATGAGAACTTTCAAGTATTGGAAAAAATTAAGACTAATTACTTATTCACATGGATGTGTGAGTCAAGTAATGGACTAAGGGATCGAGTACATAGTCATGTGCACTGATTAAGTCCACCATAAAAGATGTAAGGCTATTCCTCATAGTTTACTAAAGCTCAGTAAATATGATTATACTTACAAGCTTAAGTGTAACTCTGAGACATTGGAAAAGGTTTCAATGCATAGCAGAGCGGATAAGAAGAATCAAATTAGGCAGAAGGATAAAAGTTTCTCAAATCTGAAAAGATGGGAGAGTACTTTAGTATCAGCTTTGTGATCATCTTAATGATTAAGAAACCATATCAAAATTTGTTCTCTAAGAAATTCTTAGTGCATTCTTATGACTAAGAAGAAGGGATCTTGAAATTGTTGAAATGGTTAAATCAAGAAGATGAGTCATACTTCGTTCCAATACAAGTCTTAGAGTCATACTCCAAGATTGTAATTTGAGTGACATGTCTTAAAGAAGGTTTAAAAACACTTATCAAATGTAAGAGTAAAAGTTCTCTACTCTTGTACATTTGAAATTGGTAAGTTGTGATGTTTTGGATAAAACAAAGACCAACTTAGGCCAATTGTGTGAAGTGTTTGTCTTGATTAGAATCCACACTATCTCTTGGATGTTTGACAAGGGAGTCTTATAGTTCAAGAGGACAGTGGGAGTCTTAAAGGTCTTGAAATTCTCAAGAACTAATCAAGAATGAAACCTGAAGTTCTTCACTAGCACACGACTTGAGGTTTATAACCTATCGTGTTGACATATTCTATGCCCATTCTAGTTAAAGTTGGCTTTGCATATGAGTTCTTAGAGTTCTCAATGTGTTGCACAACAACTTGGAAGCAATGGTAGGCCCTTGAGCTGCCAGGTGGCAAGAAATTAAGATTGAGTTCAATCCATATGGTTTTGGATTTGTCATTATCCTTGTCTTGTGATTATGGTTTTGACAAATTCATATGGGTAGGAACTCATACACCATTAAATCTAAGTGTCATAAGGTTTCTCTCCGATTCATGAAAATGATGGTGAGGAAACACTTCCACTAAGTAGATTTTAGCTAGATAGCAATTGTGATCTCAAAGTCGTTAGTGGAGCGTGTGTGGTTTACCGGCACACTAACTTGGACTTGTGAGAAATGGAAAAGGTCAAAACGATCAAGACTATGATTACGGCATCCCTTTTAATAGTTCTTAAAATTGTTTTGACACACCCATAAGCTATCTAAGGAAGGTGTATGTTTTTGATAAAGTCTTATCAAAACAATCTAGTATCAGAAATCTGAACTTTGGTCAGAAAGTCAATAAAGTATTGATTTCTAGAAGTCGAGCTTTCTGAGTACATGTCAAAGCTAGTGGGAGCATAAGTGTTATGCTAATAATCATCATGTTAGTGGGAGCATGATAATTATGATAAGTATTGCAAGTTAGCAATGTTAATTATAAGAAAACAAAAGGTTTCAATTGGGAAAAAGTTGTTTTGCTATAATTAAGGGAGAGGAAATTATACTTCATCTCAAATCTATAAGCTTAGATCGTGAGGTTTTAATCATTTAGTCAAGGATATATATGAATTTCATGTTGGAATGGCTCAACATAAGGAAATTCTGTATATGGGTCCATTATTTGCGTTCTTAAATTTGATTATGATTACGGCATCCCTTTTCATAATCTGAATTATGAGAACTTGGCAAATTGAAATGGAAATGTTATAGCAAAAGACTGGTTTAGTCTTTATGTGAGACATCATGAATCGTGTCCCATATGCTTCGGATATAGGATCGATTACATGTGCTATATTCATCCTTTCTAAAATTTTCCAAATGCCTAGGGCATTACGAAGGGAAAAAGGTTTAGAACTGGATATGACTAAAAGGATTAAACAATTATCAAGGACAATCTAAGGTTTACCAAAGATTGGTTTCTCAAGGACAATTGGAAGTATATTGATAATTCTGGAAGGACCATATTGACATAATCTGTAAGGAGGCAACTCTTGTTCGGAAGTGATAGTCGAAATGGAATCTGGAAATGTTTCAAAGTTAGAATTTTCAATCTGTGTAAGATTAAGGAAACTTAATGCAAGAAGGATGGTTCCAAGGAGTTGATCTCCTTTGGAATGCTCTGTAATGATTGTTGTTAAGTCTTTCTGACTTTGTGCATAATCATTACAAGAGGATCGATGCATATAAGTTTAGAATCTAACAGATTTCAGTAAATTACATGAATTTGGAATTCTTGCATTTGCAGTAAGGATTTGGGAGTGTGAAAAGAGAATCATTGAAGTTATGTTCATTTGATCTAGTTCACAAAATAAAGATCATAGACAAACATATTATGCATACTTGGTGTATGGCATGACTAGTGTTTAGAAAAACATAGTGTACATGCTTGGAGCATGGGACAACTATTGTTTTAAATTCAAGAATAAAAGTTGATAGCTGAAACAGTATACAATGAATAATGTGTAATCATATGGTGATAAATAAAAGGTGTTTTATTTATGTTCATAGGTTTTGATACCATATTGGATTCAATTATTATTGTGTTTCACTTTGCATGTTTTGACTTCCCGAATAAACTAGGTTATTCTTCCGAAATGACTAAGTTATTCAAACCATCCACAGTCGGTCATATGTTGGAAGTAGATATGAATTAAGACTGTCATGGGTTGGCTTGTAGAGGTCTAAGATGTTGGACAAAGGGCTACAACACTCATGAGTGCTCATAAGTTCTGAGTATTGGATTCAACCCGCGCTCATTGGAATCACTTCATGGGTTTTATCACGAGTGATCATGAGACGATAATATCTTATATTCTTCAAACCTAGAGATATGAGTTGTTACTATGAGTTGATAGTACATTGATTACACGAAACGCATTGGTAACTCGATGTTATAAAACGTGTCTTTGTGTATGATTCAACAAGTAGTAGAACAAGCCATATGAGTCGAAGTTTATCCATTCCTTTTACCTTCGGGATAAAAGCGATATCTGTGGGCCCCTCAATGATTTGATGATGACAAATGGAAGTGCTCGGCCGGGCCAGGACTGATTTGATTTGTTCAATTAGTCAGTCGTCATAAATCGGAAATCGGGAAACAACTAATGGACAGAGAGAATGATTATAATCCATGTCTCAGTCCATATGATATCTAGAATGGAGGAATATATGATCCCTTATCTAATGGACAAGTCATTGACAAAGGTCAGAGTTCATCTACAAGATCAGAGTTCGACAGAAGCTTTTGAGAGCTACGATTGCTAGTCGGGTTTTGAAGTCATACTTGCAATAATAGTTTTAGACTTATCCAAGTGGGAGACTGTTGGATTAATGTCTAAGTCCATAACTATAATTGGTAAAACTTGACCCGACCCAGCATGGTCCATTTGGGTTGCATGGCATCATGCACTTGGATAGACTAAAATGAGAGAAATAACACTTAAGGTTTGTTAATATATTATAAGTTCTAATATATTAATAAGGTTATTTAATTAGTATTGATCAAGAATTAATTTGGAATTAATTAAGTGATCAAAAGGAGACTAATTAAATATATGGGTTGATTGTGTAAATCATTCATTCTTATATATGTGGGCTTGTGATCCAAGATTCCTTATGTTGGACTAAGTCCATGGGGTGACCCATGGATACTCCATGGAGGTTAAAATCCATGGAGCATAAGGAATGGGTAAAGTCATGAGTTACATGGTGTAACCCTAATAGCCACCATATAAAAGAAACCCATGGCTCAAGAAATCGTGACTATGTATGTGTGTGTATGAGGGCTAGATGATTTCATGAAGTGTTCTAATTTCTCTCTAAGTTATTCCAAGTGCTTATGGTGTTGTGTGAACCATTTGAGGTGTCACACTTGGGGCACTAGGCACTCAAGCTTCATGAAGACAAGCACTATCAAAGAGGTATGTATTCTATCTTGTTATATCCATTATTTTGTATGCTAGATTAGGATAATACCTTGGATGTTCATATTTGCATGTATAATAGAGAAAACATAGATCCAAGGTATTTAGGGTTGCATGTACACTTAGGAGTGTTAGAATGCTCATAACCCAACACATACACCCATAAACACACCCACAGCAACCTTTTACGGTGGCTAAGGGTGGCAGAAAAGGAACTAGCGGCGACAGCCACCATGGTTGGCAGCCATGGTGGTTTCCTCGGGTTTTCCGGCCAACCAGCACACACCAAAAGTATTGAAACGCGCACAAACCCACGGACAAAACACCCACCATACATATATACTTCGAACATGGAGGAGGATGACGGCGGCAATGAAAAGACCGATGAAACAAACCAGCGATTGCGACTGTGGTGCTCCGATTCTCGACTTCTTCTTCTCGTCAGAAAGCCAACAGCGACAGCAGCAAGGCGGCACGGGATGCGGCGGCGGATGAACAATGGAATAAGAGGGTGGTGCGGCGTCGGAAACTGAAGAGACGAGAGTAGTGGTCGCAACATCCCGATGAGTGGCAGCGACGATCCACAACAGCAACCTCCAACGACCTTGCTTACTTTCCGGCGTAGGGGAATTGGCTCCGGCGGCTGGAAGTTGAAGATGTGAGGGTGGCTGCTGGAGATCTTCCGATGATGGCGGCTGCCTTCATGCCAGGGTTAGGGTTATCATGCGATGGGTTTTATACTCCCGTAGCCCATCAAATGTTTCTCCATAACAACACCTTTGGTCCCTCCCTTTTCTTATTCTTTCAAAATGAGGCCATATTTTACCCTTTCTACCCTAACCTCGGAAATCCTTTTCAAATTCGACCCTTAAATTACCAAACAGCCCCATAGTCTTAATTACAACACAATCGACCTCTCCACCTCATTTCCTTTTTAAAATTAATTCCAAGTAATTACCACGAAGTCCCTGTCTTCATAAATATTTATAAAATGGTTCCCAAACACACACTATTAACCCCCGACTTATAGAAATGTGGAAATTAACTCCTCCAACCCAACACCCTGCATATAATTATTTATTTTAGGCTACCATTCGTTCATTAATTTATTTATTTAACTAATAAATAAACTGGGTTTTACAGCTATATAAGTTTTAAGTGTAGAAGACACATCATATTATTTTTGAGGAAATATCCACATAAAGCTAGAAAAGTGGTCGACATATAAGAGAAAATAATGGTGCCCTTCAGAAGATGGAACAGGTGTTGGTCCCCACACATCACAAAACACAAGATCAAGTATGTTGGAACTTTTAAAATTAGAAGAAAGCAAATGCAATTTAGATGATATCGCAATAGAACAAGAATCACAATCAAAAGTAGAACATTTATTCATTAATGGTAAATTTTATTTAGATAACATAGAGTTCAAAAGTTGGGGATGTGGATGCCCGAGTCTTTGATGCCATGTCTGGGAGGAAGCACGAATAGTAGAAAAAAGCAACTTTTGGAAGAGTTTGAATGTATGGTAGACGAATAGAGTAAAGCCCATAATTACTTGGACCCATGAGGAGGGTATTGTGTGTAAACATGTCCTTCACAGAAGAAAAAAAAATATAGTGAAATTCAAAATAGACATCGTTATCATGACAAAATGGTTGTAAATAAAGAAGGTTACGCTTGATTTCGAGACCATGAAGAATATTTGTCATTGAAAAAAATTTAGTTGGTGAATAAAGTTTTGAGGAACCAATGTGAAGAATGGGCAAGCCCTTACCATTGCCACATCGAAGATTGTCATTTCCATAGTATGGTTCAGAATTCCCAAATCCTGATAAATCTGAGGCAACATGGTAACCGGAACCCATGTCAGGAAGCCAGGAAGACGATGTTTGTGATCGATAATCAGCATAATTAGCTAATGGTTGTGACCATTTAAATGTTAATAGATCACGATTGGGACATTGAGACGGAATATGCCCAATACCGCACCTGTTACACGTGCCAAAAAACAGTGTTCTGGTTAGAAGCCCAAGGAAATTGACTACTATTATTACCTTCATTGTTTTGGTTTTTGTAATTGCTGTTCTGATTGTTATAATTGCCACGATTACTTCCTGCTGAATTGCGGTTTTGACCACGCTTATGATTGTTGTTGTTGCCCCTGTTAGCATAAACGGCATGAGCCAATCCTCCAGGTTGTGGTTGAACTTTAGACCAATTTGAGACAAAAGATTGGATAGGGCCTAAATTTGATCAGAAGAAGGAATAGGGATAACAGTATGTGGGGCAGCCATGTTGCAGCTGCTACCAGAATATGCAACAAAAGCTTGGACCGGAGTGACATCAGTGGGTGTTTTCTTCACCAAATATTCATGATCAACAAGTAAACTATGAAGTTTAGAAAACATTACAAGAGGATGTCGATGAAAGATGGTTGATTTGATACTGTTGAGTTCTTCACGGAGGCCTAAAATAACTAACATAACAATATCCTTGTCTTTCATTGGCTCACCAATATTGGCAAGCGCATCTGAGTATTCTTGAGCTCTAGTCAAGTATGCAGATGAAGTTTCATCACCCTTCATCTCAATTTTCAACAGTTGAGTCTTAAGGGTATACTCCCTAGAGGACGTATGAGGAACATAGGCACGTTCAAGGGATAGCCATATATCATGTGAGGTATTACCATGTACATGTTGAAAAGAGGCTACAAAAACAGTAGAGATGATCAACATCCTTACGTGGGCATCATTGGAAATCTTGACCATGTATTCTGGATTGATTTGTGGCTGTGGTACTCCGGTTTTTACTTTATCTGACATCGATGTTATTGGAGCATACATTGATGGACAAGTGTTGGAACCATCAACATAAACAAAAAGATTGTTGGTTATTAAAAAAGGTTAAATCATGTTTTTCCAAAAACCATAGTTTGTAGGAGACAAAGTGAAACCAAATTTCTGGGAATTATGGGTTGTTTTCTCAGCTGTGGCAAAAGCAATAAGGGGGCCATTGTATAGAACTGATCGAACTGTAGTGGAAGAATATAGATGATCGATGACTGCCTTGTGGTGGCAGTTGCTTGTATGCGGCGACCCTTTTTAGGGTTTTACAAGAAGAGGCTCTGATACCAAAATAATCTTTGGTAATCAGAATATTGTATTTAGTAATATGTGTTGTACAAGGAGGGATATAAATAGAACATATAATTACATTCTGATCCCTGTAGTATAGAAAATATATTAATTTGTCTAATATCGTGTTATTGTTGGTTTAAAAATGAAATTAGCTTGTTTTTGTCAAAAAAAAAAAAAAAACAAAAAACAAAAAACAAAACAACAAAACAACAACATAAAAGAAGCTACTAAGTTGATATTAGATGATTCCTGTTACAAAATTTTAGGATTAGAAAACAAAACGATCCACATAAGCAAAATAACGAAGAAAGAAACCAAAGCCACATCAGCAAAGTAGAGTCAGAGGCAAAATCATCCAACTTAGCAAAAACCAACAAACATTGGAATAGGATAGACCGACCCAAATATAGAGTTGTAGCTAAATGAAGTAGGGGTAGAACTGTCAAAAGGGGGCAACTATTATGCCTAAATTTATCAATTACGAGTTATTCTTTGTCCCTTTTCAATTAACTATTAACATTAAATTACACAAAAAATTAAGAAATGCACTAATAATGCTTAAATAATATTTATATCAATACATGCTTGCACATGTAGGGAAAAAAGAGCAACTAAGTCGATTAGAGAAAGAGTTGATGCTAAGATGAAGTAGAAATCAGATCCACAAGCTTCTCCCTACTCCAAGCTCCTTAGACTTCAAGCTTTCTTCACAAATTCACAAAAGACACTCTTTTAGACTCACAAACACAAGGGAGCGGTAAAGAACGGCTAGGGTTTCCTCCTCTGAGTAATGGGGTGATAAGGGAGGCCAAAGGATGCTATTTAATTACTTTAAATAGGGTACAAACCCTAAAAATTAGGGTTTTCCTCATTCAGCTCCTACTCGTCGAGTTGGGGTCCTCCAACTCGTCGAGTAGGCCTCATAAATCACGCGAATTGGCTACTCTCTACACGACGAGTTGGATCCTCCAACTCGTCGAGTATGCTTCCTTATTTGCAATAAAATCCCTAAAATCAACTCCTGAAAATCGGGATGTTACACACAATATCATGAGAATGATTAGAGATTGAAAAAATTGAAGGGTTGTCATATAATAATACTAATGTAAAACCCAGACTTCTATGTATAAATTTTAAAGTTCAATATTCATTTTTTGCACCTACTCGATGATTTGGTTGCCCCCAACACGTCGTGTAGAGACGGGATATGTCTGCGTGGTTTATGGAACCTACTCGACGAGTTGGAGTACCCCAACTTGACGAGTAGAGGTTGTGCATGAAAACCCTAATTTTTAGTGTTTGCATCCTATTTAAAGGCTCGTTAGCCACCTTTTTCCTCTCTTATCGTCCCCCTCAACCTCAGAAAACCCTAATCGTGTATTACTCCTTATTTTCTGTTTGTAAAAGCTTGGAAGGTGGTTTTAGTGAAAGAAACTTGAAGACTCAAGAGCTTGGATCAAGGAGGAGCTTGTAGATCCAGTACCTACTCCGACTTGGCTTCCATTTAAAGGTAACAACTTTTTACCTTGATCATTTTAGTGTTAGATCTTTTCATTCAAGGGTTTAAGGCTATTTTTAGCATAATTGTGGGTCATTTCTGGTATTGAGCATGATCTGAAGTTACAACTTCAGATTTGGACCCCACTAAGACCTCATAGTCATAAATTTATCGAATTTATCAAGCTTTGGCCCTTCTCTTTGGCTTAAACCTCTTCCTTAGCTCAGTTTTGGTATTTTGGGCCTTGTATGCACGTAAAGTTTGCAACTTTACGTGGAAACTATACCCTAGGAAACTAGATCTACAATTTGGAGCTTTGGTTTTGCTTAAAAGCATCTGAATAAGAAGAGGACTGAAGGGACTCGACGAGTTGCATGGTCAACTCGAAGTCGGATGAAGATTGCTCGTTTTTGGTTTCTGCATGGACTTGGAAAGTCAGTGAGACGACTCGACAAGTTGGTTAGGGTTTTCCCGACATTTTAGACACTACATGGACTTGACGAGTTGCCTGGAAACTCGGCGAGTTTGACTGGGGAATTCGCAATTTTCTGAATTCTGAAGTAACTCGCCGAGTCTGTAGACTGCACTCGACGAGTTGGGTCAACATGAACAGTTGACTTTGACTTTGACCAATTTGACTTCGGAGGGTATTTTGGTAAATTATGTATTTATATAAGCGTATCATTGGTGGTTTTAGGTGTTAGTGTTTGGATCTGTTTTTCGGGAGTTGACATTTCAATTTCGATCGACATTGTTGTTAGTGTGATCTGTTAGATCGGTATCCTAGTAGATAGGATGGTTCTATGTGGTTATGATTAGTTAGATCAGTATCCTGGTAGATAGGATATTGCTATGCTTAGTGATCTGTAGATCGGTTTGTCTATCTGTAGACTGCTATATGATTATCTGATATATGTGCACACGATTGATTGATAGTTGATGCTTATCTGTTTTGTGCGAGAGCCAACAAACCAGGGCATTCCAACCCGATGGTTGTGGGCCAAGAGTATTCCATCCTGAGGATGATTGGACTCATAGTATGTGGGCATTCCAACCCGGTGGTTATGGGTCAAGTGTATACCATCCCGAGGATGATTGGACCCATAATATGTTGGCATTCCAACTCGATGGTTGAGGGCCTGGGGTATTCCTACCATATGGTTGATTGGACCATAATATGATGTTTGTTATTATACGTGTTATTTGTTGTGCGGGTATATTTTAGGGGAAACTCATTAAGTTTGGGGCTTTACAATTTTGGATTTGTTTTAGGTATTTCGGATAACCGCGGGAAGGCGAAGGCATGACCGTACACTTTCTTATTTTATGATCCTGGTTTCTGGGAAAACTCTGATATTGATTTATTTTGAAAAAAAATTGTAAACATTACTGGTTTTGGATGATGTTGCAAACAATTTATGAACTTGGGTTAGTTTTGAAAAGTTTAAATTTTTTCTGAATTTTTATGGATATTACAACTAATCAATTCTTGAAGATTAAACTAAGAACCACGCATCATATCATACAAAAACCAAAATGCAACTCAGACTTAAATCATCTCTCAAATTCAGATTCAGGTTGGTTGACCTTTGGGGACAATTCGGTCCTCAAGCCACATGTAAATAGGTAGCATGACATAGTAGCCACCAGCAGTTGCACCCAAGATAAGGCGGGCAAAGAACACAAACATGTTCACCCGCTTCCTCACGTCCTCTACTTTGGGGCGGATCTGTAACCAATAACGGAACTGAATGGTTAAAAGCAAGAAATAATAAGAAAGAACTAGAAGTGCAATGTTATTATTGGTTAGATATTTCAAAGTAAAGTGAACGGATTCATTGGCATTGGCATTTTAGTTACCATTGGAATATTCTAAAATGGTTAAATATTTTATGCAACAATGTCTCATATTTTACCAACTTATGCAACAATGTTTCATATCTTTGCCAATTTATGCAACAACCTTTTATCTTTTTATCAATGTATCCAACATTATTACAATCCTTTGCTAATATATGCAAATGATATGAATTATACAACCATGTTTCAACCGATTTAACATGTTACCAGTAAAATATAGCATCTTTTGGTCCAAAAATGAAATGTTGTTTGCATATTTCATATACAGACATAAATTTACATTTAAGAAAACACGTCCTTTAAAATATAGCATCTTCGGTCATATGCCTATGTATGAAGCAGGAGACGAAACGATGTGGTGAAACATTTTTTTGTTTTGCCTTTTTTCTTTTATTTATGTGTTAACTTATTTTGAACTATTTTTTATGGATTATATTGAATATTAGGCCATGAAATATAAAATGTGGCTTTTAATAATCTTGATTTATACATTTTTTTTTTCAAAAATATAAAATTGATTTAAAATGGTTTCACTTTAAATATTTAAGATATATTACAATTTATATATACCAAATGAACTCAAGAAAAAGAAAATTAGGTGCGTGAAGAGACTCACCTTCAATACATGTAGACTCGTCCATGTTAGCAAGGAGTCCAACTCCTAACTTGCGTGTGTGTGTGTGTGTGTGTGTGTGTATATATATATATATATATATATAACCTAGTGGTGGACCCGTGCAAAGCGGCGGCGGCGAATAATATTTTTAGATGATATGTTTCTTTTACAAAAATATTATGTTCCAAAGATAGTACATTTCTAAGACAATAAGATCCAACTTTGACATAATTTGTGCCATGATACATCAAATAATTGAGAAAAAGAAGCGGTTCAAGACGACACAAAATATGAAATGTTTTAGTCATTCAAACAAAAATAATAGAATTATATATGAATACACAAAATATAAAACTGTGTAATAGCGCATGACCGGTTATACATTATTAATTGTGCAGCACTTGTTTATAAACCACATTTGTTGTATAGATTCCGTCACCTTTCTGAAATTTTCGTTAGGCTTCTTGTTTGAATCTTAGAGAAGGTTTCGGGCGATGATTAATACGTTATGTTTTTAGGTTAAAAG